>NC_062217.1:133994639-134309361 GCF_902686445.1 Sciurus carolinensis
CAATTTGCAACTCCACCAACAATATACGAGTGTGCCTTTTTCCCCACCTCCACTCCAACACTTATTATTACTTTTGTTCTTGATAATAGCCATTCTAATTGGAGTAAGGTGAAATCTTAGGGTGGTTTTAATTTGCATTTCTCTAATTACTAGAGATGATGAGCACTTTTTCATATATTTGTTGATCACCTGTATATCCTCTTCCGTGAAGTGTCTGCCCAGTTCCTTAGCCCATTTATTGATTGGGTTCTTGGTATTCTTGGTGTAAAGTTTTCTAAGTTCTTCATAAATTTTGGAGATTAGTGCTCTGTCTGAAGTGTATGTGGAAAAGATTTTCTCCCACTCTGTAGGCTCTCTTTTCACATTATTGATTGCTTCCTTTGCTGAGAAAAAAAAAAAAAAAAAACTTTTTAGTATGAATCCATCCCATTTATTGATTCTTGCTTTTATTTCTTGCATTTTGGTGATCTTGTTAAGGATATCTGGTCCAAAGTCAACATGATGAAGATTCGGGCCTACTTTTTCTTCTATTTGGTGAAGGGTCTAGATCTAATTCCTAAATCCTTGTTCCATTTTGAGTTCAGTTTTATACAGGATGAGGGATAGGGGTTTGATTTCATCTTATTCCATATGGATTTCTAGTTTGACCAGCATTTGTTGAACAGGTTATCTTTTCTCCATTGTTTATTTTTGGCACCTTTGTCTAGTATGAGATATCTGTACTTATGTGGGCTTGTCTCTGTGTCTTCTATTCTGTACCTTTGGTCTACCTGTCTATTTTGGTGCCAATACCATGCCATTTTTATTACTATTGCCCTACAGTAGAGTTGATGCCCTTCAGTTGATGAGTGGATAAAGAAGCTGTGGTATATATACACAATGGACTATTACTCAGCCATAAAGAAGAATAAAATTATGACATTTGCTGGTAAATGCATGGCATTAGAAAATATCATGCTAAGTGAAATAAGCCAAGCCCAAAAAACCAAAGGCTAAATGTTTTCTCTGATAAGTGGATGATGATACATAATGTGAGGGGTGGGGGGAGTGGCAGGGCTGGGCAGGAGAAGAATGGAGGCACTTTGGATGGTGTACAGGAAAATAAGGCGGGAAGGGGTGGAGGAAGGAAAGACAATAGACTGAGACAGGCAGTATTACCCTATATATATATGTATGATTACATGAATGGTGTGAATCTACATTGTGTACAAACATAGAAATGAAAAGTTGTACCCCATTTGTGCATGATGAATTAAAAGGAAGTCTATAAAAATAAAAATTAAAAAAGTCACATAAGATTAAACTGTGTTCACCTGAGACAACAGAATTATGGATGTAGAATCAATACATCTATTACAAAAGTAGGCTTTCACAACCCAAAAGATAATTCCAATAATATCCAGTCATATATCATAGCACTTTGTAATTGTTGTAAAGAAGAAACAAAAGAAAGTCCTGCTTTTGCCCCTTCTGCTTAGCATAGTGCTGGAAGTCCTGGCCAGAAAAGTTATGTAAGAAAAAAAAAAGGGGGGCATTCAAATTGGAAAGGGAGAAGTAAATTTACCTCTGTTCACAGACAACATAATGTCTATGTAGAATATTTTATGCAAAGAAATTACATAGACACACAACTAAATAAAAGAATTCCACAAAGTGACAATATACAAAATCAACATACAAAAATCATTCATGTTTCTATATACTAAGAATTATAACAATTCAGAAGGAAAATAAGAAATCAATTCCATTTTTAATATCAACAAAAAGAATAAAATACTAAAAAATAATCAGAGGTTAAGAAAAATTCTTACATTGAAAACTACAAAATGTTGCTGAAAGAAATTAAACAAGATGCAAATAAATGAAATGACATCCTTATTCAAAAATTAGAAAACTCAAAATAAGACATTATCACTACACAAAGATCCACAAATTCAATGCAATCCCTAACAGAGATTTGTTTGTTTGTTTTTCAGACATAGAAAAGGCCATCCTAAAATTCACAGGAAATTTCAAGGGAGCCCAAACAGACCAAACAATAAGAATAAAGTTGAAGTCAAATAATTTCTATTTTCCAGACAGTAATCAAAATAGTGTGGTACTCTGACATAAAGACAGACATACAGACAAAAGGAATACAGAGAGTCCAGAAATAAACCCACATGTAAATAATCAAATTATGATTTTCAGTAGGGATTCCATGATCATTCAATCCAGGAAAGTCTTTCCGAAGAACAGTGTGGAGAAAACTAGATGTCCACATGAAAAAGAATCAAGTTGGAACCTTTCATATAAGAAATCAACTAAAAAATGAATTAAAGACTTAGATGTAGGTGGTAGAACTATAAACCCCTTAGAAGAAAACATTTCCAAATTTAATGACATTGAATTTGACAATGATTCCTTGACTGACTACAAAAGAAAATACAGATAAACATGAGTGCATCAAAATTAAAAACTTGTGTATCAAATGGCACTATCAATAGAGGAAAAATGCAACTCACAGAATGGAAGAAAATATTTGTAAATCACATACCTGGTGTGGAATTAACATCCTAAATGGAGAACTCCTCCATTGGGTGTACCAGAGAATGTCTGTAAGCTGAGGCAGGAGGACTGAATTTTACACCAACTTGGGCAGTATAGCAAAGACCCTGTCTTTTATTTAAACACACACAAAAAAATAAAAATAGAAAAAGAATTTGAATATACATTTCCCCAAAGAAGATATACAAATGGTCAACAATTACACAAAAAGATGTCCAAAATCATTAATCAATAGAGAAATGCAAACTAAATTAAAATGACTACAAATGAAGAAGAAGAATAGAGGTTGACAATGTTATAGGGAAATTGGAACCCTGTGTAGTGTTGATGAGCATATAAATGGTTCTGTTTCTCTGGGAAACAGTATGAAAATTCTTCACAAGATTAAAATACTTAATTATGATTTCACAATTCTACTTCTTTCTCAGAAACATTGGTAAGCATGATCTGGAGCAGATATTTGCATACCCAATCCCATAGCAGCATTATTTACAAAAGCTAAAAGATGGAATTAGTCTGCGTCTATCAATAGATGGATTAAAGAACAAAATGTGAAATATACATACAGTGGAATATTATTCAGTCTTTCAAATGGAAGGAAATTCTGATATATATTCCAATACAGATAGACCTTGAAGACTTCTGCTCAATGAAATAAACCAGTCTCAAAAATACATATATCGTGTGATCCACTCATATGAGATCTCTGGAGTAGTCAAATTAATAGAAATGAAAAGTAGAATGTGCTCATCAGGGGCTTGGATGAGGGGAAACAGAATTGTTTAATAGGTACAAAAATTCATTTGGGAAAGACGAAAATTTTCTGGAGATGGATGGTGGTAATGTTTACACAACAATATGAATGCATTTACTGTCAACACTTGAACACTTACATGGCTAAAATGGTAAATTTTATGTTAGGTACATATTGCACTCATAAAAGTATAAATATAAATATATATATATGTATGTGTATATATATATATGTATATATATATTCTTTATTAACAAAGAAAGAGAGCAAATGAGAAAAGCAGTCAAAGCTTCCTTCCAGGTTTGCCAGGAGGCCCATCATTCCAAGCTTCTCAGATTCTATACCTATGCACTTCATGTGGAGTGGGAGCAATCTCTCAACATGAGGGGTGCTGTGGAGTCTGTGGGTCTTGCAAAGTCCAGGCCTTCTTGTGTATTTTATAGATCTTCCCTAGGTACTTCCTGAACCTGGACCTTCAGAGATCCACAATGCAGTGCAATGACTTCCAGTTTACATTTCTCAGAGCCCACCACGTTTGGGATTTTTAATTTTGTCAACCTTGATTAATTTTTGCTACCTAAATGGAAAAAGCAAATCTCCGTTCCATCACATATTTTTATACCAGACCAGAAAAATGGGGGGAATAAGAAGGCAAGCAATAAATTCACCTAAGTTACTTCTATCATAAGCCCATTGTTCCACTCACTTATTTATATACAAAGGTTTCTCAAATATGGGTAGCATGCTCCAAGAAGATGAAAATTATAACCCTCAACCAGCTTATATTTTAAAAGAGAGACAGATAGTACGAAAGATAAGTAAATTTAGGACTGGCTACTTAATCTGGGGCTCCAATAATAACAAAAAATGTTCAAGGTTATAAGAATTTCAAGTTGGTAAGAGCAGAGCATAAGACCAAGTGTGGAGCCATGACGGTGGCCCAGAAGTTGGCATATAATGTTAGAGTAACTGTAATAAACATAAAAAAGAAAAAGAGGAAGAGGAGGGGTAAAAAGTAAGGAGGTTGCAGTTTATAGGGAAGGTGGAGAAGAAATTTCTCTATGACAAAAAACATATTTCTAATTAATCACATAGAAGTACAGAGGAAGGGAGTCACAGGGACATCTGGAAAACAGTCTTGGCAAAACAAAACAAAACCCAGTTGGAAGTATATATGTCCAGCCTACTGAAGGAAACAGTGACTGGTATAGAGAGAGGGAGAGAGAGAGGGAAAAAAAGTATATATATATAACAGAGACTAATAAAAGACTTTGGGGAGAAAGAAGAAAGGCAAACATCACGTAAGACTTGGCTTTTACTGTGGTGAGATCACACAAAATCCTTCAAATCCAGGTGAGCTTTACATTCTTTGTTTATCACAGTAAAAGTTAAAACCTTATCATGGAGACCTACCAATTTATCTTCTCCCTTGACCTTGAAAGGAAAGGAGGCAGAGAAGAGATATTGATTGAGTCCCTCTTAGAAGTCTGAAATCAAACAATAAAGTAGATTTTGGATTCATCGAGGTCTGTTAGATGTTATTATTGGGCTGTAGAACATTTATCATAAGGAGTTCCTCAGGGCCTAAACATGTCCTTGTCTCTACAACTATCACCGACTCATTCTCTTCTCGCCCACACAATACCCAGTACATTCATTTAGGTCAAATGGTAAACACAGTGATTACTCCAATTCAAAACCTATGATATCTAAACACTGAGTATTTTTCTAAAACATTGTCCCTTTGGAAATTTATCTTTCAGATTAATATCTTCTTAGCAGCCTACAGAGAATATAGAATTTTCTCAGCAGACAAAACATGCAATCTCTGATAACATTCAAATTGTCATTGTGACCATTTTGTACATATATTCAGAATATCTATTGGGTTAATATTATACCAATTGCAAGCCCTTATACTAAGCTTTGTGGAAGAGAAAATGATGGAAAAGTCACTATGCTTATGTGCAAACAGCTTCCACTGTGACACAGACTCAGTTGCTAGGGAAGCAGGGATAAGGCAGAGATGAATAGAGTTGTCAGGAAAATTCAGAGAACCAGAAGTTGGCTCCTGACTGCAAAGTCAGGTATGGTTTCATGAAGAAGTGTTTGGACAGCCGTGGTTAGTATACTTTCCACCTCTCATTCGGTTGGTGACAAGAGAGAAAATAGGAATAAAAGAAAACTAGGAAGAAATAGAGAAAGGACAGAAAAATAGGAAGAAATGATCGGGGAAGGGAAGAAAAGGAGGTGGCAGAAAACCTGGAGATAAATCATTATTGCTAAGATATGCAAAGAGAAAGAAAAGGAGAAAATGGAAGCAGAAATAGGAGACAGAAAAAGGAAAGGAGGTGAAAAGACTGAGAGAAGCTGAGTTAGCAAACAAGGTAGTGAAACAGGGAGAAACATAAAATGAAGAGATTCCTGCTGAGATGATGGAACTCTGCATATGAGCATCAAGAGTCACCGGGCTGTGGATCTTGGTCGAGCACACTCCCTGAGTACACAGCCTTGGGTCTGATATAAAATTCCATGAGTTCTAGATCCACTTGGATAAGGATTTTTTAAAATATTTTGTTTGTAGCAGCAACACTCAGGTTACTTAGAAATCCACCCCCACCTTTTTTTAAAAGCCAAGGAGCCTCAGCTTTATGCCTTCTCTGGCATCACTGGGAATGGAGAACACTTTCACGTGCCTTAAGACTACCCATCAGTAAAAGAAAAACTTTCCCAGCCACTTTTTCATATACAAATAGTGTTAAATTTGAAACCAGCAGCTGTGCACTTTAACCACTTTCTCTTGAGCGATTTATTCCAATTGCACTTCTTAAATAAAACTTCCATTTTAGCTATGGAAATAGATTTCCTTCCTGAACAACTTGTTCTCCTAGAAATAAGTGTTGAGTCAGATATGTAACAATGATTCTTCCAAAAGAAATATGCACCATCCACAGCATCTCCCAATTTGTAGTTGATTCGTGTTCTTCTGTGATGGGAAAGCTTCTTTATCCAACAGTTTGGGGATGAAGAGGAAGTGTCTTAGGGAAACAGAATAAAACAGATTTCCGAGAAATGAGAATTACCCATAGGGCAATTTAAAATATCTTTTCAGGCAGGAAAATGCAATTTAAGATAGTGGTAGGTACTGAAATGGGTAGTGCCGCCCACTGCGTTCTCAGGAACATAGAAGTAAAAGCATATTTTAAAGTCATTAGTCTGAAAAGAGCAATTTTCAGCCCAGAATGTGCCCTACTTTCAATTTCCTAAAGAAAAAAAAAATACTTTGCTTTTGCTATTTGATAATAAATAAAAGTCATTCAGTGAACATTTTCCCTATAGCCTACATTATGGAAAGCACTTTATGTAAGTTATCTCGTTTTATCCTTAAAAGAACCTTAAGTGGAAAGAACACTGATCTCCGCAAACAGACCAGGAAATAGAGAACCAGGGGACTTAAGTATGGCTGTTAGATCATATGCCAGTAAAAGTCAGAACTTGGATTGGGACCAAAGCCAGATTATCTCAATTATGAGGCACTTAACCAGTATCTTATTTGGCCTCAACCTGAAGCTTCTTTATCAGAAGACTTCTACAGTGTGCCAGAGTCTGCAGGTGGGCTACTGCAGGGAGTTGGGCTACTGAGGATCAACCACCGGCAAGGTTTGTTATATGAAGCAGAAAAAAAGAAAAAAAAGAAAACAGTAGAGAAAAAAGTTCAAATAAAGTCCTATAAAGGAAGTTGGAGATAGCAGTTGTGTAGAACAGATGGGGAAACGATATCTTATAATCAAAAGCCAAGTTTTGAAACTATGTATGAGTTTGATATAAATAGGAATAGGTCAGAAATAAGTAAGGATGTTCTAAGAGAATCCACTTAAGACATCTAAGAGTCCAGGATAATGTAAAGAATATTGGACTTTATCATGTAGAAATGAACTCTTAATAAGTTAGCAATGTATCTACCAGAACTCAGAATACACTGATTCTGGAACAAGCAAATAGGAAGTTCTGTAAACTATGGTGCTATTATCATAATTACTATCATTATTAGTTATGAAAATCAGAAATATGCTACACATAAGAGATGATGTTGTAAACTAACATTCAGGTTTATTATACATCAAAGCTTCAATCTATAATACCTTTCCTTCATGATTTTTTTAATTGTTCCTAGTATTATTATATCAGATTTGTAAGTGTACTTTTTTTTATTTTTTTGCAGAACTACTACATCCTGATAATAAAGAGAAAAATAAAGACAATTAAAAACAATTTTTAAAATTCTGACATTCATATATAGTTATTAACATTTGGTAAATGTTTTTTATGAAAATATATATGATACTATATAACTTAAATAACTTGGAATTAGGTTGAATTTGAATTAACACTTCTTCAAACTAAGTGCTAACATAAAACTAAAGAAGTTATTGAACTTGCATTTAAAAAAAAAAGCCTTGTTGAAAATATTTGTGATAGGCATTAAATCCATTTAGTTAGAGATATAGCAACTATGAAAATTATGTTTGTAAAACAAGGTAATTTTATATACATATGACAGTAAAAATAATAAATAGGTAGGAATTTTGTGTGAATTTGAAGAAGCATTGAAAGAAATGCCAACTTTCTCACACATCATTGCAGGTAATTAAGCAACACATTGAAATGTGTGGTTAAAAAAACACAATATCTCAACCTGTTAGGAGATTGTCAGTGACTTTTTCCACGAATATTTTTTTTTTCTTTTTAACTATTTTGCATCCATCTATCTACAGAACAGGAAAACAATAAAAATGTAACTGCCTTTATTTTATGAACATGACCTTATATTTTACCTAAGTGGCTCTTAAACTCTCTCAGTTTGTCTAGCAAAGACCACTTATTTGATATGATATACAAACATGCAATTCTTGATGTATTGATATGGGATACTATTGACTGGTTTTCTGTTAAGATTGTTAAACATTTAGCTCTCTCTTAAAATTCCACCATGGGATAGCTCAAAGCTGCCAAAGAATTTACTGTTTGTTCCAACCAACACCTCAGTATAGAGCTCTTATCTTGCAATCTCTGTGTATAGGTGGAAGCTGGGCTTTGATAAGCCCCAATTAGCAAGTCCAGACAGCCAAATCATGTTGATCAGCCCACCACCACCATTTGTTTTTGTAGCTTTCCACTTCCCTCTCTCCACTCAAGCCTCCACTGACTTCTCCCTATACCCTCAATTTTCCTCTATAATGCCCAGTCATCTCTATACGACCAAAGTTGAGTTCAGTTTATCCTGGACACTCTCCACTGCAGCAATGTGTAAAATCCACCTTCCCGCTTTTAACAACTGTCTCACTTTCTTTCTTTCTTAAAAATTTGTTCTAATTACTTATACATGACAGTAGAATGCATTTTGACACATCACACATAAATGGAATGTAATTTCTCATTCTTCTGGTTGTACATGATGTAGAAATCACACCAGTCATGCAGCCATATATGTACATAGGGTAATAATGTCAGATTCATTCTACTATCCTTCCTACCCCATACTCACAAAGTAATGCACCAAGATACACTATGTATATGAATTAGAAGATGCAATATTGCAAACATGTCCATTCTGCCCAGATAATTCCACAAATTCTAAGTAAATATCTAAAATGTATGTGTGTTTAACTGAACACATTCTATTAACACAGAAAATAAGAAGTTCAAGAATAGCCACTATCATAAAAAGAATATAGAAGGAATTGCTTCACAAAATATCAGACTTATTACACAGCTGTTATGATTTAGACAAGTGTGGAATACATGGGATTCCACATGCACAGGGATACATGGTGGGACCAGTAGAACAGAAGGGAATTCAAAAGTCAATCACATGCCTGTAAGTACACTTGATATATGATCAGAATGGCATTATGAATCAATGGAAAAGAATGAATTATTTACTATATTATTCTGGGACAATTTGTTATCCGCTTGGGAAAATACGAAGTAGATTTTAAGTTCATTCAAATCATAAAATGTAGACCATTTTCATTTATTAAAGGTAAATAAAGCCACACACACTACCACTTACCACTCTGTTTGTTTTCATCTGTAGACATATGAAGCATATAAAAGTGTCTAAGGGTGAATAAAGATAATTTTTATTTTTCAATTAAATATTTTTAAATGTATGGGAATGATAAATATGAACAAAATTTATTTCTAGGGAAGGAGGTAAATAGAGTTATAGACAGGACATGGGAGACCTAAATTGTGCCTATGAAGATTTATTTCTTAAAGAATAATCCAAGGCAAATTTGACAAGACATTACATTGAAAAGAAACATGGCAGGTTGTTCTATTATTCTCTAAACTCTTTTCACATTGGTATTATCCTCAGAGAAACTGGAAAGCAGTTAATATTCCCTGAGCTCAAGTTCTTAGTCTGCCAATCATGATGCTAAAAGTTTTCATTTACAATTTTACATATTCCTCACAAAAATCTCTCTATAAAATGGTCACCATTTAGACTCATTTTATTTACAAAGAAATTGAATTTCAAAAAGATTAAATTTCTAAAAGGTTAAAATATGTAGAAATGCCCTATTCCAAAAACTGCACAGGCACTTGGCCAAGCCATGCATTTTTAAAAATGTCTGTGAAGCAAAGCAGAATGAGCCTGGAGCTCATTGGAGTGGAGTTTAGTTTGTTTCCATAAGTCCCTTCAACATTAATGTAGCATGAAAATATCTGGTATTTCCAGTTTTCCACGGTGCCTTAGTACAAGTTTTCAATGCCATCATAGAGTATTTACTACTATGATGGATATTCTATCCTGTTTTGCCAAGTGATACGGATGGTGTGCCACGAGAGAATGGGAATTGTTCCTGAAGCAGCTTCTGAAATAATTTGCCATTTTCTCTTTCAACATAGTTAACAGAAAAATTGCCTAGATGCAGGTTTGGCTGTAATGCTTGCTATTTCAATTACTGCATTTCTGGTTTGCCTGCCCAGACATTTAAACCTAGAACAAGGGTCTCAGATTGAGGAAAGAGGAAGAATTGGAACAGCAACCTGCCTTTGATAGTCTGGGTAAAATCAGCCAATAAGAATGAATATAGAAAATAGGAAAATTCATTACATTTTCAACCAACCTCTTTTGGTTCCTGCCTTACAGATTCTTTAAGACATACCTTGGGCCAGGTGCAGTGATGTATGCCTATAATCCCAGCAACTCAGGAGCCTGGGACAGGAGGATCACAAGTTTCAAGCCAGGCTGGGCAATTTACAGCAAAACTCTGACTCATAAAAAGGACTGGGGATGTACTGCAATGGTAGAATGCCCCTGGAATCAATCCCCAATACTACAAGCCAAAAAGCAAGACAAAAAACAAACAAACAAAATCGTACTTTGGAGTGATTTTGCTAGTGTGGTACAGGGAATACAAATATTTAATATTAGATACTTTCAAAATGCTACCCAGAGTGGTGCAATAACAATGTGTGAGTTTTCCTATTTTGCTATAAACTAACATATGTTATTATCAGACTTCTTGTTTTGTGTGAATCTGATTGATATGAAATACTATTACCTCTTTGTTCCTGGAAAATTTAGGGATTTTTTTTTTTCATTTTACATTCTTTGGTGAATTGCCAATTCTCACCCCTTAACCACTTACAAAATTTGTTTATTTATAACTTTCACATTGATTTATAGGAGTTTTTTATATGTTCTGGATACCAGTCTTTTGTTAGTTATATACATTGAAACTATTGAAGTTTGTAAAATATTTGACATTCCGTGTAGCTAGAAATTCTGCCACACTATTTTGTTAAAATAAGCTAAGAAATGTAGACATGGGGGATATGATTGATGGATACATTCATTCCAGATGAATCGGCAGCTTAATTAGAAACTAAAAATCACCGTGCTCAAGCCCCATTTCTGATAAATTTAAATGACCAATGCCAGGGTCTTCTGAAATTCTATTTTTTATATTTCTAATACTGAATACTGCCTTCTGCTTCACAGACTATACCTGTATACCTTCTCTAAATTCTTCTGAATTCTGAAAATGTATTTCACTATAGGAGGCAAATCGCTTGAAAGACTCCTTATCTGTTTTTCATCTGTAAAATAGGAATATTGATATCTACTTTATAGAATTGTTAGGAGAAGTAAATGAAGCAATGTATACTTGGTATTATTATGAAGACTCAAGACAGAATACTAAAATACTAAAAAATAAGACCCTCAAATTTTATATATTTGATAATCCTGAAAAGAATAAAAGCAAAAATGGAAAAGGGAACACATTAAGACTAGGAACAATAGGGCATGCTAACTTATAGGGGTAAGCAAGCTTAGAGATTATCTGGATTATGGAGCATGTTCAGATGCACACGTCCTGGAACCTCTGTGAACACGTCACAGGGGAACAAAGCCTCAGGTCATCCCAGACATAAAGCCTGATAAGATATAAGCCTAAGACCCCAAATGGCCTCTGCTTTCGAAATGACAGCAAACCCATGCAAATAAGTTTAAATACACATATTGCTAGATTTTGCCAGAGTAACACAAGAACAATTAATTGTATGGTAGATTTAAATCCAAACATAAAAATAAGTAGGTTAATTTCCAACTGTATATGCATACCCATTTATAAAGATTTGCAGAATTGAATATTTTGAGTTTACCTAACTAATCTTTGTCCACAGGAAACTTACTTCAAATACAATGATACAGGTGTGTCAGAGGTAAAGGTAGAAAAAAATATATTTCATGGAAATACTAACCAAAAGAATGCTGGAGTGTTCATAGCAACATCAGGTGAAATAGGTTTCAGAGAAAAGAAATTACCAAGAGCAAATAGATATATTAGCAAAATAAGGCAGTCAATTCATCTACAAGAGATGGTGAGCCTAAATGTGAATCTGTGCATCTACCAAATAGCTGAGCTGCAAAATTTATGAAGCAAAGCAAGGAGAAAGGAAATAAGAAACAAGTAGGTTCACAACACTACTATCTCAGTTACTGATACAATCACTAAATAACAACAACAACAAATCAGTTTTAACTGAGAACGACTGAACACCACCAAACAACATAGTGTAGATGATGTTCCTAGGGGCTCAGGAGACTGACAGCAGAAGGATCACAAGTTCAAAGCAAGCATCAACAACTTAGAGCCTAAGCAACTAAGCAAGACTTTGTCTCAAGATAACAAATAAAATGGTCTGGGGAGGTGACTCTGTGGTTAAGCACCCTGGGATCAATCCTTGGTGCACACCCGCCAAAATGGTAAATGTAAGACAAAAATGTCCTATGACCATAATGGATTCCAACTAGAAATCAATGATAGAAAGGTACGAGAATTTCTTTTCAAAACACTTGGATATTAAACACAATTGTACAAAACCTGTGGATCAAAGAGAAAGTCTCAAGGGAAATAAACAAACATAGTTAATGGAGTGGAAATACCACATATCAAAATGGGTACAGTTATAACAGCACTTTAGAAATAAATATAAGACAATAAGAAAAGTTTCAAACAAGAATCTAATTTACTACCTAAAAAGCAAGGAAAATAAGAACAAAGTAAACCCAAAATGGCAAAAAAGAGAAAATTAAAAGGATAAAAATAGAAGTTAGTAAAATGGAAGAACAGAAAAACAGTAGAGAAAATAAATCACACCAAATTTTTTAAAAGATGAATGAAATTAATTTCTAGTAATACTGATACAAAGAGAGGGAATATACAAATTACCAGTGAGAGAAATAACAGATTCTACAAACAAGTAGATAATGCAAGTAATTCTATAAATTAAAAAAAAAAAAGTTGAATCTGTAATTAAATCCTCTCTAAAAGACAATCTCCAGGACCACATGGTTTCACTGAAGACTTTTAATATAAATTTAAAGAAGAAACAACACTAATTCTACACAATTTTCAAAATAATAGAGAGTGAGGGGACATAATTCAACTCACTTTATAAAGTCAGCTTATCCTCATATGAAAAAAAATTCTATTATTTTTTAAAGATCAATGTACCTCATGAACAAAGATGCAAAAATCCCCAATAAAATGTTGGCAAACCAAAGGAACCAGAATATATAAAAAATTTGTATGCTACAACCAAGAGAGTCCTTACCTCAGGAATGAAATGATGACTTACAATTTAAAAATTAATCATATTAACTTTCTAAGGAAAAAAAATCACAGAATTACATCAAGTGATACAGAAAAGGTATTTGATCCTCCCAAAAAGTTTATAATAAAAACTTTCTCATCTTGACCAAAAGCATCTAAAAAGAAAAAAAAAAAAATACCTGCATCCAACTTCATACTATCAAACTTAATGTTAGAATACTAAATGATCTTTCCTGAAGATTGGGAAGAAATCAAAGATTTCCATTGCAACCATACATATTTAACACAGTGCTGGAATTCTTGCCCAATGAAAGAAAAGAAAGAAAGAAAATTGTTCCAACTTATAGAAGGTATGATTGTCCATGTAGAAAATCATAAATGAAAACTCCTCTACCTAATGAGATTGACAAGGTCACAGAATAAAAGGTAAACAGTAAAAATCAAGCATTTCTACATGCTAACAGTGGATAATTAGAAATCAAAATTGAAAACATGAGACCACTTATAATCACTACAAATAAAAATCACTTGTTTATTTTAAACAAAACGTATATAAGATTTACACCTAAAACATTAAAATTCTGGTGAAGAAATCAAAAAAGACCTAAATAAGAGACATAAAATGTTTATCTTTGGAATATTCAACAAAATAAAGATGCCGATTCTTAAATTGAAATACA
The DNA here is from genome assembly GCF_902686445.1 of Sciurus carolinensis. Taxonomy (NCBI): domain Eukaryota; kingdom Metazoa; phylum Chordata; class Mammalia; order Rodentia; family Sciuridae; genus Sciurus; species Sciurus carolinensis. The sequence goes on from NC_062217.1 coordinate 134,008,754, forward strand.
AGTTCAATGAAATTCCTATCAAAATATCTACAAAGTATTTGTAGATATACACAAGGTGATTCTAAAATTTACGTAGAAATCCAAAGAACCTAGGATAATCTAAACAGACTATTCAGCTAAACAAAACTAGAAAACTAATTACCAAAAATTATCAGTAAGAAAATACTAAATGAATTTCTAAAGGTAGACTATTAATGCTGAGTGAAGTCTAAAAAATGCAAGAAGAAAATAAAAAGCAGTAAGAAGAGTAAATTCTAATATTCGCTAAAGAAAATAATAATAGTATTAGCATGAACATAATGATGATGAAGATGATGATAAATGAAAACAATAATACAAAAAGAAAGGGGTAAATATTTTTAAATTGTTTTAAGCCTTTGACTGAAGTTAGAAGTAGAAAGGTATATTAAAGATTCCTAAGTCAAATACATTTTAACATCTAATACAAATACTAAAGTAAAAGGAATTATAATGAACAGACTAATAGGAAACAAAGAAATAATTTAAAAGTTTAATTTCGCTGAAGGAAAAATTAGCAGGAAAAAGTGAATAAGTGGGAAAGAAAGAAAATAAATGGTAATATGGAATATATAAACCCAAATATGTTTGCAGCTCCCCTTGAAAACAAATGAGCTACGGCAAGGATGCTCTAATATATTTGCCAGGAAAAAAAAAAAAAGAAAGAAACACATCAAATCCAATAATAATTGCTTGCTTACAATTTACAGTAACTTTCCTGGTGCATGTATTATCAGGAAAAGTATGGAAATTTGAAAAGAAAATTGATATGGGCACAAACACTGACGAAAAGAAAACTGCTAAAATTACAGTAATAGCAGAGAAAGTTGAATTTAAGGTATAAATTTTTCCCAGAGAATAATAAATATTTCATAATGATTAAAAGGTCAATGCATTGGGATTATTAAAAAATATCATATCTTAAATGTTAAATGTGTCTAGCACTATATCCTCCAAAATATACTAAGCAAACTGTGATTTAAAAAAAAAAAAAGAACAAACCTAAAAATAGAAAAGAAAATGTGACAAGTTTCTCTCATTAACTGATTTAAAAAGCAAATAAAAATCACCAAGGGAGTGACAGGAAAATGTTGGAGTCAGGAACTCTAAAAGCCTGTCTCCTTCACAGAAAGAAATTAATAGACTGGAAAATACTGTTATAATCATTGTATTTCAAAATTCTAGAACTACTCAAAAACTCACTGCACCCAAGGGAATGGCTAATCAAGAAACAAATTTAAATCTCAGTAAAAGATGTTGGAGAGCTTTAACTTACTCTGGTGGCAGTTCCTAGCTCTGAGGAAGCCTTGGCCAGCAGCCTAGCAGTGCAGGTGCTCATCAGGTTACCATAGAGAGCAGGAAGAGTGTCATTCTCTATGAATTGTGTCTGTTTCGTATGTTTTGTGGTTCCCTGAATAATCAATTCACAGGTCTTGCCTCTTTTTCTGTGACCAACTAGGAACTTTCCCACAGCTGAGACACCTTCCTATGGATCATTGGCCAATATATATTTCTTTATATATATATATATATATATATATATATATATATATATATATATACATAAAGAAAATGTATAGTCATAGTTGCCTGGAGCAAGGGATAGCAGTTGGAAAAACAAGAGATTAACCAAAATTGTTTAGAAGGAATCATTTGGGGAATGAGATGCTTTGAAGGATGAGGGCTTTGAAAGTTCTCACATATCTTTGGGAATCTAGAAGGTTACTGGCTTAGAGCTGGACACATGCTCAGATAGACCCAAGAGTGTCCATGATTTATTTCTTTGGACGATCAGGATGTGAAGACTAAGTCCAAATAGCAAACTTCTTATCAGAAAGTTGAAGTCAAACCCCAACACAAACATAGGACTCACCTGCAAAGATTGAGTGAATATTTAATTTGGTTTCAGGTGTTAAAGGAAGTGTCTGTTGAATAACTAGATGACCACTCAGCTAACAAGACAGAAATTTCAGTGGCCACACAATGAAGAATAGACTTGACAAAATTAGTTCAGAAATGTCACTAAACAAACTACTACTGTAACAATTAGCAAGCATGAATGATGAAAATCTCACTTCCAAAGTACCAAATAATTATCAAAATGTCCATTACAACAAAAATTAAGAAGTATCCAAAGACAGACAATAGGCTGCATAAATAGGACAAAAAGAAATTATGAACTATTCCTGTGGAAGTCTAGATGTGAGCTTACTAGACAAAGACTATAAATCGACTACTTCAATACATTCAAAGATTTAACAGAAAACATGTGCAAAAAAAAATAAAGGCAAACACGTGAACAAAGTCTCACCAGTCAAAATTCCTAACAAGAAGACTGAAATTATAAAAAAGAACCCAAATAGAAACCCTGGAGTTTAAAAATACAATAAGTGAACTAAAAAATTCACTAGAGGGCTTTAGGAGCAGATTCGAACAGCCAGAAGAAAGAATCAGTGAACACAAAAATAGGTCAATTGAAATTACCCAGTCTGAGGAACAGAAAAAAAAAAAAAAAAAAGACAGATAAATGAATAAAAAATGAAAGATGTGTTATATGCTTGAAGGGTCACATTTCCTAACAGACTAGTTTCTTACACAGGTTTACTGAGAGATGTATAAAATGGTTCATAAAAGTATTGTAATAGCAGTAAAGCATGAATAACCCCAAATTTTATGCACACACACACACACATACACGCACACAGAGTGGTGTGCTGACATATGTAAAAAATCACGTAAAAATGAATGAGTTGCAACTTTGTGGGTCAATACAAATAAATCTTAGAAACGTAATATTTGAGCAAAAATGTTTAGACAAATACACACAGCATCATACCAAGTTTGTGAAGTTTAAAACAAGGAATGGCTTACCTTGTAGAAGGAATAAAATAAATAGATCAAGAAGCATGTTTCTGTTTCTTGGGTGATGTATTCACTGGTATATTTTGTTATTATACTTCTAAATATATATGTTTTGGATATATCATATATATCACAGAAATAAAGTTGTCCATCTTCGAACAACCAAAAAAATTTCAAAGTAGACTAAAACACAAGAAAAAACAGTCTGAAAAGTAAAGGCAAGCATTAAAACCAGACTCAGATATGGTGTAGATTTTGAATTTTCAGATAAACAATTTAAAATAACTATGATTAATATGTTAAGGAATCTAACACAAAAGCTAGACAGCATGCAAAAGCAGATGGATAATGTAAGCAGTGAGATGGAAACTCAAAATTCACAAACGAAGAAAATGCTAAACTCAACTTTATTAAAACAATAACTTATGTTCTATGAAAAATAACTTTTTAGAAAAACAAAAGACAAGCCACATACTGGAGGAAAATATTTGCAAACCTGGTGTCAATCGTAGATACCAACTGGCCTTGGTTAAGAGACAACCAAAAGACTAATAGAACATTATTCTGAGTTTATCTACAAGAGTGCTTCCATGAGAGATTAGCATTCAAATCAGTGGACTGAATAAGGAAGATCCACCAACTACCTTACCATAAGGTGGTAACAATAATGAGTTGAGGGTCAGAATGAAATAAAAAAGCAGAGGAAAGGTGAATTTCCTTTCTTTTCTGGAGCTGGAACACACTTCTTCTGCCCTAAAAGTCATAACTCCAGGGTTTCTGATCTTCTTGACTCTGGAATTTGCACAGCAGCTTCCTAGGTTCCAAAGCTGCTATGCTTTAGATATTAGTGGTCCCTCAAAAGCTCATGTGTGAGACAATGCAAGACAGTCTAGAGGTGAAATGATTGGGTTATAAGAGTCTTAACCTAATCAGTATGTTAGTTCCCTGATAGGGATTAACTGAGTGGTAACTACAGGCAGGTAAGGTGTGGTTGGAGTAAGTAGGTCACTGGGGGTGCACTGGGTGCGTTTATATTTTGTCAGTGAGGGGAGCTGTCTTTCTCTGTCCCTGCTTCCTGGTGCCATGTTCCCACTTGTTTCCTCATCCACACCCTTTACCATGATGTTCTTCCTCACCACAAGCCCCAAAGCATGGAATGGAGCAGGCCATTTATGGACTGAGATCTATAAAACCATGAGGCCCAAAATAAACGTTTCCTCTTCTAATTGTTTTTGTTATGTCACAGCAGTAGAAAAGCTAAAGCAAAGGCCTTTGGGTTTAGACAGAGATAATCACTAACTTCCATGGTGTTCTCTCTCTCTCTCTCTCTCTCTTTCTCTCTCTCACGCACACACACACGCGCACGCGCGCGCGCGCTCACACACACAATTTGTTCTGTTTCTCTGGAAAACCCTGACTAATATACTACCTAACTGATAAAGGAATTTTACCTAAAATATACAGGTAACTCTTAAAACTTAGCAATGAGAAAATAAAAAAGTCACTTAAGAAATGGGCAAAAGATCTGAACAAATGTTTCACCAACAAAGATGTGAAACTCATTCATTGCTGGGAACGCAAATGGTACAAACACTGTGGAAGACATTGGCAGTTTCTCACAAGCTAAAGATAGTCTTAGATTGATACAACAATTATAGTCCTAGATATTTACCCAATTGATTAAAAAAATACATCAATGCAAAATCTTGCATGTGAATGTTTATGGCAGCTGTATTTGTAATCATCAAAAACTGGAAGCAATCAAGATTTCCTTTAGTAATTGAGTGGATTAAAAAATTGGCACATCCATGCAATAGAACATTATTGGCCAGTTTTAATAAATGAGCTCTTAAGCAATGGAAGAATCTTAAGTGCACATTGTTAAGTGAAGTAAGACAACCTGGCAGTCTCCATGATTCTAATGACATGACGTTCTGGAAAAGGCAGCATTACAGAGAAGTAAGAGGATCAATGACTGTATAGTAGTTGTGCTTTTTATTTCCTGTATTTTTTGATGCTTTAACATTTTTGTACATTGTGGACTCAGAGAGGAATTGCTTCTCCCAGGTTAGTCGATTCCTAGAGGTAGAAAACAGCTTACTTGAGAACATGCCTCTCATTTGCAAACTAGCAATTCAGAGCCCATGCTTCCAATGACCTCCTTCCAAAGACAATAGGCTAGTACTCCCTGGATGATTAAAATGACAATTAGTTTGCATTCATTTTTAAAAAAATCATATGAAGTCCAATAGTGGGACACTTTACTAAGTAACTGATCAGTAACCCTCAAAGCTGTCAAGATAATGAAAACCAAGAAAGTCTAAGAAACTTCACAGCCAAGAGGAGACAAATGGACATGATAACTAAATATAGTGTGATCTACTGGATTGAATCCTGGGCTGGAGGGAGGACATTAGCAACAAACTAAGAAACTTGAATTACAGGCCTAGATTAATGATAATGTGTTAAACCAAGCATAGTGCCACACACCTATAAGCCCAGCAGCTCAGGAGGGTGAGGCAGGAGTATCACAAATTCAAAGCCAGCCTCAGCAAAAGTGAGGTGCTAAGCAACTCAATGAGACCCTGTCTCTAAATAAAATACAAAATAAGCCTGGGGATGTAACTCAGTGGCCAAGTGCTACGAGTTCAATCCTCAGTACTCCCACCCCCCCCACACACACACAAAAAAGGACTAGGGATGTAGCTCAGTGTTTAAGCACCCCCTGGTTTCAATTCCTGGTACCAAAATACTACTATTAATAAATAATACTATGATTAATAATAATAATAATGATAATTTTGAAGTATTAATAATGATAATAATTGAAGTATTAATACAGATTTATTAATTATAATAAATATGTCATACTAATATGTTAATAGTGTAAACTGTGCACAAAATATATAGGAATTCTTAATACTATCTTCTCAATTCTTATGTAAATCCAAATCTCTTGAAAAAAATTAAAATTTATTTTTAAAATAAAATTCAACCAGTTTCCACAGGAAGGTAAAATGTTAAGCACTCAGAATATTCCAGAAGAGTATGTTGTAATTTCTAGTCCAGGTTTAAAAATACCTATCCCCAACTAAATTGAAGAAATTAGATAGAACACATTCTACTAAATATTTTCAGAATTCAAGTTACTTTTGAAAAGAATTATACATAGAGGAAAGCTTTTAAGGCAGAAGGCTTAGAATCCTATGCATTTAAAAAGGGAAAAACAAAGATTACCATGAATAACTTACTGAAACAGTTGATTTCTTGCATTATGAAAGAATAGAGCTTCCTTAAGAAATTCTGTGTCTATACGATCCTGGCACAACATTTTAAGATAAATAAAATGAGCACTCCTGGTTATGTAACCATAGAGCAAATAACAAAATAAAAAAAAAATAGAAAGAGGAGATAGATATTTCCAATTGAATCAATTTATAGACTGAATCTTCAAAATATCTGTGAAACTGTATCACAGCAAAATAATCAAATCAAGGAATTGACTCTCTGGGGCTGGGGATATAGCTCAGTAGGTAGAATGCTTGCCTCACAAGCACAAGGCCCTGGGTTCAAGCCCCAGCACAAAAAAAAAAAAAAAAAAAAAAAAAAAAAAAAAAAGAATTGACTCTCTTAACCACTGAATGTTAAGCAAATCATAAGGCTACCAAGAAAGATATCTGTTGATATCTATGTCTTACCAACCTGATATTCTCACATGTAGGCAGGAAAAACAGTCACCAAAAAGAAAGAATTGGAGGTCCCAGTTTGGTAGCACCCCTACTGAAATTGAAAAGATACAGATATAACATGGACCCCACACAAGGATGACTTAAAAATTCATGTGGCATTCCACTTTTGGGGGAATGGGGAATTATTGTTGAATGAAGGTTCAGTTTGAGAAGATGGAGAACTTGATGATGAATATTGATGGTACCACAACAATATGAATGTACTTAATGCCAGGGAACTATTCACTTAAGAGTTAAAAAGGTAAATTTTAGTATTTATTTAACACCATGAAAAAAGAAAGTATTGGGGTCCAATTGCTCCAAAATGACTCTCCTATCTTAACTCTAAGACTGTAAATTTTGAGATTTCATAATTTCTTTCCTTGAATTAAAGAACCAAGTTTTCTTTTTATATTAAATAAGCTGTTTTTAAAATAATTGTAAGTTCACATTCAGGTGTAAGAAATAATATGGAGGGATCTCATGTACACATTGCTTAGTTCCTTGTTATGGTTTAGATGTGAGGTGTCCCCCAAAAGCTCATGTGTGAAACAACACAAGGTTTGAAATGATCTTATAAAATGTTTAACCTAACCAGTGAATTAATCCCCTGATAAGGATTAACCAAGTGGTACCTGTAGACAGGTAGGGTGTGGTAGGTGAGTCCCTGGGAGGATGCCTTTGGTGATAATATTTTGTCTTGGTAAGGAGAGCTCTCATTCTCTCTCTCTCTCTCTCTCTCTCTCTCTCTCTCTCTCTCTCTCTCTCTCTCTCTCTCTCTCTCTCTCTCTTTCCCTCCTGGTCCCATGCTTCCAGTTGATTTCTTCTGCCATATTCCTCAACCATGGTGTTCTGCCTCATCCCAGACCCTGAGGAATGGGGTTGACCATTTATGGACTGAGACCTCTGAAACCATGAAACCGTGAGCCCCCAAATAAACTGTTCCTCCTCTTGTTCAGTGAGTCTTTTGGTCATAGAAGCAAAAAAACTAACTAAAACATTCATCCAATAATAAAAACTTGCAAAATTACTGTAAAATATCATAACCAGGATATTGAAATTGATAATCATAATACAACATTTCTATCATAGAAGTATCCCTTCACACATTTCCCTCTGGTCCCTGCCATCTTCATAATCTTTGGCAATCACTAATCTGTTCTCTAGCTCTATAATTTTGTGTTTCAATGATTTTATACGAGTAGAATCATATAGTATGGAAACTTTTAAAACTGTTTTTTTCCCTCTTAGTGTAGCCTTCTGGAGATTCATTCACAATGTTGTGTGTATCAATATTTTGCTCTTTTTCATTGCTGAGTAGTGGTCCATGTAATGAATGTACCACAGTTTGTTTAACCATTTGCCTGTTGAAGGACACAGGAACCACATCCACATTAGGACTATTATAAATAAAGCTGTCATGTATCAATACACAATAGCTAAGCTGCGGTACTAACCTAGATGCCCTTCAACAGATGAGTGGATAATGAAATTGTAATATATATACACAATGAAGTATAACTAAGCCATAATGAAGAATGACTGTATGACATTTGCAAGTAAATGGATGGATCTGGAGATTGTCATGCTAAGTGAAATAAGCCAGTCCCCAAAAACCAAAGGTCTGATATGTTTGTTGATATGTGGAAGTTAAGTGGGGAGAGGAGAACAATATATATTCAGTAGATTAGACAAAGGGAAATGAAGAGAAGAAAAGGGGGTAAGAAAAAGAAATACAGTGGAATGAACCTGAAACAATTTTCCTATGTGCTTAAATGAATACACCATAGTGAATTCTGCCTTCATGTACATCCATAAGAATGAGGTTCTAACTAGAATTAAGATATATTCCATCCTTGTACAATTATATCAAAATGAATTCTACTGTTGTGTATAACTAAAAAGAACCAATAAAATTAAAAAAAATAAAGCTGCTATAAACATTCATGCACATGTGCTTGTGTAAGCTAAGTTTTTCTTTTTTCTTCTAGGATAAATGCCCAGGAATGCACATGCTAGATTATACAGAAGTTGCATGTTTAGTTTTACTTTTTTAAAAAGCCAACTTGTTTCCCAGTGTAAATCTACCATTCATATTCCCAGAAAAATGTCTGCGTGGTCCAGCTTCTATGCATCCTTTGTCAGCATTTGATGCTGTCCTTTTGATATTAGTTAATTCATTGCAGTTTTAGGCATTCTGGTAGATAGACAGTGATTGTGGTTTTAATTGTGATTTCCCTAATTGTGAGTGAATTGAACTTCTTTTTCTATTTCATCTATATGTTCTTCAATGGAATGTCTCCTCATTTGTTTTGCCCATTTTCTAATCAGATTTTTGTTTTATTTTGTTGAGGTTTGAGAGCTCCTTATCTAGTCTAGATGCTATTGAATATGTTGGATAGTTTGTTTGCAAATCTTTTCTCCCATACAGTAGCCTATCTTTGTGTCCTCCTAACATGATATCTCATCAAAAGTTTTTAATTTTAATAAAGTCTAATGTGCCAATAAAGTCTAACTTAGCAATGCCATACAGCTTAATTACTGTAGCTATCCAATAAGTCTTACACTTAGGTACACATACTCTCCCCTAATTTTTTATTCTAGTTATTTCATCTTTCCATATAAATTTTAAAATAATTCTGCCTGTATCTCCAAATATTTTCTGGGAATTTGATAGGAGCTGCCTTAAACTTATATATCAGTTAGGGAAAAATTAATATCTTTAACATATTACATTATCCAATCCATGGACATTATATGTTTATTTTCTTTCATCAACATTTTGTAGTTTCAGCATACAAGTCCTGAACATGTTTCTTCGATTTTATTACATTACCCTTGCAATTATTTTCTGAAATGTTTCATGGGTCTCTAGAGGTTATCTTATTATTTCAAATGTGAATATTGTTATCATATTCTTGCATTTCCTTTATTCCTGGGAATACTTAGAAAACAAAACAGTCTTGCAGGCTTGGTAGAGCACTTGCCTAGTATGTGTAAGCCACTGGGTTCGATTCTCAGTACCATATATAAATAAATGAATAAAGGTCTATCAACATTTAAAAAATATTTTTAAAAAATCTTACCACATAGATAGTAAAAGAAAAATGTATATTTAATGGAAAAAGAACTCTTCTACATTCTTTTTACATCTTCATAAAGTAATAACTGAGCATTCCAGAATGACCTTAGAATGGGAAATTAGTTCACCTGATCCACAAATCTGGGTGCTGGGCCTTTTCCAGAACAGGTGAGACTTGGGGATTTTCTCCTGTGCTGTTTCCTATCTCCTGGGACTTGAACGATGAAAGCAGCTAAAAACACCCTTTCAGCTCCACCTGAGCTAAAACTGAAGTGACAATTGTGCATGCACAACTTCATTGGGAAATTGTGAAGAATGAATGAAAAAAGGACCTGAAATACTACCTGGTTTCATAGTGCTCAGGAAGGGTTCATCCATGCCACCATCCTCCACAATAGAAGAGATGTTCTCACTTGGGTGACTTGGGCTAGGGTTGTCTCATTTCCAAGGATCAAGTAGCAAATCTTTTACTTGGCCTAATCTAGGACCTCCAGGAGCAGCAGAACCCTGAAGGTCTCGTCTTCTATCACAGATGTTTCTCGTAGCCAAAGAATCCCTTCCTGTATCTACAAGAGTGGTTTGATTGTCATTTATTTTTTTTCGTTGGTCTCTGGAGGTTATCTTATTATTGCAATTGTGACAATATTTTTTAAAAAATGATAAAGCACTTTCCAAATATAACCTATGATTAGAATTGGTTAACTTTGGCTGACCCTGCGTCTTCATGGAAGAGTTACGCCTTGAAGTGGCGGACTGGCTCATTCCATTCTCTTGACAAGGGTACTAGTTGTGAGGGAACACTTCAGGTGACTTTTTCCCTAACATTTCAGAGTGATCTTAAAATGGGAAACTAAGACCCACAAATATGGATGCTGAAACCTTTTCCAGAACAGATGAGACCTAGAAATTGGTTCCTCTGTTGGCTCCACCCCTTTCCCCTGGACCAAGCTGGCTGACTTGGGATTCTTTCTTATAGAAGCCTGAAACTTGAAAGAGACATCAAGATCATTTCCTACCAGATAAGTGGTAGTGGTCTGAAAGAAGGTTGATAAACGTCTGCTGCTGAGGTTCCCAGAATTGTTCCTTCTCATGGCTCTCTGTATCCAGCTCTGTTCTGATGAATTTGACACTCCGGGATGCTTTCTATAACATCTCTTATTTTCCTTAAGCCAAACAGAGTTGATTTCTATTGATTACAACAACAAAACAAAACAAATCTAATCTTTTTTGCCTGGGAGTTAAGACATTCCCCAGTAGGGAATTTGCCAGGTATTAAATGAGGGAAGGAGGTTGTAAGGAAAGACAAATGTCATCCACTTCATGATTTTAATAAGATCTGGCAGTGTTTAAGCCTCTGGTATAATCACTGAGATTTATGATTAAAAAAAAAGATTATATGGGTTCTCAGCCCTATAGTTCTGTACTTGTTCATCATTATTTATATATTTTTGGTTTTGCTAAAAAGAAAATAGGCAATAAATAATATCCCCAGAAGATTGATTGCATTCATTTGCTAATTTGGAAGTAATTGTTGAAAAACTATTATCAAATAACCATTTGCATTACGAAGTACTTTCAGATATATTATTACCTTCAATTCACATGAACTATTTATGAGGTAAATACTTTTTGGTTAAAAGGAAATCACAAGGAATATTTGCTCATTACATTGATCGGTTCCTAATTAGCTAACATAAATAAATTCTTATTTTCTAACTTTTACTGAAACTAAACCTGTAGGCTCCTAGAAGTTATAAAGGTAGGGCTGGTCATGCATGTATGAATTTATCAGGATGAACCCAACTACTATGTATAACTATAAAGCTCTAAAAAAAAAAAAAAAAGGATGGCAAGGAATAAAATATCATTTCTAAAGTTGAGTTCAAAATATTTTTTTTAAATTCCAGTTATGTAACAGCCAGAAAAGAAGGCAGAGGGTAATTTTTTTTTTTTAAATAACAAAATTTGCCCCAGGTATCTAACTGTTCCTTTCATCCCTTTAACTCTCTTCCTGTTGAAATCAATCCAAGAATAAAAATATATGGGAAACACTGAAGGTACATCAGGAATCAAGAAACTAAGAACATTTTGTCACTGAAATATGATTATTATTAAATTAAAACCAGGTTAGAATAGGAAAGACAATAAAGTCAGAAGATAAGTTTATGATCCTCTTTCTCATATTTGTTTTCAATATGGAGACTCAGGCACTGAAGGAGAGGAAGAATTGGGGACATTCTCTCAGAATCCCTTCTAAGCCCAGGAGTGTCCCAGGATTCACACAATTAGTGTCCCAGCAGACAACTCTGAGTTTTCTACCTGCATGATCTTTCCCACAGTAGAGCTGTGAACATCATCCAGAGGTCTAAATCAGGGTCAGAAAACCTTTGCTAGGAAAAAAAAAAAAAATCCCAATTTAAGGAACAAGAACCACCAGGCTAAATAATGCATGGGTACTCATGCCTTTCATTTCTCAACCTATTGACTGGTAAGTGGTCATTGCTGGGGTCAGAAAGCACAGAAACTGGCCCCCTCTTCTACTTCCAAGAAAGCAACTGAAATCCTTCAGCAATCTCTGTCAGGCACCCTATGAAACCTGTCCTGTTGATGGAGAGGTCCAAAAACACAAAGGCCTCATCCGTGAACTTGACGGAGCATTAGGGTTCTCTCTAAAACGTCATGAACATTCATTCACACTACTTCTGGTTAAGTTTTTTTTTTGTTTTTTTTTTTTGTCCACCATACTTGGTGAGAAGAAGTTATGTCCACACAAGGACCACTGCAGTCACAAGAATACTTTGGTCCATTTGAGCTCTCATTAATATTCCTTGGCCACTAACTCAGGTGTGTCTCTATGTAGTTGACCCAGTAAGGATCTGTTGTTGAAGATCTGCTAGTTAAGTCAGTTTGACCTGAAAATATATTGATTCAATGTTCAATAAATATTTGTTTTTTGCTTGTTTGTTTCTACTGCAAAATATCTTTCAGGTAATATGTCTTATTTTGAGTATATAACAAAAACAGAATGGACTGTGAGAGACATAGATACCAATGAGTCAATCACGAAAATCAGCTCTCAAAAAGCATGACATCTCGTTTCTGTTGAAAAGGATAGTGCCTGCTTAAGAGGACCAGGTCCAGGAAGGCTAGTGCTGACCTTTAAATACGGGCTGTATGCATCCAGTAGAGCCTCTTCCCTGTGTAGATTTCTATACAAAGATGAGTAAGACTCCGTGCTGGGCTCTAGAGCTCATAGTCAGCATTCACACTGAGACTTGGCTGTCTAAAAAAATGAAATAAGGAAGGGGCATTCCAAACCAAGGGAATAGAAATATGATTTTGCCATTTTCTAACATATTTTCTATATACAAACACAGGAACCAGACCAGGATGGTAGACACCTAGATCCCATCAGATGAAGAAAATCCTTCCCATATTGCTTATCCACTGATTCCACTGTGCACTAAACTGCCTCTCTGGAGGGAGGCCAAGGTCAGGCCTCGCTCAGTCATGTGCTTTGTGCTCTTATCTAAGACACTTTAACTCTGTCTTTTGGGGAAACAAGTCAAATAGAGATTCCTGAGGAGACAGTGCTCTTCTTGGTCAGCTTGGGGTACCTGACACACCAACCGTATCAGGATTCATAGCTGTCCTCCCTCCCGAGGATTAGCATTTTCACAGAAGGGGTGGGATTATCTCTGTTCTGCTTCCATCAGTACTCATCTATTGTTCATGGCCTTCGGTTTTAAACTTCTTTTCTTTTTCTTTTGCCAGAGAGTCAGATATTTATCCTATAGTGTTATACAAAAGGGTCTTAAAGTCAGGATAAATAGAGTCTTAGCAAAGGACTGTTTTTGAAGGTCGCCTTAATCCTAATCCATTTTACCACTTTCTTTCATGGCATGATGCATGAAGCTAGGAACTGAGAATGACTTGCTGGGAAAGGTTGCCCTTCTCTACTGGCTATAACTTGCATCATTTTTATTTATTTTTTTTCATATGTAATCACTTCAAAAGAGAAATCCTGAAACTGGACTATTTATATAACCAAACCTACAACAGACTTGATGTCTCTCTATTTATAGCTAAGTGAGGATCTTAAACACCTGGATGACAATCAACTTTCTTTTTTCTAAGGTTAGATGAGGGAAAAATAGATATCTTCTTGCCAGTGTCATTTTGAGAGGTGAGCCTCCTGAAGAGATCTGGGTAAAAAGTGTTAATTGCCTAGCAGAGCAACACAACTTGAGGAAGCAGGGAAAGGAGCATTTGGAAAAACAGAGGGTGACTGTGTTGGCAAATGATGAGCAGGTAAATAACATTCCTCTGTCCAACAACCACGTCTATGTCTATTCTTCCGCCTATTTATCACTCAAAGTAGGGGCACTGGGGCATAGGCACCATTTAAATAACATAAACTCTATGGGAATCTTGGATCTTGGATGGAGAAACTTCTTTTAGTGTTTGTTAGTGGATGTTTTCCTTTACTATCTTCCTAAAATTTGGCAATTGAAGAAAGAGTACAGAATTGGGGCTTAGACAGACCTGGATTTGAGTCCCAACTGTGTCATTAATAGCCACATGTCCTCACACAGTTACATAAATTTTCTCATTTTAATAAATTCAGCTCCAGAAGTGCAGGTGCAGAAGAATGATTGGACATACTTCTTCCTGCTAGTGCCACTATAAACCCTGGGACAGCTGAATAGAAAACCAAAGGACAATTCAGAAAGATGGGTAAGGAGATAGTGAGCTGAAGGCAACCAGTTCACACATCTTGCATCCCACACACAGCAGAAAGTGTCCCAGGCTTTGTTTTCTTACCCTCAACCTAGTACCAGAAGGCAGCTCAAGTGGGTCCTTCCTTCACAATATTGGCAACGAGTCCCTTTTGAAAGGAATGTGAGAGCTATCAAAATCAAAATGGAGTTGCTTATGTCAACCTAAACAAAATGAAATAAATAAAACTAGGAGGTTCTGAAGAAAATGTTCTTAGGCATGATTGCCTGATATTAACGATCACAAAAGATTCACTCAGAACCATAGACCACCACAGCAACCTTGTACAAAAGCCACTTCTACAAGGACATCAGTCCAGCAACTATCTGTTCAACTTCAGGCAAATATCATCCTGGTTATTAATCATTTTGGCCAAATATAATTATCTCAAAAAAAATCTGATATAGTCCTCTTAATCTTTGTCTTTTAAAATTTCTGCTGGTCTCAACCTTTTAGAATATACCCACTGTTTACTATGTCACATGTGTTCCCTTTATAGTGCTCTGCTATTCCCATGGCAATACATTGCTACCCCCAAATAAATACAATTATGCTTTAGAGAAACTTTCTGATTATTATCTTTTTTAGATTGACACAACTACAGGTGAGTACAACACTATCAGCAAAGAGGATGAATTGGCAACAGCACCAAACTCCTTAAGCCTGACTCTTCTTTTCCTCCAAGAGATATTAAAGCAGGCAGAACCAAATGAGTTAATCCCAAGTCCACAATAAGAGGCCACAATAAGAGACTTTGGGGACTTATTGCATCTCACCCAGCTGGAGATGGCTGGGCAATAGTGGGAGCAGAAACCAATATCAGTGGGAGATTCTCACCACCTCTCCCAACAAGACAACCAGCAGTCTTGCCTGGGAAAACCCATTCAGCTCCTTCAGGCAGCACAGCAGGGACCAGATAACCAAACCCATCTGGACCAGATAACCAAAATAGCACCCAGGCTCTGAGAAATAAACTGCTATTAGAACCTGCAAATTATACAAAGACAAAAGATTTAAGTAAGGCTCAGAGTCTCCTAACATAATAAACAAAGTATCCAAGATCTAATAAAAACTCACTCATCACGCAAACTCAAGGAAAATCACAACTTGAATGAGAAAAGACATTCAATCTATACACCAAGTTGTATCAGATGATGCATTATTTTAAAAGAATTGTAAAGCAACCAGGATAGAAAATGCTTCAATTATAAAGTCTCCTGAAACAAATAAAGAAATAGAAATAATAGATGTTGTCATGGATGTGGGGAAAAAGGCACACTTTTACATTGCTGATGGGATTGCAAATTAGAGTAGCCACACTGGAAAGCAGTATGGAGAATCCTCAGAAAACTTGGAATGGACCCACCTTTTGACCCAGTTATCCCACTCCTCCGTTTATACCCAAAGGACTTAAAATCAGCATACTACAGTAACACAGTCACATCAATGTTTATAGCAGCTCAGTTCACAATAGCTAGATTGTGGAACCAACCTCGATGCCCTTCAACAGATGATTGGATAAAGAAACTGTGGTATATATACACAATGGAATATTATTTAGCCATAAAGAAGAATAATATTATGGCATTTGCAAATAAATGGATAGAATTGGAGAGTATCATGCTAAATGAAATAAGCCAAACCCATAAAACCAAAGGCCAAATGTTTTCCCTGGTAAGTGGAGAATGATATATAATGGGAGTGGTTATGGGGAGTGAGAGAAGAATGGGGGAACTTTAGATTATGTAGAAGGAAATGAGTGGGGAGTATGAAAAAGTATCCAATGGTGGAATAAGAGACATCATTAGCCTATGTACATGTATGATTGCACGAATGATATGAATCTACATCATGTACAACCATAGAAATGAAATGATGTACCCCATTTGTATACAATGAATCAAAATGCAGTCTGTAAAAAATTAAAAAATAAATGAATAATTTAAAAAAAGAAATAGAAATTATTTTTTGAAAACATTGAAATTATCAAACTGAAAAATTTGCAGGCATCTCTTCATATGTTGATTTCCAGCTGGGTGCAATAAGTCCCCAAAGTCTCTTAACTTGTTTGGTTCTGCCTGCTTTAGTATCTCCTAGAGGAAAAGGAGAGTCTCAGTAACAGAATTAGCTTCATCCCCCCTAGATTGTGTGGTGTGTGCATGTGTGTGTTTGTGTGTGTGTGTGTGTGTGTGTGTGTGTGTGTGTTTTACTTTTAAATAAGTCTAAATTTTGGCAAATATATACCAAAATGCACTGTGTGATCCCTACTACAGAGTACTATCCAGTGAATCTTAAAATACTTTGTATTTTTAAATAAAAGCTATAGGTTTTGACACCAAGAAGTGATATACTCTTACAGCTAATCACAAACTGAATTAAAGAGTTCATTTCAACATCAACCCAAGCAAACTATTTTTCCTAAACTATGCCCCTGGTTGCTTTCTATAGGCAAAAAATTTAATCAATGAGCAAATAATTACTAAGTGCCTTTATAGGATTTTAGTTATCTCTTGATATATAATTTGATGTTATTTGGTTATATTTGGGGATCTTGTTACTTCATGTTATATACATTTTTACATTCTCTGATATTCAGAAAATAGGGGAAGGCATCTGATTCAGCTATCCCATTTCTGGATATGTATCCACAGGAAATGAAATCAACACAGGAAGAGATACCGGCATGCCCAAGTTTATTGTGGTACTGTTTACACCAACTGAGATATGAAATCAGCCTAGGTACCCATCAACAGACAAGTGGATAAAGAACTGTGGTATATATACACAATGAAGCTTTTTTCAGCAATAATGAAGAATAAAATCTGAAATTTGCAGGAAAATGAATGGAACTGGAGGAGGTTTTGTTAAGAAAAATAAGCCAGACACAGAACGACAAGTACCACATTTCTTTCTTATGTGTAGAAGCTAAAACATGTCCCCCTGAAAGAGCAAGAGTGATCAACAGAGATTGGGGAGGGTGAGAAAAGGGTAGTTCGACTTGGTAAATACACACTATGTGCATGTAAGGAATCATCACACTAAACCTCATTAACACGTACCATTAAAAGATGTTAATAAAATAAAATACATATATAAAAAGGAATTAATCTCTAAAACAAACAAAAAAGGAAAGACAATAGGGGTAGGAAGTCCAGTCCTCTGCCTGTCATGGTTACCACTGAGAAGCTCATGATCAAGCCCACCATCAAAGCTGGGTGTTTTCTGCCTGATCTCCCTAATTCAAAGCAAGAGCCGGTACCATTCAACAAGATTTGAAGGACACAGCTTTGAGTATCCAGTGCAGTAGCCCCAGCAGCCACATTCTGTCAATCAAAGGTGCTAGCATCTATCATGTGAATGGAAAATGGTTCTCACACACAGAGACATTACAAAACCCCTATCACTCCCACTGCTGGGAAAACTGGTCTCTCAGTGAAGCCATGCCAATTCTTTCTTAATTGTAAGCATTTTCCAGAAGATTAAAATTCCAATTCCAAACTCTGGGTAGATTATCTGACCTTGTTTAGACTTAACACTCTGAAAATTCAGACAGGAATAAAGGATAAGGTTTTTTTGTCATCTGATAACAGATATTAGTGAAACAGATCATTTGCAATCTTTGATAATTTCAGTTAAAGCACCAAGTGAAGGCAAAACTAGGGGAGACTGAATAGCCACAGTCTTAGACTACTGTGAGAGGCATTAAAAAACAAATGACTAGGAAGTAGAATGATTATTACTTACAATATTAATTTGCTTATAAATGGAAAAAATCTAAAAATAAAATTCTCAATACAAGGCATATACTTAAGACTAGTGTGTACTTCGAAAGTAAAAATTGGGGTTGAAATCACTAAAACTAAGATTTTGAAAGAGGGAGTGCACATTACAATTTTAGTTACATCTATAATCTCACCAGGTCTGCTGTGTGGTAATTAGTATTTTAGTTGGGAAATCATGGTATACTAAGAATCAGAATGGGAAGTTGGTACAGTATCAATTGACCCAAAAGATTGTAACCCCTAACGTCGATCTCCCCGCTACCCTCCTATTAAACACTGTTCTTCCTGGCACTCTTGGAGAGACTGCAAAGATTCTCACAGTAAGGCTATTTTCATTGTGTTGCTTTGTATGACCTACATCTTATTATTCCATATTCCCTATGACGTCATGGTATCTACAAAATTGGCACAGTTAGATGTCAAAATTCCCCAGGGCAATGGCAACATCAGACCTAAAAAGGAAACTTATCTTCCAAAAGAATTCAAAAGCTTTGTTTACATGTATCTGCAACATTCTGGAAATATATGTAGGAGTGGATTCTGAAGGGGCCAGTCCAAGAAAAAAGACAGCATAATTTTAAATTCCATTTAATGTATCTATAATGCACTTGGAAGCATTTCTGGATTTAATGTGTTAGCATAAGCAGCAGGGAGTAGTTCTAATTGGTTGCTTGGTTGATTAACTGAAACATGGGTTCAACAAAGGCCCACACTAAATGAAGTTCAGATGCCAGCAATTTCTTAATGCACTATTAAAGTAGAACTCCAGAGACATAGGGAGAAACAGTTATTGGAGTGGATTTAACATGTGCAATCTCCTGTCCAAACTAAGCTCTTCTCTGAAGGTCAGAGATACTGGCCGGTGCTACGGAGACTAAAATAGTTCCCTTAATTGCAGTGGGAATAGCAAAATTATGAAGAGCTGAGGCCAGGCAGTGGCTATGAGAGTCAGGGAAGCATAGGGGCAAAAAAAGCAGCATTAGGGATCAGAAAAATCTGCTATAAAATAATCTTAGTGGAGGGTAATTATAAATAATGGGTGGCCCACTGAGTTCCTTCAGTAACCAGGAGAAATCAAAACAAACAAGTGCAAAGTCCTCTGAACACAGGGCAACCAAAAGAGAGTCATAATCCCTCACCTAAACCCTCATCTGAGCCAGTGCAAGGATGCCAGTATTTATCAATAAGTATAGACTGGATAACCTTGGAAACAGATTTCTGGCAACATTAATAAGTGTGGATCTTACTCTAAGATTCTCATAAAGGGGCCTGTGGCCATTTTCTAGGAGAGCAGTGCCCAGGGCAAAGAGTAATACCCAGCTTCTTCAGAATGTTGTCGATTCTGGATCCTGGGTTAATACCCTTTCTTTGAGCTCCTTAATTCCATTACATTCCACCGTTTAGAGTAATCTATAACTTTCTATTTTTCTATTCCATTATTCTATATTACATAACCAATAAGATCCTGTACATATTCCATTTCCAACATGCTTACTGGAAATGGTTATCTTCAAGAGCTACTAAAACCCTCATATTAGCCTCTTGGCACAAAGAGTAAGGCCAATTGGAAGCATCTGAATCCAAAATCCAACTCTCTGTCCCTGAGGAACTGCAGAAGTCTATCCCTCCATCTAAAACTTGGAGAATGCAGGTGTCTTTGCAAGAGATGTCTTAAAGAATGATAATGGATTACAAAAACCATTATCAGCTAGCAACTATAATTTTAGCCACCTGCTTTAAGTGTGGACTATTTTCTAGAACAAGTCAATGTCATTCTTGGAATCTGAGATTTAATTTCTGATCCCAAAGAAATTTACCCCTAACAAAATTGTTATGGAACACTGCTCAGAAAATGACCTTCATTCTGTATCTCAAGGTCTGGCAAAAAACTGATAATGTTCTCAACATAAGTGATTAAAGATATTTTACCTGTGGGGCTATTTTAAAAGGTCTACACAAGATAAAGGACACAAAAGAAAGGTGTTGAAGTACCTTGGGAAAAACAGCAGAAAAATCGTTATCATCTTTAGATCTGAAGGGTAAACACAGGAAATTAACAGGACCAAAAAAGTTCTGTAACTGTTTGAAGGTGGCACCCCATAGAAGGGATGATTTTCAATCAAGGAAAGTGGGAAGGCAGCCCCTGCCTAGAGAAGGTCTGGAGAGAGAGAGATAGCAGACTCCACCCAATCTTCAGTATCTGACAGTAATTCCCAAGGAGTCAAGTCCAACTAAAAACCAGGCAGCAACAGCACTCAGCTCAGCCCCTAAGGGCATAGATCATGGTAGAGAATCATCAAAATTTTACTTACAAAAGAAAATTCATCACACTTGCCACTATAAGACATCTTATGAAGGGGCTTGGAAAGCAAGAAGTAGCAGACATTCTAGAGTACACAGTAAGATTCACTAACACCAAAGGGTGAGGAACAAAGCCATAATAGTAGAAGGTTGGGGTGGCCACCCAAACAGAGCTGTAGTATCCAGTGATCTGGGATATATCTGAGCACATTTTCCAAAGCTGAAGAAAAGTGTCTACACATGCACTGAACTTCCTGCTACAAAGAAAGTGGCATAGTGCTTGATGATCCCATTTTAATTTTTATGGTAACATGTATACACTTGGATGCACACTACTTTGATGAGCTTACCTGAGAACAGACATTGTCAGCTTTGAGTAGAACTTAAAACAAGGCAGTGTTCCCAGATCACACAAGCCAATGGACCCAGTGCTGTGGTTTTACACACAACATCACATTTTCAACAAAAATTCATTTTTCAGTTAGATAAGGAGGGCATTTCTTGTAAGCTCACTGGGATCCATTGATATTATTGCACACCTCTTTACCAAGTAGCATAATTTATAGAAGATTCAGATAAGACATGAGATGGGATGCAATAATTTGGCAGGTTGGACTCTGTTCTAAAGAGTAAGTTGTATAAGAGTAAATAAGTTGTCAAACAACAATAACGGATATGGTGATTTTTCTGCCATGACCTAAATAATTGTATGGAGAAACAAGAGATGGAATTTGGAATAGAATATCTCATTCTTACAACTAATTTCCCACTCACTCATACTATTTGTGTGCTTCAAGTACCATGGCTTGATTAGAAGTTTTGAAACTCAAGAGAGGAGTGCTTCTTCTGGAGAACATAAAATTATTTCTATTCAATTAAAATTTAAAATTGACATGTGTGG
This sequence comes from Sciurus carolinensis, assembly GCF_902686445.1. Classification (NCBI taxonomy): domain Eukaryota; kingdom Metazoa; phylum Chordata; class Mammalia; order Rodentia; family Sciuridae; genus Sciurus; species Sciurus carolinensis. The sequence continues at coordinate 134,030,207 of NC_062217.1, forward strand.
CCAATTTTTGACTGTTTGTGCCCTGGATCACAGTACAAAAAGAAAATGTGTGTTTTCAGCAAGGATAATCAATCCTGGCCATTAATGAGAAAAGGGAAACATGAGTAGATAAGCTTGCAGAATGACCAAGAATCTCCTCGGGAGGTTCCTCATACCACCATGTCTTCGGTAAACGTTAATGGAAAAATTGCCTAACCAGATGCATGAAGGATAACTGAGAACCAGCTACTATAAGAATAAACATTTCAATCACATCATTTCAGCTTCATCAGTTGAAAGACTCTCTGAAAAGAGGGGGGAAAAAAAGAGTACTGTGGATCAGTTAAGAGGATTTATGAATACAACCTAAGGTTCCATCTCCATTGAGGAGATTAGGATTTTAGTCATTTTTCTTCCTATGTCACACTTTTTATGCTTCAAAATTTTCCCTCATATTTCTTCATCTTTACTCTACTCCTGTTTATAGATTATATTATAGGTAACCGAATTGTAAATATTGCATTATCCTGATATGGGAACACACAACTGGGGGATATGTGGCATTGTCTTCCTTGGAGGATGAGGCAAGTTATAATCAATGAACCTTAAGTTACTTTACATTAGTTGAGAATACACTTGAGGAAGAGTGCATAAACATGGGAATACATTCAAAATTAACAGGGTTTGCCAAATGGGTGCACCATAATGAACATGGGGGTCATTGCATGTAATCACTCACTCAGAGTTTGGCAAGGAAGACAGTCATCTTCCAACAATAGAAACTGAAGAAAATATTCCTTCTGAGTCTTGCTTTCATTTAGCACATAGGTATGTGGTCTAGGTTTGTCCATTTGATTCTTATATCTTGGACTTTTAATGAAGAATGAAGAACCAGTGACATGAATAAACATGATAGGAAAGCAAACATACTTTCTGGAAGCCACAAGGGGCTTGAAGGCTGTATGATACCTGCCCCCTCACTCTAACTACTTTCCCCCTCCCTCAGTTTGTTTTCTGCCTTCCAATCACATGATTCTAATGTGCACACACACACAAGCATGTTTTCATCTCAGGATGCCATGCCCACAGTTAATTCAACCTCGTTCACTTGATCACAGATGGTCTTGCAGTTGTCTGTAGCAACTATAGTTTGTTTATCTTGACTGGATAAACAAACACCCATTTCCAAGCCCTTTGTCCTTTGCCTGCCTCTACTATAGCAGCTAGAAAATAATCATTTTCCCAGAGTGCCTTGCAGCAAGAAGTGGATACAGACACCAGGACTGACTCCAAAGTGTGTAGTCAGAGGTCCCTGAACTTAGAATTTCCCTTCCCACTCCCTCCCCTGTGGCAGAATGCTCTGTTATTGTGGTTCCAAAAATCATAATGCTTTTATTCTTTACTTGTTTTATAAGTGAAGTCCAAGGGGACAGTGGATCGTGATAATGAATGGCATATTCATCAGGTAACGGCACAAGCTCTGCAGGAAAGGTGATCAGTGCAGGCATAGAGTAATTGACCCAAGTACAAATCACTTCAGCTGCCTGGAGGACAAGGCCCCAAGGCAGTGGGCAGGACCCTGAGCACAGAATGGCTGCAGCACCAGCCTGTGCCAAGTGCTGAAGCTGCAGGAGTGAGGAGCTTGGTTAAGGGACAGTGCCTGGGACATGATAGAAGGCCAGCTTGCCTTCTATCCATGCATCCTTCTTTGCAGCCTCTGAACCAATATTAACTCATCACCCTCAGCTTCAGGACAGGAACACCAGTACTTGAGTTATAAATTTTGTCAGTAAATTATTACAAAATAAAAGTGTTTCCATGGACATTGCAATAGAGCATTCTAGGGAGTTATTTGGAGTTTTCAAAGTGTTTAGAATCTCCAGTTTTGAAAACAACTGCCATATTGCAAAGCAAACAGAAATTAAATTTAAAGATTATAGAATCTTACAGAAAAGAGCAAAATTCTCCAAGGAAGCTTGGGATGATCCAATTATTAATGAGAAAGAATTTTTGTTGCCTTTTTCATTGAAGATACTGTGTTAATCTGCATTAACAAGTTTTTGAACTATATAGAAAGCATGAAGTCACTTTCAGTTCTTTGTTCAACCTCTGCACTCTACAGGAAATATCAGAGGAGATTAAAATGCCATTGTATGAACTTACATTTAAAAGAAAATTCAGACTTACACAAAACTAATTTTAGAAAAATTCTTTCATGAAAATCAATTCAAAATGTAAAAAGTTATATTTTTCAATAATTGGTCAGAAATCTTACCCGTGTTGTCACAGTCTATGAAATTCACACCTACAGTAGTAGCATCAGAGAAAGATCCTTGTCAAAATTACAATGAAATGCATTTGCAATCTTGCATTTGCCAAGAATGACTGGTATTGCTTTCAAATATGTTGATTTAAGATGAAACTTATTTTTATAAATTTTGATGATCTAATAAATGAATTTGAATAAAAACAAGTCAGAAAAAGAATATGATCAATTAAGATAGCACATGAAATATCTTTGATTGCTTCACATATATTTATGGAACCAAAATATTGTGTATTTTGTAAATTTGTTACTCATGTAGCAGTCTTAACTTTTATAAGTGCAAAATATTTTAAAAGAAAGCCTGTATGTATTTATATTACTGATATCACTTTTTCCTGCTTTATGAACAAGAAACTTCACATTTTTATTTTTACCACTCTCATCAGTTATTAGCCTTGACCTGATGACACTACCTTCTCTTTCTTTATGACTTGGATGGTACTTAAATTATAGTCATTTTGAAATCATGAGGAGGGAAATTCAACATTTAAAAATAAAAAATCAAAATGATAAGCCACCTATGCTCTTGATGCTGCCATTGAATTGATACATTGTCCTACACTGCCCACCATTTGTTTCCCTCCCAATACATCCAAAAATAAATAAAGTGCCAAGGGTTTGAGCTGTTCTGTGTCTGTGAAGTTGTTCAACTTCTCTGGGAAGTTGTTGCACTACTAGGTATCAACGTGTATGTTCCTCCTCAAAGAGAAAATTCCTGACTTAAAATTGTCCCCTTCTGTGATCACATTCTATTTATAGCACACATCACTGCATTGAATGATCTTCCTTCTTTGTATGATTATCTTCATCTTCCCTAAATCAAAGTGTAAGCTCCATAAAGGCAGAGTTTATTACACTTACCACTGCACACCTGGTACAGAGTTCCTCCTTGAGAAATGCTTGTTGAATAAGCGAATGAATGAATGACCCAGGGTAAGCCCTTGAGACCACAACTGGGGCCTTTAGCACTCATTTGGTAATTAGAAAGGGCAATATAACAAACCACAATCTCAAGTCCTGCAAAGATATTCTTTGAGGAGAAGATACACATGCAAAACAAAAGCAAAAACCACATAAAAGACATTGTCAATGAAGATAATAATGACTGAAAGGTAACCAAGTGTCCCCAGACTCATATATTTATTATTTGTGGAAAAATAAAAATTTCCAGAAACAAAAATGATGCCTTTTTTCATTAGCTGTTAGCATTTCATCAACACAAACTTGCATCAGAAGTAAGGTGGCAGATGGTAGTCCATGTGTATTTTGTGGGGTGATATATAAACAATTCCTAATCCATCATCTTTTATAATTCCCAAAGGTTTTTCCTATCCATTTTATTCTCAGAATTTTCTTGAGAAGGGAATAGATCATTATCAATTGAATTGTTCAGGTGAGAAAGTTGAGATGGAATATGTTTAAATGACTTGTCCAAGTTTCTCTAAGTCCATACTCCTTTCTTGCACTGTTACAGTGAAATGCCTTTCTCAGTGTATAAACTCCCCAGAATATGATAAACTATAATTTGGCTCCCATAGAGTTCTCTGAAGTTTTTGTCTAATTTAAAAGTCTTTATTGAACAATAAAACATTTTCCACTCTAGAGTGGAGCAGTGTGTGTGGGAACACAAAAGATAGAGACTTATACCAAAACACGTTTCATTACTGTAGTTTCTCAAGCACTCAGAATTCTAGAGACAATCCCTGCTGACACCATGCATCAATACATAGTACTCTTACCTTATGGATTAGGTCCCAAAAGTTCCCAGTGGCTCAGGAGGCTGAGGTAGGAGGATTTCGAGTTCAAAGTCAGCCTCAGCAACTTAGTGAGACCCTAAGAAACCCAGTGAGACTCTGTCTCTAAATAAAATACAAAAATGGGCTGGGGATGTGGCTCCATGGTTGAGTGCCCCTGAGTTCAATAATCCCCATTACAAAATAAAAAAAAAAAAAAATAGAAGAAGTAAAACTGGGAACTCTGTAACAAAAGAAAATGTAGAGTTCTAGTTACATTGTGATGTTAATAGCAAGGGCAAATTTGTTTGCAATTCTATTCAGTTAAGTCTAAGAGTGTGATACTAATATCCTCATACATCAGTGCCCATGTTTGAAGAGGCAGAAAACAAGTAACTGAGAGAGACTTAGTTGGAAATATTGACCTAAGGCCCAAAAGCACTGTTTGATGAAAGCCCATCCATATTAGGGAGCCGAATCACTCACTCATCAATTCTTTAACAGGTATTTTCTCCGACTTTATTTTGCTCTGTGAAGTGAGAAAGGCATTAGATAAATCTAGATAAAAGTGCACAAGGTAAGTAAAAAGAGAGGTTTTGCTCAGAACAAAACCCAGGCTGGTCTGCATTCTGGCACAGTGACACTTCTCAACTGGTAAACTCCTCTCCATCTTGTAAACTCAGCCCACAAGTGTCTGCCTCCAGGGAGCATTTTTCTGACCCATATTCTCCTGGACCCCTTCCTTGAGGGTTCCCATGACATCTTGCAAATTTCTACCACTGTGCTTACCACGCTGCTATAAGGATTTCTGTTTGCACACCTCTATTATTCACAAATGTAGGCATCTTAAAGGGAAGATCAATTTTGCCCATCTGTTTCTATCATGACCAAGTGCAGGGTCCAGCACTTGGTAAAGGCTCTATGTTAACTTAATGAATGACTAAAGGTCTTAATGGATTCAAGGAGGCAGGAAAAAAACCCACAAAATCTGTTTTTCTCATTAATTAATGAACACGTAGATTGGTTTAAATCATCAAGCCTGATTGAATGCTTTAGTTTGCAAAAAATGTAAACATTTTTTAGATTTACTAATTTCCTCTGGAAATGAAAATACTAATTATTTGTAGAATTAGTCACTGAATCCTGCCTTCTAATTTTCTTACTGACAGCTCTCTAAATGATATTAGGGAAGACAGTCCCCAAAGATCCCAGGAATTCATCCAAACTTCATCAATCCAGAATCCATGTAAGGAAGATTAATTAGATCACATTGCTGCTTGTACTTCAAATTTTTTCAGACTAACATTGAGTCTCTGAAGTATGTGTCCTAAACCCTCTTCTACCCACAGCTATACATACTTTATATAATCCTCTGATGATTTTGGTATCTCAACTTTAGGAAATACAAGAATTTATTTTTTTAACCCCAACTCAATAATTTAAAATGAATTAAGTATATAGTAAATTGCATCATTATAAGTTTTCCTCTACTAATTTAGTTTTTAGCAGTGAATGTATTCCTTTTTAAAAATTGAAAATCACTAAGGAATACAAAGAACAGAAATTAGAGAACATTTTTCTCCAACTCTGAGAATATTCAAATGATATGGCCTGAAGTGGAGTCATTTTCTTTCAGAGATTTCAATGTACCATTTTTTAAAATATCAAAATCAAGGACCATCCTAAATGACTAAGGAGGGAAGTACAATTAAGAAAATTATGGTATACATAGGATCATTTCTTAAATCTCGGTTTTCTGTTGCTTCTCTCCCTCTCCTACCTACTCCCCATGGATGCTGAATTTCTTGTGATCCTTCAAAATGGAAAACATAAACAAAATTGTTAGAAACAAATATTCACATCTTCTCATCAGACTAAAAAACTACTACACTTGTGGTCACTCTGTCCTTTCCTACCATTACAAAGGAAGACGTATTCAAAAACAAATAGAACCCTCTTCCTATTTCATTTTCTCAGGAGACATTCCACCTCAACTTTTTGGATCATTCTGCTCACTCTAGTACCCCAACCTTCTGAATCTTTCTGTTTCTACAAAAAGGAACAAGATGAAAATTTTTCCTAGCCCAAATCGCTTCCTTGCTACTGTCCTAATTACCTACCTTCCTCTCAAAATTAAATTTCCTGAGAGCTAATTATAAACTGCTTCTAATTCCTAACTTCCCATTCTCTCTTCAGTAGACACCCATAGGTGTTTTCATAAGGGTAAAAGTGATCTTATTGCAGCTAAATCAAACTAACAAATTTCAGTTTTCACCCTGCTAGAACTACCAGGAGTCCTCTGTACCAGGGATTGGGTAAGACAGCCTGTCACACATTTCATGAAAAAATTGGCAGGCCGCCATATTCATTCATTTATATTTTACCCACAGTTGCTTTAATGCTATAAGAATAAAATACTCTCTGCTTCCTGAGTCACTCTTTCTCTTTTGCTTTTCTTACAACAATCCCTTTGTTTTCCTTCTGAGTCTCTGGTTTCTCCTTTTTTGTCTCCTGTTCTGGCTCCTCCTTGTCACCAGTCTACCAGTCTTCAAATATTAGAGTTCCTTGGGCTCCATCTTGAGTCTCCCTCTTTCCCCATATGCTCCACCTCTCGGTAGTGTTATCTATTTCTCTGTCTAAAGCAGTGAGTCTGGGTTGACAGGTCACAATCACATATCACCAATTCAAACTTCTCCCCTGTGCTCCACATTTAGCCAACTGCATATAGAATGTTTCACTGGCTTCTCAAACTTATAAGTCCAGAATTTTTCATCTAAGTTCATAGATCTGTTAGCTCCTAGAAAACTAGGAGTTGTACTTGAAAACTTCTTTCTCAATTCCATGCTGTCAATTCCATTGTCAGGATAGATGCTGACTCAACTTCTTTACATCACTACATCATTTCTGCAAGGTACTAACATCTTTTCATTGAACTACTGCTCTAGCAATCTTCTAAACAAATACCTATTTCTAACATCTGTTCAAATAATTCTCCTGAGTCTGCCAGAGATTATTTTATATGATTCTCATGCTTCTCACTGAAGAGCTCTGCATAACCAAACCCCTACATGCACCTCCTTCATTAGTATCAGGACACTCTTCCACTTGTCCATTAGGCACCATCCAACATGACCTTTTTTTTAAGATCATAGAAGACATCAAGTTATTTCATTAGAGATTTTCATTCTTCCCTTTCCTTCTTCAGTTGGTTAACTCCTATGCATTTCCAAATTCTCAGCTTAAACACTGAGACACTTTCCTGGACTACCTATTGGAAATCAGGTCCTTTGCTATAACTTCTCATTACACTTAACTTCTTCACCATATAGTACCAGAGATGATGCAAAATTCAGAAAGAGAGCTGGACAGGATGTGTTTATTAAATTTCTTTATATGGACAAAATTAAATTAATTTTTTCTCATAGGCAAAAAAAAAATTCAGTTCCAGTAATCCATAAGGTATTCTGAACCTGGAGTTATGTCAATATTAGGGTAACTACATGGCACCAGGGAGTACAAGAAACGTGTCTGACCCTCAACACCTTGTGCATGTAGCTTAGCATTGAGATGCTCACCATTTAAGCTCCTGTCATCAGTATTTTCTGTTTCCAGAGTCACTGCTTGACTTCCATGCTGGGATCCACAGATCTCTGGGAGCAGGTCCCTAGGGGAATGCCACAAGCATTTCCCCAGTGACTTCTTCCCTAGGACAGAAGTCTTGATGTCCTAGAATCCCCAGTTCCTCTCCTCTTCCTATGCAGAACTCTCATCTTACTATTCATTACTTCTGAAAGTCTTCTCCTTTCCTCTTCCCATGCAAGTCATCTTCCTAGTCTCTGAGCTTCAGTTCCTGATCCTAGCAGAAGGGTATCTTCTATCCATCCTGACTGAATCCCTCTTATGTTAGTGGACACAGATCTTAGATTGGCTCTTGGTGTTGCTTAGAAACTCTACCAGGTTTTCTTATGAGCTTTGCTTTCCTGCTGTATAGAGTAACCCTTTCACACCTTCTCTCTTCTAATCACCTCCAGCCTCTCACATGCCTGCTCTCACCTAACAACACTTTTCATACATTATTTTTTTTAAAAAAAAAAATACAGAAATTCAAATTCCCTCAAATTCCCAGGACCAAATTTATAAAACTACTTGAGTTCATCTTCTTCTTCAATCCTATAACAAATGATGGAATTTCCTTACTCCTATTACTCCACTTCCTCCACCTGTCCTTTGAGTTCTTTTACTTCTTTCTGACTTCAGGAATGTTCTTCCTTAATTACCCATTCTCTCTCTGACATTGTTGATCTCTCCCTCTTACCTGCATTATTTTCATCATAATGCAAATCTGCTTATTATTTTTCACTTTGAATTTAAAAATAATTCTTCATTTCTCACCTACTGTTCCATTTCTGTTTCCCTTTATACCAATTTAGAAGATCTGATTTTCTAGGTGTACTATGTTTAATTACTTACTTCCCATTGACTCTTCATTCCATATCATCTTGGCTTTTGCCTTTATCAGTTAAACAAAAGTATTCTTGTCAGAAATCACCAACAAGCTTTATATTGCCAAATCCTCTTAAAGCTCATGGCCTACATTCCACAAAACCCCTCAGAAAGATTCAATAGGTTTTCTCTTTCACATAACACCCTATCTTTTTTTTTTTTTTTTTTAATACCAATCTCCTTGTTTTCCTAGGAAAAATTCTGGGCCAGGAAGTTACAGCTACCTTTGCAGGTTTCTCTTCTACCAGGTATATAAATGTTAAAAGAAGATAGGCATTATAGAACCCATTGCATGGGGGTGATTGGGTTTCTGGAACAAGTTCTTACTGGGCCATGAGGACACTGGAATTAGAACCCCAGGAAGCCAATTACTTCATTATTTTAATTTATTTGACTCTTGGTTAATTTTGATACAACAGATTTAATAAGGGAGCTCATTAATTAGCATTCAGGTGGCTAATGTCTTTATTTAGCTTTGTCTCAGATCTGTCATATTTGAAAAAGACTAACATCTCCAGCTTGGCAATAGGGCTAATTCCTTAACATGGAAATTTACTTTGAGGGATTTCTTCTTCTATGTCCCTCCTTCCCTGAAATACCCATAGTGGAAGAACAGATGCAATAAATAGGACATTAGCTCACACCAGGGTATATGACCAACTTTATTGCATTCTTGAATTTCATTATCTTGTCACTCCCAAAGCCCCAGGACCATTAGGCAATATCCTTCCAGAAACCCGTATTCCAGTGTTTCAGGTATGGCTGTGCGCAGGTGATCACCCTCTTGGAAATGTTGGTCTACTCAGCACCACCTACAATGACAGTGCTTTGCTCAATGCAACAAATAGATATGTGGGTCTCTTTCATCTGTATGCCTGAGGTTTCCAAGTGTAGTCAGGAAGGGGCACTGGGAAAGGTGCTGTTTTGAGAAGTCATATTCTTCAGGGACATGTGACTGTCAGACAAGGAGATCAAGGATGCAGTAATTATGACTCAACTGCACCCCACTGGCTTCCCTAGATATGACTGTCTACTTAATGATAGGTATGTAATCCTAGAACTTCTCCTACAACTCCTCTTCCATATCCCCAATATCGCCACAATTTTTATAAGTTTTCCCAGGATCTTAAAAGAAATTGAGGAACAGATGCTCTGAAATTATCTTCCACCTTTTTGTCCCAAAATACAGATTTCAATTGCATAGGAGTTACTGGATTTGGATTTTCTGATTCTAGAATTGTCAGGAAGAAATGAACAAATTTGCTACCCTATATTATTTTTTTTCTTAACTTTTTTTGAAATTGCTTGCATCCAGGTCCAGAAAGAGAATTGAGGCAGGACCAACCTAGAACTCTCTACAGCTTTCCATAGTCTTTTTAGGACCCCTACTCCATGTATTTTCAAACTGACTCAGTGAAGAGTAGGCAAACACTGAATGATGGTTGTGGATTCCAGAAACTTGGAATCCAGGTCCAAGCTGGGTGTGAGGAAAGAAGTTAGCAATAAACAGAAATGGGTGAATCTGTTTAGAGCAGTTGAAAAAGTCTCAGAAAGAAAGTGAGAGTGTTTAAGTTTTTGTCTGCGAACAGAAAACCATTACTTGGACTTTTGAAACTCAGATATCAATAATTCAGGAAAACAAATGCTCCTGATACTGCCATCTATTATGAGATGATACAGCTAAAAGGGGGCCTTGCTCAGTGCTCAGTGCCCATACCATGCTGTTGGATGCTCAACATTCAAAACTGGGAACTAAATAAAACCCTTTTCCATTTAATGTTTTTTTTTTTTTTTTCTTTAAAAAGAACAAAAAAACAAACAAACAAAAAAACCTTTCAACCCAGCAAATGGCAGCATTGGCCCCATGTAAAGTTCAGGCAGAAAAGTTCAAGTTGGGCAGCAGGTTTGAGTGTGGCTGTGCCTGCTTAAAGGAAGGAACCTCTGAACAGAGGAGAATGAGAAGAGGACCCCGAGGGAGTGGGGGCTGACATGAATGTGACACACAGTAGTTTTTGGCTTCCTGGAGTGAAAGTTACTCAGAGCTTCTAGAACATGAGAGCTGAGGGAAGACAAAAGTTGGGGAAAGAATCCAATGACAGAGCTCCAGGCAGTTCCCTCACAAAAATCCCAGTGTCCAGCATTTGGAACAACAGCAATGCTTGGGAAGACATGAAGAGAGAAGATACTTTTTATGTAGTTTAGGAATTGGGGCGGGGTTCTATGGAGAGGCAATAAATGGGTTTTACATGGGTGGAGGCTTCACAGGGGAGCAGAGGCTCAATTTACTTTTTAAAGTGACACAGCAAATTTCAAGCATGTGACCTCGCTGACAATTTATTATGCAAAAGATGTTGTCATCTGATGCCCACCTTTAGTTTTTGGTGTGCTTATCTACATGAGGAGGCAAAATCTAACTTGAAAAGAGGGAATCATGAACAACTTTTATCCTGCTTTAACTTGTGGCCTGTAGTCACACAATGCCTTAGGAGACCCATGCAGAGGTTTCTTGGGAAACAACAAAAAAGGTTTGCATGATCTTAGGAATGTGAGCCACCCAATTCTCCCTCCCAAGTAGAAGATGACAGAAGCAGAAGCAAGGGTAGCCTATACTGCTAGATTTTTTTATTTTTTTATGTCTCTTTCTCTAAAGCAAGTAGTCATAGCCTCAGGATGACCACAAAATTGGCTCTGACATTCACTGTGATATCAAGGAAGAAAAAGTGCAAAAATACTGACTTCTAGAAGAAACTCAGTGTTTCTCTTTACTATTCTGTAGATCCAAGGATTACTGTGGGTAGTCAGATTGTAAAACAACTTATTGGCTCTGTGGTTAGAGCAAATTGCTGGTAGTCTTGTTTCTACAATGCTGAAGGTGTAAAACATGTCCTCAGCTTCTTCTACCACCACCCCTTTATAAATAGTTTGAGAAAGCTACGTACATAAGTTTGATAAGACTACACAAAGGAAAAATTTGAATTTGGAGTTGCATGATCAGGGGTCAGTATGAAGGGTGAATTGAATGGAAAAAATAAATGCCAGAGAGATCAGTGGTTAGGAATTTGAGGTACCGAAACTAAAAGCTTTCTACTCTCTGTGTATGCACATATTTTAAGTATTTGTTCCAAGTTTCTCAAGCTCTGAAATTGCCTGTCTACTCACATATCAAATAAATGGAATTCTGTGGACCTGAATGACAAGTCCATCTTTGCATTAAGCTTTTGTGGACTTCAATCATATGCATGGGTTGACCCACTCCAGACAGGAGTGCTTCCCTGTGTAACATGACTTCCCAAGCAAGCAAAGCATCTCCACCCTCTCTGGGTCTCTGTAGCTTCTCTTTTCTTCTCTTCTCTTCTCTTTTTTCCTTCTTCTTCCTCCTCCTCCTCCTCTTCTTCTTCTTTTCTTCTTCTTCTTCTTCTCTCTCTCTCTCTTTCCTTTCTCAACATTATCTTCACTTTTTCTTTGAGATATGGAAACCCATGTTGCATTTAGAGGAGAGGGAAAAGCTTCTCTGCTGGGTTTCTAATACCTTTTGTAATTTCATGGAGAGATTACTTGATCTTTGGTATTGGTTAAGTATGCTCTTGAGTCTAACATCTGTAACTTAATGTATAACAATAACATAATCTGTGTACCAAGACTACACATATTCCTTTTGGAAAAAAAACTCAAATGACCCCATTTAGATAATGATTACATGCCCATGTTGATTATGTTAGCATCATATCACATGTCTGGTATTCTTTACAAAGTGTACAGCATTTCAAACAAATCAATTATATTATTTGTTTGTTCCAACAACCTTCTGTGGTCACTTCACTGATCCAGAAACTTGGCCTCAGAGAAGTCGAGTTATCTGTCTCTTATAACACAAGTGGAGGTAACCAAACTGAGATTCAGCTCAATGTCTTCTGGACCCAATCCCAGTTCTTTTCCCTCCTCCAACCTGGATAAATATGTAAGCATGAAGTCATTCAAGCCTCCTTTGTCATTCTGAAACAGAAAATCATTCACTTGGTCTCGCCTCCTCGGTTTTTCCCCTAATAGTTTCATTAGCAGGCAATCCACTCTGAAGAATTTTCCAGTCTGCCAAAGCTTGTTACACTCCTCAGTATTCATACAACATTATGATTTTCCCGTAAAACTGAATAATCTCTGTATTTAGTGTGTTCGCTCATGCTGAGTTGGAGAGAAAAGGGCGTCTGTCAATGTGTCAACACTGCTGTAACTCTCTTAGGTCCTAACTGCATAAACCCTCACATCTATAAATTGGCCACTGCATCACTGTCTCCAGGGATTCTTTTTTTTTTTAATTTTATTGGTGCATTATAATTATACATAACAGTGGGATTCATTGTTACATATTCATACGTGCACACAATAGAACCATATAAGTTGGCCATTTTTATTCTCCAGTACTCCAGGGATTCTTTCATTAAAAAATAAAATTATAACTTTAACATCTGTGCCCACCATCCAAATTGAGAAAGGGGTGGATAATTTCCATCATCTAACTGTTTCTACAAAATGAACCAGTTCACTGTAAATTTCACAGTTTATGGCATTTGGTTGCCATTGAAAAAAATTTCAAAAATCACACTTGCCCAGAATTCTTTTCTAGGAACCATTGTACCATCCTGCAGACTGGATTCCCCATGCCTGATCTTCTATGGATAGAAATTACTCTAAGTCCTTTGTGCTCATCTTGTCCCTCCCACAATGGCTGACGAAGCAAAACAACTGAGAACCTGGGAACAGTTACAGTTCTTTCCTTTGCTCCTGTCTTGTTCACTGGATTTTTAACTAAACCATGTATCCCATCTTGGGAATTGGATTTCACACTCAGTCTTGATTTGAACACATCTGGGCCTCATCATGCAGTGAGAAAAACAAGGGCTCTTGTTTCCCAGGCACATTGTTAGATAACAACATGGCATTAGCCAAGTCTGTTAATTAAAGAAAAGTCTAGGTGAACCACAACTGAAGAACAAAATTACACAATATTGTTCTTGCTCAGATGCAAAACGCCATTTTCTCCCTTGTTTTTCTTCTTGGCCTGTCTCTCAGAGATGCTGACTACAAAGATGGATAGGTGTTTTAAGAAGCTGAGAAGGAAAAGAATATAGGAAATGTCAGCTAATTCTGTAAGGATGTTGACTTTCTCTGGGACCCTCAGACATCTATTTCAGAAATCCTGAGGATATCTGTACTCCTATTCCTAAAAAAAAAAAAAAAAAAAAAAAGTACACATTTATTAGATAAAATAAAATCAGCTTTATGGGCTCTGTTTCAGAAAAGATTCACCTTCCTAGATCCTGATCTGACAGAGATGTTTTGAGGTTATAATAACTTAGAAAAGATTAGTGAAGTGACTTATAAAAATGCACAAAGGTCTATGAGAGATCATAGCAGTGCAAATCTACCACACATATTTTTAAAAATGTTGGCACTTCTACCACTCTTACATGCTTCTGAAGCACCCTGATTTGGACACCAAAAGGATATGTTTGGGAAGCAATGATTCTCTATCTGCAAATTCAAAGCCTAAACCTTGGTTTGACTGAAAATATTCTTTGACAACCAAATATTAGTCACATAATCCCTCTGAATGAGCAGGGAAGTATAATCCTACTATGTCCCAGAATGGGAGAGATGAATTCATCACAGTTCTGAATATTACTGCAATTGGGAAAGGAAAAAGCAAGGTCAAGGAAGAGCTACAGGCCAGACTGTGGGCATCTTACTTGCCGGCAAGCACTCGAACAGGAAAAGGTGGTTCCCATCCACATAGCGTTCTTATACTTCTGGTAGGAAAACTTTTAGATAGGAGGACTTATCTTCCCAAACTCCCTCTGTGACGGGCTGACAGATCTGACTCCATGAGAATGTTATAGGCCAGACTCTAAAGGAAATGACTAAACAGACTCCATTTTGCTCTGAGACTCCATGTTATGTAGGAAATAAGCTTCTCCCATGGGAACACCCCGCCTCCGTGCCCATCATCAGTTACTTGGTGTGACATGTTTAATAATATACAATGGCAACTCCTATGTAGTAAAGAATTGCTCTCTTTTGATTCCTATTGCTCCTAAACAATGTACCATGTGAACAGTAATTGTGTGGATGTTAGCAACCATTCTTTAGTTTGTACCTAGGTAAGGGTCATTTTGACCCATTTCCCCCTCTGTCAATGATCTCATGATGTTAATGTGTAATTTCGAATCATAGCAACAGACGATTATGATTGATGTGATTTTTGGTATAACAACCCCTACAACCCTGTGGTCTGGGCTGTTCTCCCAATAGCCATTTTTTGGGGCATTGTGTGAGACAGTCAGCTGGCCAGCTTAATAAAGACTCTCAAATTTGGACTTCTCAGTGGTGATCGGTCTATTCTTAAGTTGCGCCCCATAACACCTCTACGTAAGAAGTGGCAAAACTGTGCATTTTGGTTTTCTGTGGTCATATTTGATGCCCCTTCCATGATCAAAACAGTCCCAGTGAGCAACTGAAATCTGCTCCAATGAAGCTGTACAAAAAACTGGTACAGGGCACACACAAAACTGAGTGAAGCTGCCCAAATCTGTTTAATGGATCTAAGAGGAACTCAGAGAACAGGTGCTCGGTGCAGCCAGGGATCACTCTTGGAGGCCTTCCTGAAGAGTACAGGATCCACAAGCACTCTTAAGTGGACTCGTTTAAGAGAAGAGAGCAGGGAACCTTTGAAATGAACCAAACAGAGCAGGAAAGGCATAAGGTAGGGAGAGAACCCAGTGCCTGGGAGAACCTCTGCGCAGAATGCAAACATCCTCCTGGAGCACAAGCTGGATGTGAGGGTGAATTGCCTGGCAGGGGTCCAGGTTTTGCATGGAAGGAGTGAAGAAGCAAGGAAGAGATCCTGAGCAGAGGCATCAGATAATGAAGCTGATGTTTGAGAAGGTTACCTGACAGCAGGGTGACCTGAAGGTGGGTAAATGAGAATTCAAGGAAATTCCCCACCCCATGAATCTGTTGGAATGATCCTCATAAGAGGCAGATTTGGAGTCAGCTGTTAAGATACCAAAACTCATCCCATCTAGGGCATTTTAAGTTTGGGTTTAAATAATTGGTGGACTGTGAGGGCTCATTTCTAGGACAGAGTTTGTAAACAGCCCAGCACTGGAGTCTCCAGGATGAGGAGTAAGCTTGTGAGCATGACCCTTCAGCAGAGGGCTCAGGGAGCAGTAACTACCCAGCAAAACCTTCTCATCAAAGAGACAAAGTCATGGCCCCTAGATGCTGAACTTACCATTTAGCAGGCCTGTGGGTGACCTCTCTGAGGAGACAAAACTGGATGATTCTAGGCCTGTCCTTATCTCGTTGAACCTGAAAATGAGCCTTGACCCAAACATAAAGCACGAGCTCCTTGCCATTAACTCCACAACTACTACAGTTTTCTTAGAGCCAAGGAATCTTCCATGCTTCCTTGGGAGAGCTTAATTGCCTGCTTATTGCTATTACTGTGATTAATGAGGGCAAACCTGCTGTCAGCAAGGCCTCGTAAAAGGAGTGAGCAGCCACACTTTAGAACAAAAGCTCCAGGAACACTGAACCCCCTCCTGGTCCATGATGGACTCATACCCCACCACCAGACACACAGACAGACCCATGCCGACACACTTACACACATGCACACTGGTTCACGGGGCCAGTGCATTCACACGCTGGAACAGGGCCTCGACCCTTCCCTGCCTGCCTTCGCCAAGCCAACCCAGCCCATCCGACTGCCCAGCATCAGATTCCTGGAGGTCCAGCCACTCAAGCAGCTGGAGGTTACAGAGGAGTCAGCCCATTCCAGCCAAGGTGCAGAGGTGAAGCTGGGCTGGGACTCATTCAGATTCAATTTATACTCCGCTTCCTTCTGATTTTTATGGTGCTTTTACTTTCACGGCTCTGAAAAAGCATCTTTGTCAAAATACACATCATAGCATTGGGCCTGTGGAGGAAGCACTTTACGACGCCCTCCCCTGTGAGGCCACAAACGTGGAGGGGTGACATAACTCCTGTTTATCTCTTGGCGACTAGCTCCCACTGTAAGGCAGAAAAGATCTTGCTGCTTCCATTAGGAAGCTTTCTCTTCCTGAGGACTGTAATTAGCTAAATGCTCTTAAGTTCCACCACAGAAACAGCTGGGGATATTTCCAGGTGATGGTTCAAAGCTTTACTGGTAGGAATCTTTGCCTTTCTAGATGTTAATCGCAGTCTGGGAGAAATAGGAAAAACAGCAAGTACATTAAAAAAAAAAAAAAATGGAGACTGGAACAGGAGGCAATTTGTAGTAGTGTGCTGGGGAGAGGTCAGAACAGTGAAGGCTAGCTCCTGACACATGGCCAGCCCACCCAGGCAGCATAGACACTAGGGTAATGCAGCCAGCCCCAAACTGAGCCCACATGGGCAAGGCAAGGGCCACCTTAAGACCTGCAGTAGATAAAAGGTGATGGTCCACTCTTCTCCAGAAGCAAGTCAAAGAACACTTATTTTTTCAAAATGACATTAAATTTGTCTATTAGCTAAATTAAAACTACTTTTTTTCTAGATATTTTAATTGCAAAATTTTGTATAAATCAATTAACACTGAGCTGTTTCTCCTTTTCTGATAGAGGTGGTGCTTCTCTTTGCCCTGAGCATTTACTGGTCAATCTCTGGGTACTAAGTTGGAGCCTGTGCATAGTTGTCTGAGTAACAAGTGGAGAACTGATCAGAACCAAGAACGACACCACCAGCGTGGAGTTCTGTAGCAGGGAATTTAGGCAAGGGTATGTTGTCAGCTCCAGGTGGCAAACTGTTGCTCTGTGATAAGATCTCAGTCAAGAGGCAATATTGAGAGAACCCTTCAGTAATAAAGTTCCCAGGAACGAATTTGGGCAAAGAGTCATATATGAGCAAAGATGACTGAGATTAGAGCCAAATCTAAAAACTGGACACGCACAGGAAGAGAGGACAGTGTGAATGTCCTAGAAGGGACTAAGGTCCTTGGAATTATTGGTGACAAAAACAAGGTAAAGCATACATCAACAGTTGAATGTGTAAAGAAAATACAGCAGAATGCTAATCAGACTTAAAAATGGAATAATCCTATCATTTGCACAACCTGAACAGACCTGAAGTATATTATGCTTAGGAAAATAAGCTGGACACAGAAAGATAGATATTACACATTGTCACTCACATGTAGAATCTAATAAAGATGAGTTCATAGAAATAGAGAATAGAATGATGGATAGCAGAGGCTGGGATGAAAGTTGTTGGTCAAAGTTTGATAGACAGGAGGAACAGTTTTTAAATCTTTTGCACAGTAGGGTGACTACAGTCAACAAGTAATGTATTATACATTTCAAAATAACACAGTAAGTTTCAAATGCTTCACCATAAAAAATGACAGGTATGTGAGGTGAAGGATACCTTAATTAGTTTGATTTAATCACATCACATTGGAAACATCAAAACATCACTCTATACCCTGTAGATGCATACAAATATTATTTGCCAGTCAAAAATAATCATAATGATAGCCATTGTTTTGTATTTTTCACTACAAGCCCACCCACATGTCTGAGATCTGTTCATACTGTTGGTGTTTCTCAAATGCCACCTCTTCTATGAAAAACCTTTTGACCTCTTCTGCCAGATACATGCATCCCCATTGTCCTCCCCTAAGCCTCTGTGCCTGTCATCAAGGTTCCCTGACTCCCTCAGATGATGCCTCTACCCCGGGTCCTCCATCACTTCATTTGTTCCAGTGTCACCTCATCAGACAGGCCTTCCCTGACCAAGCTCTTCCAAGAGAAACTCCTGCTTCTTCATTCTCTATCCCTCTATCATGATTAATTTTCTTTTACTGAATTTAATACATATGCTCATAATCTCATATAGCACACTAAATGTCTTGGTGTCTGTTTCCACTGTCTGTATGGAGTCCATAGGAGACTGAATAAGGTTTCCTCCCAAGATGCCCATGCCTTGATCCTCAGATGTGGTTAAATTAGGCTGTCATGATATGGAGATTACCCTGGCTTACTCACATGCACATGATAGAAACACAAGGGTCAGGAGATTATTCAGTAGAAGAAACAGAGGAAGAAAATGCCGTATGATGTGGGACTAAAAACCAGCAAACGCAGCTAGAAGCTGGAAGAGGCAAAGAATAGTTTCTCCTGGAATCTCCATAAGGAACCAGTCCTGCCAACATCTTGATTTGGCCCTCTGAGGCTCATTTCAGACTTCTACTCTAGAACTGTAAAGTAAAACAACAATAATAATAAAAAACTGTATTGTTTTACATTTGTGGCAATTTGTTTCAGCAGCAACTAGATAGTAATGTAGGGTACAGTATGTTTTATTCACTAGTGTATTCCCAGCTCCCAATCTAATGCCTGGCACAGCTAGAAAATAAATGTGTACTTATTGAATGAAGAATGAAAGGATGGATTTCTCACCTCCAATATAAAACCAAAACTTTTGAGGGCAGGATCCAGGACATATCTAGTTTTGTTTTCTTTCTAAGTTTCTGCCACTTTATACAAAATCATCATTCAAGAAAAATATCATCTGATGAAGGGGTATGGGGGAAGAAATGATAGTAGAGTATAACAGATATTATTATCTCATGTACATAAATGACTGCATGACCCATGTGATCCTGCAATATATATAAACAGAAAAATGAGAGTTTATACTCTATTTATGCATAATCTATCAAAATGTATAAATGCATTCTACTGTCATGTACAACTAATTAGAACAAATAAAATAAATAATTTTTTAAAAAGAAAAGAAAAATACCATCTGATATGATGTCTGATATTGAGACATCGATTTACTGAGTGATAATTGTACACTGAGAATTCAAGAGCAGAAGAACTGAACCTAGTGGTTCAGTTGCTCATGGCTTAGTCATGGAAACAGAGGTCAAAATCAGCACTCCAAACTGCAAGAACTGGGCACTAACCTTGACTGATTACAAGACAGTTTAACTGAGTTCTTAAGAGCATAGTCTTTGTAGTCAGATAAATATGAGTTCAAACTTCAGTCCTGCAAATGTTACTTAAGCCTCAGTCTCCCCACTGTAAATCCAGGAAAACAATTCTACTTCAAAGAATTGATGAGAGTTAAATGAACTAATTACATAAACACTGTGATGGTTAATTATCTGCATTGACTTGACTGAGTCATCAGAGTGCCCAGATGTTTAGTCAAATATGGTCCTGAATGTTCCTGTGAAGGGGCTTTTGGATGCATTAACATTTAAACAGGTAGACTTTGAGTACAGAAGATTGCCCTTAGTAATGTGGGTGTCATTCAGTCAATCTAAAACCTGAGTAGGAAAAAAGGATGACCCCTCTGAGCAAGAAGAAATCCAACCTTGGAGCTTCAACTGCAACACCAGCTCTTGCTGGGTCTCCAACCTATCAGCCCACCAGCAGACGTTTGACTCGCCAGGTTCCATAATCATGTGAGCCACTTGCATACCTATTTTATTCGTTCCTTTTCTCTGGAGAATCCTGATTAATAAAAACATCATACAAAGCCTGTCTACACAGTAAGCACTCCCATGCACTTATATTTCATTTAATGCCCACAACAATTTACGTGTGATCTTCATTATACAAAAGAGAAAACAGAGGATTAAGGAGATAAAAACCGCTTGCCTCACACTGTGTAGATAATAATGCTAGCTCACAATTCACACCAAATAGCGTCTGTCATCTAAGCCTGGACTTCCCAACCACAATGCTGCCTCCACTCTGCTTAAAAGACTTGTTATGCGACATTTTTAAAGAACTGCAGATTCTTTTAAAGGATATAGGCTAAGAGTCAAAATTCATCAAAATTTCAGGTTCTTAATATCTTTCCAGGCACATACAGATGCTCAATCAATATGGAATGTTCTAATTCATCAGATTACATTAGACCACCTAGGCTCTTTGAGACTATTAAAATGAGCTCCAGGAAGGTGCCATATATCAAGCTGAGGATGCACTAAGCAGCACTGTCCCCTCTTCCCCTTGCATTTTAATTCACTGTATGACCTATTTGCATCCTAGTGTCAACACATAGCAACTAATTGTATTTTCTAACTTCCCTCTGATCAACTCTTGAATGCACAGATAACTCTATGTGCTGGTCCACTCTCTCTCCCTCGTCCCTTAGTAAGTATGCATTAGTAAACATCCATTTCTTGTTTTCAAAAAGCAACTCCTAATAAATAATTTAGGATTATGATATTTACAAATTGTTGTTAACATTGCTTTAGGCCAAACAAAAGCTTGGAAGGATCCGAACATTCCTGAATACTATTACTTCTGCCTTCAGTGAAGACTGAGACCATATTTATCCTCCCTCCCACTTGAAACTACCAAAATATAGACACACTATATAAAAAAAATGGACTAAATACTGGCCATTAGGAAAGGAAGGGCAGTGACTTTTGCTAAGCAGGAAATAAATTGGATGGTCCTAAAATTACCCCATCATATTTCCTCTACAGAGTTTCTAAGCCACAACACAGGGTAGGTAAACTCAACTGCTCCCTGGGCTGAGGATACTGACCTCAGAGTCTCAGCATTCCAAGGCAGCTAGACTTTGGAAAGTAGGTACTGAAGAGCAGAGAGCTTTTCAGTGACACAGTTCTGGAGGTCTTCTTGTAGTCACTATGACATATTTATCTCACTACTGATTAGTACATGCTTGTGAGAAAATTCCATAAGGATGAAAAAGAAATTCCATAAGGATGAAAAGCACTGGCTTCACATCAAGAGAGTTCTGCTCCTATCTATCAGAAAAACCTCAAGAACATCAGATAGGGTGCACAAATGATTTTGCATCAGCAATGGGGACAACTATCCCTGAATCAAGCATCATTTTTGTGGTCTTGCCTAAAAAGTTAAAAACAAGACCCAATTACAGTTATATAGGAAGAGTAAGTTGTGTTCTATTGTACAATAGGGTGACATACTGTATACAATAACAATACTGTATATTGTTATACATATACATATTGTTATAAATATACAATAACATACTGTATATTTAAAAATAGCTTAAAGAGAATATTTTGAATGTTTCACCACAAAGAAATGATAAATGTCTGAGAGATGGACATTCTAATTACTCTGATTTAACCATTACCTGATATATACTTGTATCAAAGCCTCACACTGTACCTCAAAAAATTTTATAATTATCATGTGCCAGTTAAGATTATTAAAAATAAAAAGTAGGACCAGAATTGATCAACGTATTTCCAAATAACTGTATACCAGAATGCGACTCAATAATATCTATAAGAATATAAAAAGAATATTCCATTTCCAACAAGCTAAGATTCTTAATGACTGACATCTAACCAAAAATCCTCACACGTTTAAAAAAAGAAGAAAAAAAAAAAAAACCAGAAAAGAATACAACATAAAATGAGGAGAAAAATCAATTGAAACCAAACAAAAACTGGCATAGACGTTGGAATTAATAGACAAGGAGATTAGTACTATAACTAAATACCAAGTATTGAAAAAGTTAAGTAGAGAAACTGAAGATAATTTTAAACACACACAGATCAAACTAAAAATGACAAAATCTACAAAGTCTCTTATGAAATGTGCACTTAGTGGGTTGACAGCAGAGACATACTGGGAGAAAGATCAGTAATTGTGAAGACAATGTTCTAGAACCAATTCAAAATGAAACAGATATGGAAAAAGGTTAATGTAAAGTGTATCATTAGGTCTGGATTAATTTGAAGAGTACTAATTAATATATATGTAATTGGAGTCTTCCCTTTCCAAAAGGGGAAGAAAATCTATCTCAAGAAATAATATACAAAAACTTTAACTTTGATGAAAATTACAAATCAACAAGTTTCAAAGAGTTCAAGGAACACAATCACAAGAAACAAACAACAGTATACAAAGGCACCTTATTATCATGTTGCTCGAAATCAGTGAGTAGGATAAAATTCTGAAAGCAAACAGAAAAGAAATGTTTATGTATGTATAAACGAAGTGTTTTTTTTTTAAGTCAACAAATGTCCAGTTTGGAACAATGAAAGTGAGAATACTGTAAAATAACATCTTTAAAGTATTGAAAGAAAAGTATCCCATCAGGCTTTTACACTCTCCAAAAAAAAAAATTATTTTAAGAATCACATGATTATTTCAAAAGATGCAGAAAAAGCATTTGATAAAATACAGCATCCCTTCATGCTCAAAACACTAGAAAAAATTGGGGTAATGGGAACATTCCTAAATATTATAAAGGCCATCTACGCTAAGCCCATGGCTAATATCATTCTAAATGGTGAAAAACTGAAAGCGTTCCCCCTAAAAACTGGAACAAGGCAGGGATGCCCTCTTTCACCGCTTCTATTCAACATCGTCCTTGAGACTCTAGCCAGAGCAATCAGACAAACCAAAGAAATTAAAGGGATACGAATAGGAAAAGAAGAACTCAAACTATCCCTGTTCGCTGATGACATGATTATATATTTAGAGGAACCTGGAAATTCCACCAGAAAACTTTTAGAACTCATAAGTGAATTCAGTAAAGTAGCAGGTTACAAGATCAATGCCCATAAATCCAATGCATTTTTATACATAAGTGATGAATCTTCAGAAAGAGAAATTAGGAAAACTACCCCATTCACAATAGCATCGAAAAAAATAAAATACTTGGGAATCAATCTCACAAAAGAGGTGAAAGACCTCTACAATGAGAACTACAGAACATTAAAGAAAGAAATTCAAGAAAACCTTAGAAGATGGAAAGATCTCCCATGTTCCTGGATAGGCAGAATTAATATCGTCAAAATGGCTATACTACCTAAAGTTCTATACAGATTCAATGCAATTCCAATTAAAATCCCAATGATGTACCTCACAGAAATAGAGCAAGCAATTATGAAATTCATCTGGAAGAATAAAAAACCTAGAATAGCTAAAGCAATCCTCAGTAGCAAGAGCGAAGCAGGGGGTATTGCAATACCAGATCTTCAACTCTACTACAAAGCAATAGTAACAAAAACGGCATGGTATTGGTACCAAAATAGACAGGTAGATCAATGGTACAGAATAGAGGACACGGACACAAACCCAAATAAATACAATTTTCTCATACTAGACAAAGGTTCCAACAATATGCAATGGAGAAAAGATAGCCTCTTCAACAAATGGTGCTGGGAAAACTGGAAAACTATATGCAATAGAATGAAACTAAACCCCTATCTCTCACCCTACACAAAACTCAACTCAAAATGGATCAAGGACCTCGGAATCAGACCAGAGACCCTGCATCTTATAGAAGAAAAAGTAGGTCCAAATCTTCAACTTGTTGGCTCAGGATCAGATTTCCTTAACAGGACTCCCATAGCACAAGAAATAAAAGCAAGAATCAACAACTGGGATAGATTCAAACTAAAAAGCTTTCTCTCAGCAAAGGAAACTATCAGAAATGTGAAGAGAGAGCCTACAGAGTGGGAGAATATCTTTGCCAACCATACCTCAGATAGAGCGCTAATTTCCAGAATCTATAAAGAACTCAAAAAACTCTACACGAAGAATACAAATAATCCAATCAACAAATGGGCTAAGGAAATGAACAGACACTTCACAGAAGAAGATGTACAAGTAATCACCAGATATATGAAAAAATGTTCAACATCCCTAGTAATAAGGGAAATGCAAATCAAAACTACCCTAAGATTTCATCTCACCCCAATTAGAATGGCGATTATCAAGAATACAAGCAACAATAGGTGTTGGCGAGGATGTGGTGAAAAAGGAACACTCATACATTGCTGGTGGGGTTGCAAATTAGTGCAACCACTCTGGAAAGCAGTGTGGAGATTCCTCAGAAAGCTTGGAATGGAAACACCATTTGACCCAGCTATCCCACTCCTTGGCCTATACCCAAAGGACTTAAAATCAGCATACTACAGAGATACAGCCACATCAATGTTCATTGCTGCTCAATTCACCATAGCCAGATTGTGGAACCAACCTAGATGCCCTTCAGTTGATGAATGGATAAAGAAACTGTGGCATATTTATACAATGGAATATTACTCCGCAATGAAGAATGATAAAATTATGGCATTTGTAGGCAAATGGTCGAAATTGGAGAATATCATGCTAAGTGAGATAAGCCAATCTCAAAAAACTAAAGGACGAATGATCTCGCTGATAAGCGGATGAGGACATATAATGGGGGGTGGGAGGGGCTAGCATTAGGTTTAGGGTTAGGTTTAGAGTTAGGCTAAGGAGAGCAGTAAGAATGAAGGAAAGAAGGACTGTGTAGAGGGAAAAGAGGGGTGGGAGGGGTGGAAGGGGTGGGAGGGGTGGGGGGGAGGGGAAAAATATAATAAACATCATTACCCTATGTAAACGTAAAAAAAAAATAAAAATAAAAAAAAAAAGAATTAAGGCAAAATAAAGACATTTTCAGTTATCCAACATCTGAAATGTATAACCAGCCGACCTCCACTACAAAACAATGTCAAACTCAGCTCATCAGGCAGAAGGAAAATAATAACAAAAGGTAAGATTCTTCTACACAAAGGAATAAAGATCACTGAAATTGATACAAAATGTGCAAATATGTCAGAGGTCTTAAAAATTATTTAAATGTCATTAGAAGATAATTATTAGACCAATATAATGTTTTAATATGAAGTTTATAACAGTTTTCAAAATAAAATATGTGAGGATAATAAATGAAAGGATGGTGTGGATAAAGAGAGGTACACTGTTGAAAGTCCTTTATACAGTACACGAACAGGTATCATATCATCCTGAAATAGAAATGTGATAAGTTAAAGATATATATGCCTGAAGCAGTCATTAAAGTAACACAGATAATTGTCATGTCTAGAAAACCAAGAAAGGAAAAAAAAAAGAATCAAAAACAAGTTAACAAATCCAAAAGAAGGCAAAAAAGGAAAGAACAGAGGGGCGAATAGAAAACAAGTAGCAAATTTACATACAGAGACTTCAATTATATCAATAATGTGATTAAATTTAAACAGTTTAAATACTTGTATTAACAAACGGAGTTTCAGACCAGATAAAACAGCACTTCTCAAGTAGATACTGTGTTCATACTATGCACTTTAAATACAAAGATGGAAATAGGTAAAATTTTTAAAAATGGAAAAAGATAAGCCAAAATAGCACTAACATAAAGAAAGCGACTGAGGCTACATTAATATCAGACAAAAGGTTATGGAGCAAATAATGCTACTTCATTTTATAATGAAAATTAGGTAAACTTATCAAGAAGACATTTATGCAGTTAATAGTTTCAAAATTCATGAAGCAATAACTGATAGAACTACAAGGGGAAAATAGATAAATCTATAAATACAACCAAAATACCCTCCTCTTAATAATTGATAAAATAACTAGAAAATCAGAATGGATACATAAGACCTGAATTACTTAATGAACATTTACATAGCACTTCATCCAAAAGAATATACAATCTTTTCAAAAGCAAAAGGAATATCTACGAAGACAGAACATATTCCATATTCTGGACCATAAAAACTGGTCACAAACTTAAAGGGATTGAAGTCACACAAAGTATACGGTATGGCCGCAATAAACTGAAATTATAAAATAGTAACAGAGAGATTACTGAAAAACAAAACTTAAATCATTTTAAGATCAGTGAAGCTATCTAAAGAGAAATTAGCAAGTATTTTGTTGAATGAAAATGAAAAGTTTGTATAGGAGGTAATTTACAGGACTAAACACCTATAATAGCAAAAAAGACAGATTTAAATCATTGGTTTCATATTCAACCTTGAGAAACTAAAAAGAAAACATAGTAAACCATGGTAAGTAGAAGAGGAAAAATAATGAAGCTCAGAAAAAGAGCAGAAATCAATGAGATCCAAAACAGAAAGTCTATGAAACTAAAAGTTTGTTGTTTAAAATGCTTGATGATGATAAAGCTCTTGCCAGATTGATCAGGAGAAAGAGAAAGAAGGAGAGAGAACACAAATTACCAATACCAGCAAGGGGAGACATAAAATCAATACAGGATTAAAATGTATTTTAAAAATACGGGGGATCCAAGATGGCGGACTAGAGGGAGGCTGTGTTCCTTGTCGCTCTGTAATGCCAGTTTCAAGTAGAGGATATCTGTTTCTCGGTGAGGCAGTTTTTGCTGCTTATCAATCCCCTGGTGTTTACCCATTTGTCTGCTGTGATGACCTGCAGTCTGCCAGCATATCCATGCCTTTTTTGAGAGCAGATTGCTCACTGTCAGGTGTCTATCATCCGCCATTTGCCTGCCTCTTGCCTGTCCATCGCCTGCCTTACTCCTATCCATCACCCAACGCTCAAGGTTCACCTCCCGATCGTCCGACAACAGTCAGCAAACTGATCGCCAACCACCAGTGGAGCACCAGCTGCCTGCTGTTGCCTGGAAGTTCACTGTTACAGTACCTGCAGGTTTGATTACACGTGGCTGCCGCCATTTTGAGACAACAGCCAGGCCCCGTAGGACCCCTGGCCAGACTGACTGAGCCCTGTCTCCAGGATCCCTCAGCCCGACTGATCACTCCCTGCCTCTGGGGCCCTCACATCGACTGACTGCTCCCTGCCGCCAGGACCCCCAGACCAACTGACTGCGCCCTATCACCGGGACCCCAGTCCGACTGATTGCACCCGGCCTCCAGGATCCCACAACCACACCAAACACACCGGACCTCCAGGAACCCTGCCACACCAACTGCATCCCATCTCCAGGACCTCCAGCTGACCACGTCCACCCCTGAGCTGCAGCTTCCCATTTGCCAACACATTTCGAAGCCATAGCGGCCATCTTGGATAATCCTGGAAGCCATAGCTCCGATCTTTGGGTGGGGCATTCCCATCCTGCAACGCCTGCTGGAGGCTTGAAGCTCATTGTCACGTACCTCTCATGCATCAGGCTACTGAACACTGGGAGGTTTCATTAGTATATGACTGTTATACAGTAGATTTTCTTTTTTCTCCTTTTTAAAAAATTTAAGTTCTTATTTCTTTACTTTTCATGCTTTCTTTTCCTTTTGTTTACCTGTTCCCTCAGAGTCTCTTTCTCCCTTTTTTGCAAGCTAACATCCGATTTCTTTTGATTACACTCTCACCCTTTCTATTTTCTAGAACTTCTGTATATTCTTTTCTTATCCCATTAACAGCCACATTCTACATCCCTCTGCATCCTCTTTGTCCTCCATTAGAAACTGCAGACCTTATTGCAAACCTGTTTGTTTTACTGAAGATAATATTTGAACTCATTTTGTATATTATGACAATTTTGTTATTGTTATTGTCCCCATAGGGGCTATTTGGTCTAGGATTGCATAGTGTCTGATTTTGGCACTGATAATATTGATCTCCCCTTAAAGAAAGGGTTTTGGAAACCTGTAGGGCCACTATAAGCCTATAGGGGGAAATCTGCAATACCCCAGATCTGCACTGCTAGAGGGGAAGATACATGAACAACATGAAAAAACAAGGGCAGAAAATGATCCAAACAAATCTAGATTCTATAGTAATAGAATTCAATGACAGTATGTTAGAAGAAATGTCATAAAGGGACTTCAGATTATACATGATTAAGATGATTCACGAAGCAAAGGATGAGATAAGAGAGCAAATGCAGGCAATGAATGATAATACCAATAAGCTTGAAAGAGCACCTGCAGGAAGCAAAAGATCATTTCAACAAAGAGATAGAGATTCTCAAAAAAAAAAACCAAATGGAAATCCTTGAAATGAAGGAGACAATAAACCAAATAAAAAACTCAATGGAAAGCATCACCAAAAGACTAGACCACTTGGAAGACAGAACCTCAGACAATGAAGACAAAATATTTAATCTTGAAAATAAAGTCGCCCAAACAGAGAAGATTGTAAGAAATCATGAACAGAATCTCCAAGAACTAAGGGACATCATGTAAAGACCAAATTTAAGAATTATTGGGATTGAGGAAGGCACAGAGATACAAACCAAAGGAATGAACAACCTATTCAATGAAATAATATCAGAAAATTTCCCAAACCTGAAGAATGAAATGGAAAATCAAATACAAGAGGCTTACAGAACACCAAATGCACAGAATCACAACAGATCCACACCAAGGCACATTATAATGAAAATGCCTAATATTCAAAATAAAGATAGGATTTTGAAGGCCACGAGAGAAAAGCATCAGAATACATATAGGGGGAGACCAATACAGATAGCAGCTGACTTCTCAACCCAGACTCTAAAAGCTAGAAGGGCCGGGACCAACATATTTCAAGCTCTGAAAGAACATGGTTGCCAACCAAGAATCCTATACCCAGCAAAACTAACCTTCAGATTTGAAGATGAAATAAAATCCTTCCATGATAAACAAAAGTTAAAAGAATTTACAAATAGAAAGCCTGTACTACAGAATGTTCTCAACAAAATAGTCCATGAGGAGGAAATGAAAAACAACAATGTAGGTCATCAAAGGGAGAAACTACCTTAGAGAAAAACCACTCAAAGGAGAAACCAAGCCAACTTAAAAACCAAAAATAAGCCAAATGACTGGGAATACAAATCATTTCTCAATAATAACCCTGAACATTAATGGCCTAAACTCATCAATCAAAAGACATAGCCTGGCAGAATGGATTAAAAAGAAAGACCCAACAATATGCTGCCTGCAAGAGACTCACCTCATAGAAAAAGACATACACAGACTAAAGGTGAAAGGATGGGAAAAAACCTACCACACACGTGGACTCAGTAAAAAAGCGGGGGTATCCATCCTTATATCAGGTAAAGTGGACTTCAAGCCAAAGTTAGTCAGAAGGGATAAAGAAGGACATTTCATACTGCTTAAGGGAACCATAAATCAGGAAGACATAACAATAGTAAATATTTATGCCCCAAACAATGGTGCATCACTGTACATCAAACAAATCCTTCTCAATTTCAAGAATCACATAGACCACAACACAATAATTCTGGGCAACATTAACGCACCAATGTCACCACTAGATAGATCTTCCAAACAAAATCCAACCAAAGAAACCATAGAACTCAATAACACAATCAATAACCTAGACTTAATAGACATATATAGAATATTCCATCCATCAACGAGCAGATACACTTTCTTGTCAACAGCACATGGAACCTTTTCAAAAATAGACCATGTGTTATGCCACAAAGCAGCCCTTAGGAAATGCAAAAAATTAGAGATACTGCCTTGTGTTCTATCAGATCATAATGGACTGAGAGTAGAAATCAATGACAAAATAAAAAAGGGAAATTACTCCAACACTTGGAGACTAAATAATGTGCTATTGAATGAAACATGGATAACAAAAAACATCAGGGAGGAGATTAAAAAATTCTTAGAGGTCAATGAGAATGATGATACAACATATCAAAATCTCTGGGACACTATGAAAGCGATACTAAGAGGAAAATTCATTGCATGGAGCACATTCCAGAAAAGAATGAAAAGTCAACAACTAAATGACCTAACATTACAGCTCAAAGCCCTAGAAAAAGAAGAACAGAATAACAACAACAGTAGTAGAAGACAGGAAGTAATTAAAATCAGAGCTGAAATCAATGCAATTGAAACAAAAGAAACTATTCAAAAAATTGACAAAACAAAAAGTTGGTTCTTTGAGAAAGTAATCAAAATAGACAAACCCTTAGCCACACTAACAAACAGAAGGAGAGAGAAGACTAAAATTACTAAAATACATTATGCAAAAGGAAATATCATGACAGACACCACTGAGATACAGAACAAAATGAGAAACTACTTTGAAAATCTGTATTCCAACAAAATAGAAACTACCGAAGACATTGACAAATTTCTAGAGACATATGCTCCTCCCAAACTGAACCAGGAGAAAAATACACGATTTAAACAGATCAATATCAATGAAATAGAAGAAGCTATTAAAAATCTACCATCCAAGAAAAGCCCAGGACAAGACAGATTCTCAGCCAAGTTCTACAAGACCTTCAAAGAAGAACTCATTCCAATACTTCTCAAAGTATTCTAGGAAAT
This sequence comes from Sciurus carolinensis, assembly GCF_902686445.1. Classification (NCBI taxonomy): domain Eukaryota; kingdom Metazoa; phylum Chordata; class Mammalia; order Rodentia; family Sciuridae; genus Sciurus; species Sciurus carolinensis. The sequence goes on from NC_062217.1 coordinate 134,060,835, forward strand.
AGAAAAGGAGGGTACCCTACCGAACTCATTCTATGAAGCTAATATCACCCTCATACCCAAACCAGGAAAAGACTCATCAAGGAAAGAAAATTATAGACCAATATCCTTGTTGAATATAGATGCAAAGATCCTTAACAAAATATTGGCAAACCATATCCAAAAACATATTAAGAAAATTGTGCACCACGATCAAGTGGGGTTCATTCCTGGAATGCACGGATGGTTCAACATTCGTAAATCAATAAATGTAATCCATCATGTCAATAGACTTAAGGATAAGAATCATATGGTTATTGCAATTGACGCAGAAAAAGCGTTCGACAAAATACAACACCCCTTCATGCTCAAAACACTAGGAAAAATAGGGATAGTAGGAACATACCTGAACATTGTAAGGGCTATTTATGCTAAGCCCATGGCCAACATCATTCTTAATGGAGAAAAACTAAAACCATTCCTTTTAAAAACGGGAACAAGACAGATATGTCCTCTTTCACCACTTCTATTCAACATTGTCCTCGAGACTCTAGCCAGAGCACTTAGGCAGACCATAGAAATTAAAGGTATACGAATAGGAAAAGAGGAACTTAAGCTGTCACTATTTGTAGATGACATAATTCTATATTTAGAGGATCCAAAAACCTCCTGCAGAAAACTTCTAGACCTCATCAATGAATTCAGCAAAATAGCAGGCTATAAAATCAACACGCATAAATCTAAAGCATTTTTATATGCAAGCGATGAAACAGCTGAAAGGGAAATGAGGAAAACAACTCCATTTGCAATAGCCTCAAAAAAAATAAAATACTTGTGCATCAATCTAACCAAAGAGGTAAAATATCTCTACAATGAAAACTACAAAATATTGAAGAAAGAAATTAAGAAAGACCTCAGAAGATGGAAAGATCTCCCATGTCTTGGATAGGCAGAATTAATATTGTCAAAATGGCCATACTACCAAAAGTGCTATACAGATTCAATGCAATTCCAATTAAAATCCCTATGACGTACCTTACAGAAATAGAGCAAGCAATCATGAAATTCATCTGGAAGAATAAGAAACCCAGAATAGCTAAAGCAATCCTTAGCAGGAAGAATGAAACAGGGGGCATCGCAATACCAGAACTTCAACTATACTACAAAGCAATGGTAACAAAAACAGCATGGTATTGGCACCAAAATAGACAGGTAGATCAATGGTACAGAATAGAGCACACAGACACAAACACAAATAAATACAGTTTTCTCATACTAGACAAAGGGGCTAAAAATATGCAATGGAGAAAAGATAGCCTCTTCAACAAATGGTGCTGGGAAAACTGGAAATCCATATGCAACAGAATGAAACTAAACCCCTATCTCTCACCCTGCACAAAACTCAACTCACAATGGATCAAGGACCTTGGAATCAGACCAGAGACCCTGCATCTTATAGAAGAAAAAGTAGGTCCAAATCTTCAACTTGTTGGCTTAGGATCAGAATTCCTTAACAGGACTCCCATAGCACAAGAAATAAAAGCAAGAATCAATAACTGGGATAGATTCAAACTAAAAGCTTTCTCTCAGCAAAGGTAACTATCAGCAATGCGAAGAGAGAGCCTATAGAGTGGGAGAATATCTTCGCCACTCATACTTCAGATAGAACACTAATTTTCCAGAATATATAAAGAACTCAAAAAACTCTACACCAAGAATACAAATAACCCAATCAACAAATGGGCTAAGGATATGAACAGACACTTCACAGAAGAAGATCTACAAGCAATCAACAAGCATATGCAAAAATGTTCACCATCTTTAGTAATAAGAGAAATGCAAATCAAAACTACACTAAGATTCCATCTCACCCCAATTAGAATGGTGATTATCAAGAATACAAGCAACAATAGGTGTTGGAGAGGATGTGGGGAAAAAGGTACACTCATACATTGCTGGTGGGACTGCAAATTAGTGCAGCCACTGTGGAAAGCAGTGTGGAGATTCCTTAGAAAACTTGGAATGGACCTATCATTTGACCCAGCTATCTCACTCCTCGACCTATACCCAAAGGACTTAAAATAAGCATACTACAGAGATACAGCCACATCAATGTTCATAGCTGCTCAATTCACAATAGCCAGACTATGGAACCAACCTAGATGTCCTTCAATTGATGAATGGATAAAGAAACTGTGGTATATATATACAATGGAATATTACTCAGCTATAAAGAATAATAAAATTATGGCATTTGCAGGCAAATGGATGAAATTGGAGAATATCATAAGTGCGATAAGTCAAACTCAAAAATCCAAAAGACGAATGATCTCACTGATAAGCGGATGATGACACGTAATGGGGGGTTGGAGGGGGGCAAGAATGTAGGAAGGAGAGACTGTATAGAGGGAAAAGAGAGGTGGGAGGGGTGGGGGAAGGAAAAAAATAACGGAATGAATCAAACATTATTACTCTATGTAAATGTATGAAAATGCAAATGGTATGCTGTTACTCCATGTACAAACAGAAACAACATGTATCCCATTTAAAAAAAATATGGGAATATCAAGAAAAAACTTTATACTAATGTATTTGGCAACTTGTATAAAATAGACAATTTCCTTGAAAAAAACAAACTCTAAGGTAATTTCAAAGTACTAGTTCACTTGTATAGTCCTGCATCTATCAAGAGAAGTTTGTGTCTAACACTTCCCCTCCAGCAGGGGAAGAAAAAGAATACTTTAGGGCTGATGACATTTCTGGTGAATTCTATGATCTGGGAAACAGTTAATGCTAATTCTACTCAAACCAGGTAAGGATATTGCAAAAAAACCTATAGACTAATATTCTTTATTAACATAGATGGAGAATCTAGACAACATTATAACAAATCAAATGTATTACATAAAAAGAAAAACATCACAACCAAGTGAAATTTACTCCAGGAATGCAAGGTTGGTTTTACACTTGAAAAGCAGTAAATATAGGTCATCATATTAAAAACTAAAAATAGAAAACTCATATGATTACATCAATAGATGCCAAATAAGCATTTGACTAATTCTAACATTCATTCCTGATTAAATAAATAAATAAATACCACTTCAACAACCTAAGAGAATTTCCCAAAACTAATAAATAAGATCCACAAAAACCCTTGAACAACAATTATACTGAATGCTAAAAAAGTGAAAATATTTTCCTTTATAAGACTAAGACAAGGACAAGAATGTCTATTTCTACTGTTTCTATTAGACATTGTACTAGAGGTTCCACCCAGAAAAATAAGGGAGGGAGAAAGAGGTAAGGGATGGGTAGAGACAGTTAAGAAATAAGGAAGAAAGGAAGGGAAGAAGGAAAGAAGGGAGGAAGGGAGGAAGGGAGAAAAGATAAAGAAAGGAGAATAAAAAAAAACTCCCCATTATAAAGGAGAATGATTTGGGATATATTCCCCACTTTATTTACAGACAAAATGATCATCTATGTAGAATAGCTGATTAAGTCAACAAAAGCAAAACCTGAGCTTATCAAGCTTGCAAAATGTGTGATCAATATACAAAAATGAATTTTTCCTATTATTAGAAAGGACTAATTTTAAAAAATCAAATTACAAAATACCACTTAAAATTGCACCAAAAATATGCAAATTAGAATTAAGTCTGAGAAATGATATGAAAGATCCGTACAGTGAAAATGATTAAACATTGTGTAGGAAAATTAAAGAAAATTAAAATAAGTGAACAGATAAGTTTATAGGTCAGAAAAGTCAATATTGTTAGGATATCCAGCCTCCCTAATAAATTCAAAGTAATATTAATCAAAATACTGGGAGATTTTTTTAAATAAAATTGATAAACTAAATCTGAAATTGATATGGAAATTCAATGAATTTAGAAAAGTCAGCCAATTTTAAAAGTATAAAGTTGGAGACATAATACAAACTGATTTCAATATTAACTATAAAGCTATATCAATGAAGACTGTACAGCATTTATGTAAAGGCCCTCAGATCAATGAAGCAGAACAGTAGAAACAGACCCACATCTCCTTGGACAATGCTTTTCAATAAAAATGCAAAGGGAAGCCTGTAAAGAACAGATAGTCTTTTCAACGAATGATGCTGAAACAATTGCTATCCATACATGAAAAGGTGAATTTCAATCCCTATCAACAACCATATTCAAAAAATAACTGGAAATGGATATAGCTGTAAAGGTACAAACTTAAACTACAACATTTCTAGAAGGAAACAGGAGAAAACTTTTATGATGTTGATTAATGGGAATATTTCTTAGATACAACTCCCAAAGCATGATCCAGAAGGTATAGAAAAGAGTTAACGCAGCAAATCTTAGGCTACCACCCTTAGAAAGTTCTATTAGAAAGGTCCACCCTTGAATGGTGTCAGGGTTGTCCTTGACTTCAGGAGAGTTCCCACCATTCTCAACTGGGAAGAGTAGCTCACTGAGCCTATGCTTTCTATACACAAAACAGTCTTTCCTTCTAGAAGTCTGTCATCATGGACAAAGGGCAGGAAGAGGGTGTCTATGTGACAAGCCCTCAATAAACCATGGGCACTGAGTCTCTAAGAGCTTCCCTGGTAGACAGCACTTTGCTTACCTATCCCACTAAGATGCTTCATGAATTAAGAGCATTCTCTGTGACTCCACATGAAAGAACTCTTGGAAGCATATGCCTTATTCCTCTGGACTTTACTCTGTGTGACTTTCCCTTTGCTGATCTTCCTTTGCATCCTTTGGGCCATGAGTTCTGTTATACACTGTGTCCCCTGAGTTCTCCCAATCAAATCACCAAATCTGAGGGTGATCTTGGGGATTTCAAAGAGAAAAACTAATTGATAAATTGGACTTTATCAAAACTGAAAACTTCTACTCTTCAAAAATTATTGTTCATAGCTGGTCATGGTGGCGGATGCCTGTAAACCCAGCAGTTTGGGAGACTGAGGCAGGAGGATCACAAGTTCAAAGTCAGTCTCAGCAAAAGAGAGGTGCTAAGCAACCCAAGAGACCCTGTCTCTAAATAAAATACAAAATGGTTTGAGGGATGTGGCTCAGTGGTCGAGTGTCCCTGAGTTCAACCCCTGGGACCCCAAAAAAGAAAAAAATATATATATACTGTTAACATATGCTTAAAATAAGTCAAAGTCAAAAAAAAATTTTATAAAGACTATAGCTGATAAAAAATGTTCTTATTTAAAATTTATTAAGAACTTTTAAAACTCAATAATAAAGAGATTTTTAATGAACCACATATTTGAATGAACATTTCACCAAAGACATATATGGATGGCAAATAACATATGTAAAGAAACTAAATATTATTAATAATTAACATAAAAATTTAATTTTTTACAAATGAAATGATTATATATACATACATATATATATTAGGATGACAAAATAATAAAAACTGATCATTCCAAACATAGGGTAGCATATTGAGGAAATGAATTCTCATACATGGTGTTGAGGCTGTGAAATAAAACAACCACTTTAGAAAACTTTGGCCTCTTTTGAAAAAAAAAATCCTTAAGAAGCTAAACAAATACCTACCTTATAATTTATTCATTTCATTCCTATGTATTTACCCAAAATAAATGAAAGCATAGTTCTACAGAAATACTTGTATACAATGTTTATGGTAGATATTTTTACAGTAGTTACAAAACTGAAGCAACTCAAATGTCCACCAACAGGTGAATGGAGAAACATATTCATGTATCCGTGCAATGGGATATTACTCAGCAATACAATGGAATCCACTTTTAATACATGCTAACATGTATTTACCTCAAAAATAATCATGCAGGGCTACAGTTGTGACTCAGAGATAGAGCACTTGCCTGGCATGTGTGAGACCCTGGGTTCGATACTCAGTACCACATATAAATACATAAAAGATCCATTAACAAATAAAAAAATTTAAAAAATAATTATGCTAAGAGACAGAAGACAGATGAAAGAGAGTGAATATTATATAACTCCATTTATATAAAGTCTAGGAAATTCAAACTGATGTATAACACAAAAAAGCAGATCTGTGGTTGCCTGAAGCAAAAGCAAGAGGGAAAAGGAGGAAGGGATTAGAGAATAGACAAGGGAAAACTTAGGTTGATCATCTTCCTTGTGATTTTTAGGGCAATTATCTTGATTGAGATAACTTCTCAGGAGTACATGTAGTAAAATTGAACAAATTGTGAACTTTAAACACCCGCAATGTATTGTTCATCAACTATACCACCATAAAGTTACTTAATTTTGAAGCACAAACACACATGCAATTTATTATACTGACAATAAGACAAATACAATTTTATTAAAAAATTAATTTAGTATTCATTGCAGATGGTACAGTTTCATAGTAGGATGCAAACTTCATAGCTGCATCCTCTTCATTCTGAACAGTATTTCTCTGTGACTGGAAGTAGAAACACATTGGAGACATCCAAGTCTAAATTTGAGCTCTTTGATGAACATGAGGGTCCTGCCTAAACGAACTTTCCTAGCCAGTCTCATAATCCCATCCGAACGTGTAGTTTGTGATAGAACCTCTCACGCTTGGGTCTTCTGCACCCATCTCCTTGCTTTGCTTCAATGTCCTCTCAAGACGACACTCAAGGTCCCGCTCCGTGTCACACGCCTGTAATTCCAGCTGCTCAGGAGGCTAAAGGAGGAGGACCGTGGGTTCAAAGTCAGCCTCTGCAAAAGTGAGGTGCTAAGCAACTCAGTGAGACCCTGTCTCTAAATAAAATACAAAATAGGGCTGGGAATGTGGCTTAGTGGTTGAGTGTCACTGAGTTCAATCCCTGGTACTACCCTCCCCCCCAAAAAAGACCACACTCAAGATGCACATTAATTGAATTTCTCCTTCACCTTAGCTGTATGTGAGACACAGTGAGGGATTCTAGAGTGAATTCCACGGAAACTCTTCCACAGTTTGCGATAAAAAAACAAAAAGTAGCAAATTCAATGAAAACAACAAGGTACAAATGAAGATGATGTGTAATGTGTCAGGCTGCAGCAGGAAATGTTGGTACGGTTACCCATGCCCCTGATGACACCCTGAAGTGATGAATAATTCTTTTGCCTGTTAAATGTTCAAAGTCATAGAAGAGTATAATAAAACAAAATGGGGGGTATGGGAGAATCAGGATGACCTACGTGGCAATGAGCATAAAGAAAAAGCCAACAGCAAGAAGGATATAATAGGAAAATAATGAGAATGGCTTACCTTGCCTTTTCAAGGAGATTCTTGGAGCACCACTCTTGCTAATATTTTCTGCAATAAAATAATGCTTTTTTTTTTCTTTCAGGAAATACATCCAAAATCTGAAATGAAAAATCTGTCAAGCATGTGGTTGTACCATGGAGGGTGATCGGCTGGGGAATGGAAGAGCTGGCATATTGAAAGAGACATGTAATTTCTGGAGTCCTGAAGCTTAATTTTTGCCACAGGCTGTCCTCTCTTAAAAGGACCATGGAAAGAAAATTAGCAGAAATTGGCTCTAACATTCCACAAAAGGACATTTTTCATGAACTTCCAACTTAATAGAAGGCTGTTTGCAGTTACAGCACCAAACTTTTTCATAGCTTGTTTTTATTACCCTTTTCTCTTCTTCTGCTCTCCTCATTTCTATTTTTTGACTGAAATAGATTTTTTCCTACAATTAGGAAGCTGCATTCCGATAGGAGACCCCCTCCAACACCAGCAACCTCCCTCAGTGGTGATCTCCTGGTGCTTAGACAAAGAAACCACAGGCTGAATGAGACCCTTCTACATCTGAAAGAAGGGCCCCTTAGCAGAGAGGGGACTTCATCAATAATCATGACCTAATTTATTGATCGTTCATGTGCCATCGATGACTTGGGAGAAAGATACATGCCCTCAAATGCTTGCTTTGAAGCCTCCTTTCCATCTCTGCTCTCATGTGATTCCACACTTCAAACCCAACCTCTGGGTTTTCTCCTACACTCAGGAACCAGATAGAATATTATGTAAGAGGTTTAAAATGCAATATTAGTTATCTGTAGTAAAAATCTGGAAACAATCTAAATGCCCATCACAAAGGAAATAGTTAAATACGTTTGGTACATCCATGCTCGGGCTGCAAGACAACTAAAAATAATAGAGTAGATTTATATGGACCAACTTGAACAGTTGTCCTTAACCTATTATTTAGTAATAATTCAAAACTTTTCTCCAAAATACAGAGGCATGTTAAAATATTTTTGTAAATTGAAAGGCTACTGAAAATGAATAAGCCATATTTGGGTTGGGTTAGAATTGGTACAGGAGGATTCTATTTTTTACCTGATATGATTTAGAAGGGCTAAGGTTATGTTTGCTTCTGTCTTCATCTTTTCCTTTCCTTACTTTTTTTTTCCAATTAAAATCTTTGCAAATTTCAAAATAACTAGAAGAGAGAATTTTGAATGTTCTTACCACAAAAAGTGATAAATGTATGAGGTGCTGCATACACTAAATGTCTTGATTTGATCATTACACAGTGTATGCATGTTTTGAAACTTCACACGATACCCACAAACATGTGCAATTATGTCAATTAAAATATATTTTAAAAGAAAAGAATGTAAGCCAAGAAAAAAATCAGTAAATAATTAATAATACATATTTGCTCTTTTTCTTTTCAGTCATTATTAGACTAATCTAATAAGAATACCATGAGGATGAAAACTATGTTGGTTATGTTGTGACCTTTATGCTTAGGGCAGTATCTGGCATATGGAAAATTTGCAATGAATATTTCTTAAATAGGTAAGATAATTAAATAGATTTAGCCCATCACACTCTGACCTAGTGTCCTTGATATTATTGGGCTCTCTCTGCTTTGTTCACCATCTTGGATCTCACCCTGCTTCCTTGAATTTGCATCTGTGTCTTGATTCTCCTTTTGGGGAGTTGGTCCCCTAAGTGTTGGCCTGGTTTTACTCTTTCTGTCCTCCTATGAGAGGCGAAGTCATGCCAATTGATCCTCACTGACCAGCAGGAGCATTGCTACCTAGTGAAAACTCTTCTATTTTCTACCATTTACTTGCACTTGGGAGAGAGCCAGTACTGAAGTTGTTCATTATCTGGACTCCCTGCAAGTTCCTTAGATTATTTTCATGCCTATTCTTTGACTGCTTCTTTCTCTTTGGATATCCACATGTGTCTGTTAGATTGGACACCTTCCCAGGTTCTGTAGCTGGGTCTGTTTTCAGAGTCCCTTACCAGCAATCAGGTCTGGTTCCAAGTCCTGGTCCCTCCCAGTCTACACCCCACCCCCTACTGCAGTAAAATGAGTTATATGTAGCTGGGCCGAGAGTTGATATTCATAAGATGCTTTGTTAACAACTTTTCCAATTTCCTTGTACATTATGCAAGCATTTCCAGGGAGGAAAATATATTTTTTTCTAAAAATTTTTAAAAGTCAAGCTTATTTCCTTGAAACGGAAACACATAAACAAAGAATGTCTACAAGGATTTTGTTCACATTTGGCCCTAATACGTGACTTTTTTTAAGTCATTTTTCCTTTGATTCTCAATTCATAAATAGAAATTTATGAGATTTTATCATTGGTCCTAGTCACATAAGAGTCGATGAGTTCATCCTACTGCTTTGCAACCTAAATAACACCAACATGAAACTATTGTTGAAAAGTGTTGCACCACCAATAAAGAGTCTAAATATGTTGTCCAAGATTAAAGAGCTATTTGCAGAGTCAAGAGAAATCACATGAGTCTTTCCAGTATTGATAGTTGTTAAAATACTGCTCCAAACTCCTATGACCTAATAATTTTTATATTTAGCAAGAGGCAGCTGGCATTTTTTAACCAGAAAATCAATGGTATCTACAAATGTAGTTTGGGTTAAAGTAAGCAACATTATGTTATGAATAGTCAGGGACCCAGGAATTCCTGAATCTTGACCTCAGTTCACTTTCCTTCTATTATATCCCTGAGAGCAAGGTAATGACCAGAGAATAACAGAAGGAATATCTGGTATTTACTGGGGTCTAGGTACTCAGCTATAATGAGACTGGATGTCTGACATGGACCACAGAGTGGAACAGACCTTCTCTACCTAAGTGTAAGAACCCTGTAGAATCCTTCCAAGTCCTGTTAATTATATCCTTCCACTCCAAAGTTCCTGTTGAGTCACAGGTCTCCCTAGTATGGGGAGGAAAACACATTGTCCAACATAAAGCAAAAATAAAAAATAAAGATAATGAAGACCCAGAGTTTTTGCCATAAATCTCAGTAAACTGGTCCCAGGTATTTCTCAAATAATTTAATTAGCACATTTTAATTAGTTATTTTAGTTATTTCAAAACCAAAGAACCCTCAAGGAACCCTCCAGTATCACGGGAGGGTTCCCATTCTTGACTGCCAGTGAGACCAATAATTTTCAGTAGGTTAATTTAATCACATGGATGGTCAATCCAATTCTACAAAATGTGGACCATAGGAATGGAATCTATCTCTTCCCCAGAAAACTCTGGCATGGTATAGCTGTCCTGAGTCAAGCTCCAAGTGACCTGTGAACAAATGGTGACCCCACATAGGCCAACCTCTGACCTCCACACCTTCCTCCTGAGCTTCATCTGGCATGACCAGATTTTCCCTACTTGGTGAATGATTCATATCCTGCTTCTCTCCATCTTTGCTTTTCAGTCACACTAGACTTTTCCTGATTCCTCAAAGAAGACTTCAGGGCCTTCTTTCCCACATGTTGCTGTCTTGTCTGTATTGGTTTCAACAGAGATAGCACTTTCTGAAAGATACCTCCAATAAATCTCCAGGCCTCCTTAGGTCCTGCTGTGACATGTTCCCAAAACACATCACTTCATTGCAATTGTGAACTCCCATACAATATCTGACTTCCCCACCAGACTACAGGTTCTATAAAACCACCAAGCATACTCATCTCGATTATCTCTTTATTCGAGACTCTTAGAACACAGCCAGTCTCATAGCATTTACTTAATAACTTTTGAATAAGTAAATAAATTCATAATTCATGAGGAAAACACAATCCAATAGAAAGTATGCATGAGACAGGGAGAGAGTAGAACTTGTTTTTGATTTCTGAAGGCCTGCATCACAGCTGAAACAAGGTCTATTCATTCTTAAGTTAGAAATAAAACTTTCTATCAGTTTTAAATGACTCTCCAATCTGACAATCTCTGTGCAATTTCTACCTTGGTATCTAGCTAGGCTCTATCAGGTAGATTCAAATCCATAGATGTGTGTTATAATAGAAAGAACAGTAAATGTAAAATGAAAAAAAAAAGTTAGCTCTCATTTCTTGACAGTGTGACCTTCAGGAAGCCATCAGACCTCTGTAAATTCAGTTACTCACCTATAAAAAGATAAAAAATGATTCTTAAAGTAGGATATATGAAAGAATTTTCTAAATTATTGAAGGCTGGACACACACAAGAAATTGTTCTCATGATGAAAACATATCAGAATTTAAAATGAAAAAGTATTCAATTTCAGGATTGGGGAACCCAAACAAGTACCTGTTGCAACCTGATGAGCAAATGGCAAAGCCAGAGACTATGAACACACTGCCTAGAGGCTTTCTAGCAGCCCTGTGCTCCAGATAGATGGCACTACATCTTCTGCCAAAGCAAAGACTGGATGCTGATTTTATTTAAATAGATTCCATTTCATCAGATTGTCTCGTGATAAAAATATTTTCCCATACTCTCCATGAATTTGCTATGAAGTTTAACAATGTATAAAAGTCACTGAAGCACAAAGACAAGCTAAATAAATCTGGGCCTGTGAGTGGGGACAGCCACACATTTGTAATTCAACCACTGCCTTCTGAGAGGCTAAGCTAATACATTTTAAAATTAAGGGAAAATGGCCCTGTGAGAAAAACCTCAGAATGCAGTATTATAAACATCAGAAATGACCCAGTCCTGCTATAATCAAGAGCACACTACCATAAACAGGAACCCTGAAAACAGGACCCCTCCCCAGGCCAGACCAAGTGGTGCAGTAAGCATGGGGGAAACCAGCTAGATTATCTTTTTTTATAAATACATTTTTTAGTTGTTGATGGACCTTTATCTTATTTATTTATATGTGGTGCTGAGAATTGAACCCAGTGCTTCATACATGCTACGCAAGTGCTCTACCACTGAACCACAAACCCAGCCCCTGCTTGAGTATCTTAAAGACATCACTCTTTAGCCCCTCAGATTTCACAGAGGAAACAGGCATGTATAAGAAGAGATATAGGTGTTTCCAACTTGGAAAAGGCACAGCTGTACGTCCATGGCTGCAGGCCCTGGAAGAGAAATACAGATGGAGCTGAGTAGACTCAGGAAGAGGCATCTTCCCATCTACAGCTGTGAGGGAACAGGGAACCCTCGTGGTAGGAGCAAAGATGCTCCGTGCAATGCCTGCATCACCATGGTCACTGCAAACCTAAAGCTGACTTTCCATTGCCAACAACTCCTTTAGGATCTCTGTGTAGAGAAGGAGTTGCCATTGGATATTCACCTACCATAATCTGTTTTTCCAGATGTTTTGAATGGATCTGAACCAAGAGACTTATAGATTCCCCTCATGGATGTGTCTGTGGCTGGGTATCCTGAGTCCAGGCTTTCACCGTCTGCTAATTGCTTCCTATATTTCTTTCCTCCCTAATGAAATCAGCCATCAAAGAACCCTAAAGCCCACTCAAATCTGCTGATGTCTCTGCCTTTGAAGAGATTAAAACTTAAGTCAGACACTAATGATGTAGCTATTACCAAATACACAAACTGAATGCAAATGATTCACATTCATATATGTGTGAGCCACACCAAGCACTCCAGAGAAATTCATTCTCCTGTGTATTTGGTTAGCAAAGAAACATCAGGGAAAGAGTCTGTTTAGCTTTCAGAGGCAAATCCTCTAATGATCATGGGAACTAAAATGTCAGTTTTGAAAAATGGAAATTTTGTATGAGGAGCTCCTAAGGGGTGCCTCCTGTGTTTTGCATATGGTTTCATAAGGAAGGGTCTCTATTGACATTCTGCAAAGATTCTAGCAAAATCCATCCAGGGCTCCCAACTTTCTGCAAATCCTCCTAATGAATCTCTAGATAAAATAGAACAGACTGATATGATATTCCCAAAGCACCCTGTAGCCCCAAACATGGGCTCTCTTTGAATATAGAAATAAATCAAATTATCCCCTTGTGCTATATGTTTATGTTTTTTTTTTTTTCCTAGCTTTCCTGGAAGGTTTTATTTTCATGAATAGGTGACCAGACCTATTTTTGAGGTTCTTGCAAAAAGCTACTCTGGCCCAACAGGTCTTCAACCACAAGGTGAAATGAGAGCTGAGTTGAAAGGGAGTAGAGCGTCATCTGAACTGTACACAGAGACTTGTTTTGCTGGGAAGACTCTGAGCCCCCATGTAAGGCTTGAACAGCAGACAGTGATAGCAGATTTGGGTAGAGAACAACTGCCAGTCTGAGCACTTTGAAGTCCTTTCTCCCACACATCAATAAAAACCATTTTGTCTTCCCTAGCTTTCTGTTTTGATAGTTTCTGTATGATTTAACCTGCCCCTATTTTTGTTTGCTTTTTTAATATTTAAGGAATAATTCTATTATTGAACAATAATTACATTCTACAGTAGACTTTAATGGTGATGTACTGTTACAATTTTGAAAATAATGTATAATAAAGCAAAAACCACTGTGGCAATTTAGGACTGATCAAAGGAATCTGAGCATGCATCCCTTTCCTCTTCCGCCTTTCAAAGATTCATTTCTCATAAAATTTATGATCTAGATCATTAATAGTATTTATATCTACAAAACAAAACAGACTAACTCTGAGAATTTTGCTCTTAGGAGGTCTTGGTCAATAGAACATCAGCTCAGAATGTTGCATCTCCCTGCAGGATGTGAGAAGGGCTAGCTCACCCCTATAAAGACCGATTCATCATTTTAAAAGACAGGGTACATTAGGGTGAAGGAAGAAACTCAGTCTCCTCTCAATTCAGAGTTATCTTTTCTGTGAAATTGATTCTTTATTGGAAAATTTAAAATGGTGTATATTTAAGATGTACAGTATGTTCTTTAAATATAATATATCTTTTACAATTATTTTCACTATCAGGCTAATTAACATATGAATCAATTCACATAGTTACTTCTGCGAGGGTGTGGGATAGGATTATTTGCAATCTACTTTATTAACAAAATTAAATATATGCTATATTATTATTAACTATAGTTGCTGTGTTATGTATTATATTGCTAGAACTTATTCCTCTTAACAACTGAAAGTTTGTACCCTTTGATCAATATCTCCCAATTTACCCTTCAGGACCTGATAAACACTATTATACTCTATTTCTCAATTTTCATTGGTTTTTTGAAAATAATTGGCACATAATAAATACATTGTCTATGGGGTACAGTATAATGTTTTAATTCGTGTACATTATATAATGATCAAATGAGGGTAATGAGCATATTTATTTTCTCAAACATTAATCATCTCCTTTTAGAGATAAGATTAAAAATCTTTTCTAGGTGTCTTGAAATAAGCAATACATTATCGCTAGCTATAGTCACTCCCTTATGTAACAAGACACCAGAACTTACTCTTCCTATCTAACTGTAACTTTTTTATTCATTGACCAAGTTCCTATCAATGGCTCTATCCCTTGTCCTCTTGACCTGCCTCCATTTTCTACATTCCTCAAACTGGGCCCATAACCTCTTTATCTGAAGTTACACTTGCTTACAGAAAAAAAAAGAGAGACGAAATGAACCCAATAGATGTATGCAGACCATTCAACCCAACAGCAGCAGAATACACATTCTCCTCCAACATACATGTAACATTCTCCAACACAGATCATGTGTTATGTCACAAAACAACGCTTGCCAAATTTATGATTGAAGTCACACCAAGTATCTTTTCAGGCCACAGTGGCATGAAACTACAAACCAAAATCAGGAAAATAAAATTCACAAATGTGTGGAAAATAAGCAGCAACTATTGAACAAGTGAAAAAGGAAATAAAAGGTAAAACAAAAAATATCTTGAGACAAATGAAAACAAAAACACAACATATCAAAATTTTGAAATGCAGCAAAACTGGTATTAAGAGAAGAATTTATAGAGGTAAATACTTATATGAGGAAAGGAGATCTTGCCTGACTCAGTGGCACATGCCTATAATCCCAGCAACTCATGAAGCTGAGGCAGGAGGCTAGGAAGTTCAAAGTCAGTCTCAGCAACTGCAAGGCGCTAAGCAACTCAGTGAGACCCTGTCCCTAAATAAAATACAAAATAGGGTTGGGGATGTGGCTCAGTGGTTGAGTGCCCCGAATTCAATCCCTGGTACCCAAAAAAATAAAATAAAAGGAGATTTCAAGTTAACAATTCAACTCCATGTGTCAAAGAACATGAAAAAAACAAACTATAGGTCACTATTTCTGATGAAAACCCTCTTGCAAATATTCCTGGCACATACCTTTAGCAAATTACAAGCAAAATGATTTCAATAGTGCATTATAAAGAGTATATACCATGATCAACTGAGATTTATCCCTGAGATGCAAGGATAGTTTAACATATGAAAATCAATAAGTGAAATATATCAAATTAACAGAATAAAGAGTAAAAATCACACAATCATCCCAATGGATACCAAAAAGCATTGATGAAATTCAATATTGTTTCAGGATAAAACACAACAAACCAAAAACAGAAGAAAATTGCGTCATCACAATATAAGCTATTTATGAAAAGCTCACACCAACATGATACTCATTAGTGAAAAACTGTAACTTATTTTACTAAGATCAGGAACAGGATAAGAATGCCCACTTATGACCTTTATTCAACATTAGCACTTGAAGTTGTAGACACAGAAATAAAGCAAGAGAAAGAATTACAGCACATCAAAATTGTAAATGAAAAGACAAAACTAAATTATCTTTGTTCTCAGATGATGTGATCATATGTATAGAAAACCCTAAAGACATCCTCCCAAAACTGTAACAACAAAGTTGCAGGATAAAAACACAATATGTGGGCCCACCTGACACCCAAGTCGAGGTTGGACACCATGAACAGAGCTCGCCGGTCCACCAACGCCCATGCTGAGGTCAGACGCCATCGCTGAGCCTGCCTGCCTGCCCCCCTACTGCTAAGGGACACTACACTTGCCTCTGTGCTGACTCAGCACACCTCCCTGGGGCTCCCCAGATTCTTTGGAGGCTGGTGCAGGCATTTTGAATTATTCCTGAGGGTGTGGCCATCATCATCGGAAGGGTGGCTCCCTTCCTGAGACACCTACAGGAGACTGGAGCCCTTTGACAGGACTCAGGATCCAAGAAGAGAAGGTATTGAGAGACTCAGGACTCAGAGCAGCCGGGTGAGTCTCTCCCACTGGGCGAGGCTTCCTGGATGGGTCAATAGTCCTCGAATGCAGGGAACTTCATGGAGTAGCCCAGTGAGACTCCCCTACTAGAGCTGAGAACACAGACAACCAGAAGCATTGTAAAGGAGAACCTCCCAGCAAGAGGCTTCAGCGCAGAGCTAGGGTCCCAGGCCTGGGCAGTAGTTCCAGTCCCTAGGGAACATTGTAGAGGAGGACTGCTCAGAGAAAGAGTCCCTCCCAGGGCCAGGCCCCCAGACCAAGTGGTAGTTCTGGACCACAGGGAACGTCACAGAGTAGGGTTGCCCAGCTAGAGTCTCAATCACAGGGCAAGGTTCCCTGGCCTAAGAGGTAGGTCCAGACTGCTGGAAACGTTGCAGAGGACAGCTGCCCAGCCCAGGTGGTAGTTCTGGACTGAAGGGAACTTCTCAGAGGAGAGCAGCCCAGCGACACATCCCCAGCGGGTGAGTCTTCCCTGCCAGGCGAGGCTTTCCCACCAGAGTGGTAGAACCAGAGACACAGGCCCAGACCAGATGTGCCCCAGTCCACAGTCTAGAACCACTTTTGACTTATAATCAGAAACAAGTGGAGGCGCCTCTTCCCACCAGGAAATATACCACACCTGAAGCCCAACACCCCTAAGGGGCAGCCTCCTTTTGTATCACGCTTTATCAAGATCCTCCAAGACTTCAGGCTACTGAAGGCTAGGAAGCGAATTAATGGAAAAAAGTCAATAGAGTTTTACTACTAGAGGGGTAGATACAAGACCAATATGAGAAAACAAGGGAATAAAATGTCCCAAACGAACCTAAATGCTACATCAATAAAATCCAATGATGACATGGCAGAAAAAATGTCAGAGAGGGAGTTCAGAATGTACATAATTAAAATGATCAGAGAAGCAAACGATGAGATGAAAGAGCAAATGCAGGCTTTGAATGATCGCACCACTCAAGAGTTAAAAGAGCAAATATGGGAAGCAAAAGATCATTTCAATAAAGAGTTAGAGATAATGAAAAAAAACCATACAGAAAACCTTGAAGTGAAGGAAACAGTAAACCAAATTAAAAACTCCATAGAAAGCATAAGCAATAGGATAGAACATCTGGAAGACAGAACCTCAGACATTGAAGACAAAATATTTAATCTTGAAAAAAAACTTAGCCAAACAGAGAAGATGGTAAGATATCATGAACAGAATCTACAAGAATTATGGAATATCATGAAAAGGCCAAATTTAAGAATTATCAGGATTGAGGAAGGCTTAGAGAAACAAACCAAAGGAATAAGCAATCTATTCAATGAAATAATGTCAGAAAATTTCCCACATCTGAAGAATGAAATGGAAAATCAAGTACAAGAGGCTTATAGGACTTCTAATACACAAAATTACAACAAACCCACACCAAGGCATATTATAATGAAAATACCTAACATACAAAATACAGGCAGAATTTTAAAGACTGCGAGAGAAAAGAATCAAATTACAATCAGGGGGAAACCAATACAGAGATCAGCAGCTTTTTCAACCCAGACCCTAAAAGCTAGAAGGACCTGGAATAACATTTTTCAAGCCCTGAAAAAAAATGGATGCCAACCCACAATCTTAAACCCAGCAAAAATTACCTTCAGATTTGACGACGAATTAAAATCCTTCCATGATAAACAAAAGCTAAAAGAATTTACAAAAAGAAAGCCAACATTACAGAATATTCTCAGCAAAATATTCCATGAGGAAGAGATGAAAAACAATGATGTAAATCAGCAACAGGAGGAGCTACCCTAAAGGAATAGCCAAATAAAGGAGAAACCAAGTCTTGTCAAAATACATAAATAAATAAATGAACCAAATGACAGGGAAAACAAATCATATCACAATAATAACCCTGAATGTTAATGGCCTGAACTCATCAATCAAAAGACATAGATTGGCAGATTGGATTAAAAAGAAAAATCCAACAATATGCTGCCTGCAAGAGCCTCATCTCATAGAAAGAGATACCCACAGACTAAAGGTGAAAGGATGGGAAATAACATACCATACACATGGACGGAGCAAAAAAACCGGAGTATTCATCCTCATATCAGATAATGTGGACTTCAAGCCAAAGTTAGTCAGAAGGGATAAAGAAGGACATTTCATACTGCTTAAGGGAAGCATAAATCAGCAAGATATAACAATCATAAATATCTATGCCCCAAATAGTGGCTCATCCATATACATCAAACAAATCCTTCTCAAATCCAGAAATCAAATAGATCACAACACAAAATACTACGTGATTTTAACAAACCACTCTCACCACTGGACAGATCCTCCAAACAAAAATTGAACAAAGAAACCATAGATCTCAATAACACAATCAACAACTTGGAATTAACAGACATTTATAGAGTATGCCATCCAACAAAGAACAAATACACTTTCTTCTCAGCAGCACATGAATCCTTCTCTAAAATAGACCATATTTTATGCCACAAAGTTACTGTTAGCAAGTGCAAGAAGATAGAGATACTACCTTGTATTCTATCAGATTATAATGGATTGAAATTAGAAATAAATGACAGAATGAAAAACAGAAACTACTCCAACTCCTGGAGATTAAATAATACACTATTGTATGATGAATGGATAACAGAAGACATCAGGAAGGAAATTTAAAAATTCTTAGAGGAAAATGAGAACAAAGAAACATCATATCAAAATCTCTGGGACACTATGAAAGCAGTACTTAGAGGAAAATTTATTTCATGGAGTGCATTCAATAAGAGAAGAAAAAAATCAACAAATAAACGACCTAACACTACAGCTCAAAGCCCTAGAAAAAGAAGAACAGAGCTACACCAAAGTAGTAGAAAACAGGAAATAGTTGAAATCAGAGCCAAAATCAACAAAATTGAAACAAAAGAAACAAAAAAAAATTGACAAAATAAATAGCTGGTTCTTTGAAAACATAAACAAAATTGATAAACTCTTAGCCACACTAACAAAAAGGAGAGAGAAAATTTAAATTACTAAAATTCAGAATGAAGGAGTATCACAACAGACACGATTGAAATACAAAACATAATTAGAAGTTATTTTGAAAATCTATACTCCAACAAAATAGAATATCTCGAAGACATCAACAGGTATCTAGAGACATATGTATTACCTAAACTGAACCAGAAGGACATACACAATTTAAATAGATCAATTTCAAGTAATGAAATACAAGAAGACATCAAAAGCCTACCACCAAAAAAAGTCCAGGACCAGATGGGTTCTCAGTTGAGTTCTACAAAACCTTTAAAGAAGAGCTCATTCCAATACTCCTCAAAGCATTCCATGAAATAGAAGAGGAGGGAACCCTCCCAATCTCATTCTATGAAGTCAATATCACCCTGATACCTAAACCAGACAGAGACACATCACAGAAAGAATATTTCAGACCAATATCCTTAATGAACATCAACATAAAAATTCTGAACAAAATTTTAGCAAATCGCATACAAAAATATATTAAAAAGATAGTGCACCACGATCAAATGGGTTTTATCCCCGCAATGAAAGGTTGGTTCAGCATCCAGAAATCAGTAAATGTAATTCACCATATCAACAGACTTAAAGCCAAGATTCACATGATTATTTTGATAGATGCAGAAAATCATTTGATAAAATACAGCATCCCTTCATGCTCAAAGCACTAGAAAAAACAGGGATAGTGGGAACATTCCTTAACATTGTAAAGGCCATCTATGCTAAGTTAATGGCCAGTATAATTCTAAATGGGGGAAAACTGAAAGCATTCCCCCTAAAAACTGGAACAAGGCAGGGATGCCCTCTTTCATCCCTTCTATTCAACATTGTCCTTGAAACTCTAGCCAGAGCAATTAGACAGACCAAAGAAATTAAAGGGATATGAATAGGAAAAGAAGAACTCGAACTAACCCTTTTTGCTGATGACATGATTATAAATTTAGAGGAACCAGGAAATTCCACCAGAAAACTTTTAGAACTCATAAGTGAATTCAGTAAAGTAGCAAGATATAAGATCAATGCCCATAAATCTAATGCATTTTTATACGTAAGTGATGAATCTTCAGAAAGAGAATTTAGGAAATCTACCCCATTCACAATAACTTTGAAAAAAATAAAATACTTGAGAATTGATCTAACAAAAGAGATGAAAGACCTCTACAATGAGAACTACAGAACACTACAGAAAGAAATTAAAGAAAACCTTAGAAGATGGAAGGATCTCCCATGTTCTTGCATACGCAGAATTAATATTGTCAAAATGGCCATACTACCAAAAGTACTATACAGATTCAATGAAATTCCAATTAAAATCCCAATAACATCTTACAGAAATAAAGCAAGCAATCATGAAATTCATCTGGAGAATAAGAAACCCAGAATAGCTAAAGCAATCCTTAACAGGAAGAATGAAACAGGGGGTATCACAATACCAGACCTTCAACTATACTACAAAGCAATAATAACTAAAATGGCATGGTATTGGCACCAAAAATACAGTAGATCAATGGTACAGAAAAGAGGACATGGACACAAACCCAAATAAATACAATTTTCTCATACATACAAAGGTGCTGAAAATATGCAATGGAGAAAAGATAGCCTCTTCAACAAATGGTGCCGGGAAAACTGGAAATTCATATGCAGCAGAATGAAACTAAACCCCTATCTCTCACCCTGCAGAAAACTCAACTCAAAATGGATCAAGCACCTTGGAATCAGACCCGAGACCCTTCATCTTATGGAAGAAAAAGTAGGTCCAAATCTTCAACATGTCAGCCCAGAGTCAGGCTTCCTTAACAGGACTCCCATAGCAAAAGAAATAAAAGCAAGAATCAATAACTGGGATAGATTCAAACTAAAAAGCTTTCTCTCAGCAAAGGGAACTATCAGCAATGTGAAGAGAGAGCCTATAGAGTGGGAGAAAATCTTTGCCACTCATACTTCAGATAGAGTACTAATCTCCAGAATATATAAAGATCAAAAAACTTTACACCAAGAATACGAATAACCCAATCAACAAATGGGCTAAGGAAATGAACAGACACTTCACAGAAGATCTACAAGCAATCAATAGATATATGAAACAATGTTCAACATCTCTAGTAATAAGAGAAATGCAAATCAAAACTACCCTAAGATTCCATCTCACCCCAATTAGAATGGCAATTATCAACAATAAAAGCAACAATAAGTGTTGGTGAGGATGTAGAGAAAGAGGTACACTCATACATTGCTGGTGGGGTTGCAAAGTAGTTCAACCACTCTGGAAAGCAGTGTGGAGATTCCTTAGAAAACTTGGAATGGAACCACCATTTGACCCAGTTATCCCACTCCTTGGCCTATACCCAAAGGACTTA
Organism: Sciurus carolinensis; assembly: GCF_902686445.1. NCBI lineage: Eukaryota > Metazoa > Chordata > Mammalia > Rodentia > Sciuridae > Sciurus > Sciurus carolinensis. Next base: position 134,082,621 of record NC_062217.1, read on the forward strand.
AAATAAGCATACTTCAGAGATACAGCCACATCAATGTTCATAGTTGCTCAATTCACAATAGCTAGATTGTGGAACCAACCTAGATGCCCTTCAAACGATGAATGGATAAAGAAACTGTGGTATATATATACAACAAAATATTACTGAGTCATAAAGAATGATAAAATTATGGCATTTGCAGGCAGATGGATGAAATTGGAGAATACCATGCTAAGTGAGATAAGCCAATCTCAAAAAACCAAAGGACGATTGATCTCACTGATAAGCGGATGATGACACATAATGGGGTTTGAAGGGGGGCAAGAATGGAGGAAGGAGGGACTGTATAGAAAGAAAAGTAGGGTGGGAGGGGTGGGGGGAAGGAAAAAATAACAGAATGAATCAAAAACTATTACCCTATGTAAATGTGTGATTATACAAATGGTATGCCTCTACTCCATGTACAAATAGAGAAACAAGTTGTATCCCTTTTGTTTACAATAAAAATAAATTTTAAAAATCTCAATATTCAAAATTAGTTGTATTTCTATGTACTAACAACAAAAAATCCAAAAGGGAAATTTATAAAGCAATTTCATTTATAATAATGTAAAAGAGAGCAAAATGCTTAGGAATAAATTTAAGGAAGAGAAAGACTTAAACACAAAATAAAAACTGTAAAGTATTACTCTAATAAAGAAGTACAAAGGAAGTTGAAAGACATATCCTGTTCTTGAACTGTAGACAATATTTTTCCAATATCCATATTATTCAAAGCAATCTACACATTCAATACAATGCCTAAAAATTCCAATGAATTCTCTTTTTGTAGTAATAGAAAAAATCCTTAAAATTCATGTGGAACCACAAAGGAAATTGAATACCAAGAAGTCAAGGTATTCTTGAGAAGAAAAAAGTTGAAGTTATCACACTTTCTTACTTCAAAATGTACTATATAACTACAGTAATCAGAATAGTATATGAAGATTTACTCTGAAGATATAGCAACCCCCAGAGCCTGCCACTGGCATAAAGTCAGATATAAATACTAATGGAACAGAACAAGAAAGATCAAAATAAACCCCAACACATATGATCAAATGATCCTTGAAAAGTGTGCCCAGATGACATAATGGGGAAAAGATAATCCCTTCAACAAATGCTGTTTGAAAACTCCGTCTCAGTATATGAAAGAATAAAACTGGACCCTTAGATCACAGACATAAATCAATGCAACATGGACTCAGTACTTAAGACTTGGCACCATAAAACTCCCAGAAGAGAATATGTGGGAAACACTTCATGGTATTAGTCTTGGCAATGATTTCTTGTATATGATACCAAAAACATAGGTAACAAAAGCAAAAGTAGTCAAGTGGGAGTCTATGAAACTGAAAACTTTCTAGTAGCAAAGGAAACCATAGAGAGAGTGAAAAATCAATCTAAAGTTTGGGTGAAAATATTTACACACCATATATCTGATAAATGCATAATGTCCAAAATATATAAGGAAACCATGGAGAAAGAGAAAAACAGTGGAATGAAACTGACCAAACTGTCCTATATACATAGATGAATATATCACAGTGAAGTTCACCTTTATATCTATAAAACACTATTTAAAAAAAAAATCTATAAAGGAACAGAAAGAAGACCACTAGAGTAGTGAAAAAGGAACATAGGGAGTGGTGAAAGGAGGGAAAATAGAAGTACTAGGGACTGAATTCGAGCAAATTATAATCCATGTTTGTAGAATTATGTCAAAATGAACCCCAATATTATGTATAAATATAATGCACTAAAAGAAAAGTTAAAGAAAAAAAAAAAGCCTGGGATTGGAACCACCATATGTGTGAACCATTATACCACACCTTGGTATTTATTCTAAAGAATTAAAATCAGAAGATGGCGGCCTAGAGGGAGACTGCACCCCCAGTCGCTCCAGAACCCAGGAATTTAGAAGGGGAGGCATTGAGAGACTCGGACTGAAATAGAGCCACAGGTGAGTCTGCCCACTGGGTAAAGCTCGGCCCGGGTGGCAGGCCCAGATAGAGGTGGCTTATCGGAGCCGGGCAGGGCAGCTAGAGTCATCCACAGGCAGCCCTGTGCACTCCGGCGGTGGGCCCCGCCCACACAGCCAGCTTCTCCAGGTTCTCAGAACGGAACTGGCCCGCTAGTGAGAGCCTTTCTGACCAAAACAAGCTCCGAGTCCCGGAGCCAGTGCAGCGCAACGTACTCCGGCACACAAGCAGCTTCAGGGACCAGGATAGGGCAGCCAGAGACCTCCCCAAGTAGCCTGGACCCCTGCGGTGGGAGGTGCCTTTCAAGGCTAGCTTCTCAGACCAGACCGCCCAGTGAGAGGTTTTCTACATAGAACCAGCCACAAGTCCCCGAACCAACGGAGAGCTTCGATCCGCAAGCAGCCTCTGGGATCAGGGCAGGGCAGCCAGAGAACTCTTCAGGCAGCTCTGCCCACTCCGGTCGCAGGCTCTCTTCACAGGGCGATCCAAGATGGTGGCCTAGAGGGGGACTGCACTCCCAGTCGCTCCAGAACCCAGGAGTTAAGAAGGGGAGGCATTGAGAGACTCGGACTGAAGTAGAGCCACAGGTGAGTCTGCCCACTGGGTAAAGCTCAGCCCAGGTGGCAGGCCCAGATAGAGATGGCTTATCAGAGCCAGGCAGGGCAGCTAGAGTCTTCCCAAGGTAGCCTACACACTCCAGCAGTGGGCTCTTCCCACACGGCCAGCTACACGGTGCAGGCCCACAGTGAGAGCATTTCCGCACAGAGCCAGTTCCAAAACGTGGAACCAGTAGGGGGCTAGGGGCAGTATTCTTCGAATGAGCTGCTTTATCAGATTCCTCCAAGACATCAGGCTACTGAAGGCTGGGAGGTGATACACTGGAAATCTACCGGGCCACTATAAGCCAATAGCAGAAAACTGCAATATCTCAGGGTCCCACTGACAGCTGACCAATATGAGAAAACAAGGGAAGAAAATGTCCCAAACAAACCTAGATACTACATCAATAAAACCCAATGACAGCACAGCAGAAGAAATGTCAGAAAGGGAGTTCAGAATGTACATAATTAAAACGATCAGGGAAGCTAATGAGGAGATGAAAGAGCAAATGCAGGCATTGAAGGAGGAAATGAAAGAGCAAATGCAGGCATTAAATGATCGCACCAATCCACAGTTAAAAGAGCAAATACGGGAAGCAAGAGATCATTTCAATAAAGAGTTAGAGATACTGAAAAAAAAAACAAATTGAAATTCTTGATATGAAGGAAACAATAAACCAAGTTAAAAACTCCATAGAGCATAACCAATAGGATAGAACACCTGGAAGACAGAACCTGAGACATTGAAGACAAATTATTTAATCTTGAGAGCAAAGTGGCCAAACAGAAAAGATGGTAAGAAATCATGAACAGAATCTACAAGAATTATGGGATATCATGAAAAGGCCAAATTTAATAATTATTGGGATTGAGGAAGGCTTAGAGAAACAAACCAAAGGAATAAACAATCTATTCAATGAAATAATATCAGAAAATTTCCCAAATCTGAAGAATGAAATGGAAAACCAAGTACAAGAGGCTTATAGAACTCCAAACATACAAAATTACAACAGACCCACACCAAGGCACATTATTATGAAAATACCTAACATACAAAATAAAGACAAAATTTTAAAGGCCGCGAGAGAAAAGAATCAAATTACATTCAGAGGGAAACCAATAAGAATATCAGCAGATTTTTCAATCCAGACCCTAAAAGCTAGAAGGGCCTGGAACAACATATACCAAGCCCTGAAAGAAAACGGATGCCAACCAAGAATCTTATACCCAGCAAAACTTACCTTCAAATTTGACGATGAAATAAAATCATTCCATGATAAACAAAAGCTAAAGGAATTTACAAAAAGAAAGCCAGCATTACAGAACATTCTCAGCAAAATATTCCATGAGGAAGAGATGAAAAACAACGATGCAAATCAGCAACAGGAGGCGCTAGCCTAAAGGAAAAGCCAAATAAAGGAGAAACCAAATCATGTCAAAAACAAATATGAGTCAATTGACTGGGAATACAAATCATATCACAATAATAACCCTGAATGTCAATGGCCTGAATTCATCAATCAAAAGACACAGACTGGCAGATTGGATTAAAAAGAAAAATCCAACAATATGCTACCTGCAAGAGACTCATCTCATAGAAAGAGACACCCATAGACTAAAGGTGAAAGGATGGGGAAAAACATACCATGCACACGGACACAGCAAAAAAGCTGGAGTATGCATCCTCATTTCAGATAATGTGGACTTCAAACCAAAACTAGTCAGAAGGGATAAAGAAGGACATTACATGCTGCTTAAGGGAAGCATAAATCAGCAAGACTTAACAATCATAAATATCTATGCCCCGAACATTGGCTCATCCACATACATAAAACAAATCCTTCTCAATTCCAGAAATCAAATAGACCAAAACACAATAATACTAGGCAATTTTAACACACCTCTCTCCCCACTGGATAGATCTTCCAAACAAAAATTGAATAAAGAAACTATAGATCTCAACAACACAATCAACAATTTAGACTTAACCCACATATATAGAATATACCATCCAACAAAGAACGAATACACTTTCTTCTCAGCAGCACATGGATCCTTCTCTAAAATAGACCATACTTTATGCCACAAAGCTACTGTTAGCAAATACAAGAAGATAGAGATACTACCTTGTACTCTATCAGATCATAATGGATTGAAATTAGAAATAAATGACAGAATAAAAAACAGAAACTTCTCCAATACCTGGAGATCAAATAATACACTATTATATGATGAATGGATAACAGAAGACATCAGGAGGGAAATAAAAAAATTCTTAGAAGTAAACGAGAACAAAGACACATCATATCAAAATCTCTGGGACACTATGAAAGCACTACTTAGAGGAAGATTTATTTCATGGGGTGCATTCAAAAAAAGAAGTAGAAATCAACAAATAAACGACTTAACACTACAGCTTAAAGCGCTAGAAAAAGAAGAGCAGACCAATACCAAAAGTAGTAGAAGACAGGAAATAGTTAAAATCAGAGCCGAAATCAACGAAATTGAAACAAAAGAAACAATTGGAAAAATTAACAAAATAAATAGTTGGTTCTTTGAAAAAATAAATAAAATTGATAAACCCTTAGCCACACTAACAAAGAGAAAGAGGGAGAAAACTCAAATTACTAAAATTCGGAATGAACAAGGAAACATCACAACAGACACGAGTGAAATACAAAACATAATTAGAAGCTATTTCGAAAATCTATACTCCAACAAAACAGAAAACCTCGAAGACATCAACAAATTTCTAGAGACATATGAATTACCTAAACTGAACGAGGAGGACATACACAACTTAAATAAACCAATTTCAAGCAATGAAATAGAAGAGGTCATCAAAAGCCTACCAACAAAGAAAAGTGCAGGACCAGATGGGTTCTCAGCCGAGATCTACAAAACCTTTAAAGAAGAGCTCATTCCAATACTCCTCAAACTATTCCATGAAATAGAAGAGGAGGGAACCCTCCCAAACTCGTTCTATGAAGCCAATATCACCCTGATACCTAAACCAGACAGAGACACATCGAGAAAAGAAAATTTCAGACCAATATCCTTAATGAACATCGACGCAAAAATTCTCAACAAAATTTTAGCAAATCGCATACAAATATATATTAAAAAGATAGTGCACCACGATCAAGTGGGTTTTATCCCAGGGATGCAAGGTTGGTTCAACATTCGGAAATCAATAAATGTCATTCACCATATTAACAGAGTTAAAGTTAAGAATCACATGATTATTTCAATAGATGCAGAAAAAGCATTCGATAAAATACAGCATCCCTTCATGCTCAAAACACTAGAAAAAATTGGGGTAGTGGGAACATTCCTTAACATTATAAAGGCAATCTACGCTAAGCCCATGGCTAATATCATTCTAAATGGTGAAAAACTGAAAGCGTTCCCCCTAAAATCTGGAACAAGGCAGGGATGCCCTCTTTCACCGCTTCTATTCAACATCGTCCTTGAGACTCTAGCCAGAGCAATCAGACAAACCAAAGAAATTAAAGGGATAGGAATAGGAAAAGAAGAACTCAAACTATCCCTGTTCGCTGATGACATGATTATATATTTAGCGGAACCTGGAAATTCCACCAGAAAACTTTTAGAACTCATACATAAATGAATTCAGTAAAGTAGCAGGTTACAAGATCAATGCTCATAAATCTAAGGCATTTTTATACATAAGTGATGAATCTTCAGAAAGAGAAATTAGGAAAACTACCCCATTCACAATAGCTTCAAAAAAATAAAATACTTGGGAATCAATCTCACAAAAGAGGTGAAAGACCTCTACAATGAGAACTACAGAACACTAAAGAAAGAAATTCAAGAAAACCTTAGAAAATGGAAAGATCTCCCATGTTGCTGGATAGGCAGAATTAATATTGTCAAAATGGCTATACTACGTAAAGTACTATACAGATTCAATGCAATTCCAATTAAAATCCCAATGATGTACCTTGCAGAAATAGAGCATGAAATTCCTCTGGAAAAATAAAAAACCTAGAATAGCTAAAGCAATCCTCAGTAGCAAGAGCGAAGCAGGGGGTATTGCAATACCAGATCTTCAACTCTACTACAAAGCAATAGTAACAAAAACGGCATGGTATTGGTACCAAAATAGACAGGTAGATCAATGGTACAGAATAGAGGACATGGACACAAACCCAAATAAATACAATTTTCTCATACTAGACAAAGGTTCCAAAAATATGCAATGGAGGAAAGATAGCATCTTCAACAAATGGTGCTGGGAAAACTGGAAAACTATATGCAATAGAATGAAATTAAACCCATATCTCTCACCCTACACAAAACTCAACTCAAAATGGATCAAGGACCTCGGAATCAGACCAGAGACCCTGCATCTTATAGAAGAAAAAGTAGGTCCAAATCTTCAACTTGTTGGCTTAGGATCAGACTTCCTTAACAGGACTCCCATAGCAAAAGAAATAAAAGCAAGAATCAACAACTGGGATAGATTCAAACTAAAAAGCTTTCTCTCAGCAAAGGAAACTATCAGAAATTTGAAGAGAGAGCCTACGGAGTGGGAGAATATCTTTGCCAACCATACCTCAGATAGAGCGCTAATTTCCAGAATGTATAAAGAACTCAAAAAACTCTACACGAAGAATACAAATAATCCAATCAACAAATGGGCTAAGGAAATGAACAGACACTTCACAGAAGAAGATGTACAAGTAATCAACAGATATATGAAGAAATGTTCAACATCCCTAGTAATAAGGGAAATGCAAATCAAAACTACCCTAAGATTTCATCTCACCCCAATTAGAATGGCGATTATCAAGAATACAAGCAACAATAGGTGTTGGCGAGGATGTGGTGAAAAAGGAACACACATACATTGCTGGTGGGGTTGCAAATTAGTGCAGCCAGTCTGGAAAACAGTGTGGAGATTCCTCAGAATACTTGGAATGGAAACACCATTTGACCCAGCTATCCCACTCCTTGGCCTATACCCAAAGGACTTAAAATCAGCATACTACAGAGATACAGCCACATCAGTGTTCATTGCTGCTCAATTCACCATAGCCAGATTGTGGAACCAACCTAGATGCCCTTCAGTTGATGAATGGATAAAGAAACTGTGGCATATTTATACAATGGAATATTACTCCACAATGAAGAATGATAAAATTATGGCATTTGTAGGCAAATGGACGAAATTGGAGAATATCATGCTAAGTGAGATAAGCCAATCTCAAAAAACTAAAGGACGAATGATCTCGCTGATAAGCGGATGAGGACATATAATGGGGGGTGGGAGGGGTTAGCATTAGGTTTAGGGTTAGGTTTAGGGTTAGGTATAAGGAGAGCGGTAAGAATGAAGGAAAGAAGGACTGTATAGAGGGAATTGAGGGGTGGGAGGGGTGAGGGGAAGGGAAAAAAAATAAACATCATTGCCCTATGTAAACGTATGATTACACAAATGGTATGCCTTGACTCCATGTACAAATAGAGAAACAACATGTATCCCATTTGTATACAATTAAAAAAAATAAATAAATATAAAGAAAAAAGAATTAAAATCAGCATACTATAGCAACACATCATACCTACATGCATAGCAGCACAATTCACAATAGCAGAACTACAGAACCAGCCTAGATATCTGTCAATGGGTGGATGGATAAATAAAATGATATATATACACAATGGAGTTTTATTCAGCCATGAAGAAAAATGAAATTATGTCATTTGCAAGGAAATGGATGGAACTTCAGAACATCTTGTTAAATGAAGAGTCAAAAATCAAGGATTGTACGTTTTCTCTCATATGTGGAAATCAGAGAGAATAAAGGAAGAGAAAGTTGGGGGGAATCTCATGAAAATTAAAGGGAAATCAGTTAAGTAGACGAAAGGGACCAGGTGCAGAGAGGAGAGGGAAAGAGAAAATATTGGGGAATGATATTGTCCAAATTATATTTTGTACATGTACAAATATGTAACAATAAATCCCACCATCATGTACCATTATAAGCCACCAATAAAAATTGAAAAAAAAATTCATGTTTTGTGAACACTCAAGTGTCTTTTCATTTTGAATATCCATTCTGTTTGCTGTTTTGTTTTTCAATATTTTTCTCTTTGTTCTGCGTTTATCCTCATGTCTCCTCTTCTGTCTCATTTTTTTCCCTTCTTTTCCTTATTGTGCTACACTCTGAATTTTTCTGCTTAATTTGGTTCATCAATTTGTTGATAGCTATGTCTAATCTGCTATTCTACCAAGATTTTTATTTATCTTTTTAATCTAAATTTTACTTTAATTTCCAAGAATGGGTTTATTTTCATAAATATCTTTTAGGCTTCTTCTAGTGAAAAGGAAAGAAAGGATGGATTTGGCAAATGTGAGTGTCATGGCAGGTGGTAAATATGCAAATTTGTATCGTGCTTTTTTTTCATGCCTTGTTTTTGCTTTCTTCATGCTTTGTTTAACCTTCATTAAACCTCATCCTTAAGTATTCTTCAAAATTATGTAGTCTAACGTCTGGGTAATATTTCTCTTACAGATTATACAACAATAATTTAGCCAGTCTTGCAACATTGGACATTGGGTTTGCTGACATTTTAAATTATTATAGTTAGTTAAGTAATGATCATGCTAGCATAAAATTACTTGTACATATCTCTAACAATATTCTTAGGAAACATTCTGTGAAGAGAACTCAATGTGTTATGGCAGATACTAACAAATGTTATCAATTTATACTACCATCAGATATTCATGCTATTTAGAAGAACAACTTATTTATTGCATCCTTGTCAACAATGAATATTATATATTTTAATACCTTCAAATTTAATAGATGAAAATATTTTCTGATTTAATATATTTTTTTTAATTATTTGAGGTGTGAACTCTTCCTATATTTTTCTAGGTCATATGCATTTCATCTTAGATGAATTTTCTCATGCTTCCAATTTACTGTAATTAATAGCTATTCCTCTTATAAAATTTTAAATATTGAGGATATCAAGATTTTGTAATACTTACAGCCAAAACATTCCAAACACATTTTAACTGGAATTTTAAGATTTCTAGTAAATACAAGATACTTAGTTTTTATGTTATCATTTTCTTATTATGTACTTATGTTTGCTTTCATGTTTTTAAGTTTAACCTACAAGTTTCTCCTGTAATTTTTTTTTATTATTGTATACAAATGGGATACATGTTGTTTCTCTATTTATACATGGAGTCAAGGCATACCATTTGTGTAATCATACGTTTACATAGGGCAATGATGTTTGATTCATTATTATTTTTTTCCCTTCCCCCCCACTCCTCCCACCCCTCTTTTCCCTCTATACAGTCCTTCTTTCCTTCATTCTTACCACACTCCTTATCCCTACCCCTAAACCTAACCCTAAACCTAATGCTAACCCCTCCCATCTCCCATTATATATCCTCATCCATTTATCAGCGAGATCATTTGTCCTTTAGTTTTTTGAGATTGGCTTATCTCACTTAGCATGATATTCTCCAATTTCATCCATTTGCCTGCAAATGCCATAATTTTATCATTCTTCATTGCAGAATAATATTCCATTGTATATATATGCCACAGTTTCTTTATCCATTCATCAATTCAAGGACATCTAGGTTGGTTCCACAATCTGGCTATTGTGAATTGAGCAGCTATGAACATTGATGTGGTTGTATCTCTGTAATATGCTGATTTTAAGTCCTTTGGGTATAGGGGTATAGACCAAGGAGTGGGATAGCTGGGTCAAATGGTGGTTCCATTCCAAGTTTTCTAAGGAATCTCCACACTGCTTTCCAGAGTGGCTGCACTAATTTGCAGTCCCACCAGCAATGTAAGAGTGTACCTTTCTCCCCACATCCTCGCCAGCACCTGTTGTTGCTTGTATTCTTGATAATCGCCATTCTAATTGGGGTGAGATGGAATCTTAGGGTGGTTTTGATTTGCATTTCTCTTATTACTAGAGATGTTGAACATTTTTCCATATGTTTGTTGATTGCTTGTATATCTTCTTCTATGAAGTGTCTATTCATTTCTTTAGCCCATTTGTCAATTGGATTATTTACATTCTTGGTGTAGAGTTTTTTGAGTTCTTTATAGATTCTGGAGATTAGCGCTCTATCTGAAGAATGATTGGCAAAGATTTTCTCCCACTCTGTAGACTCTTTCTTCCCATTGCTGATAGTTTCCTTTGCTGAGAGAAAGCTTTTTAGTTTGAATCTATCCCAGTTATTGATTCTTGCTTTTATTTCTTGTGCTATGGGAGTCCTGTTGAGGAAGTCTGGTCCTAAGCCGACATGTTGAAGCTCTGGACCTACTTTTTCTTCTATAAGATGCAGAGTCTCTGGTCTGATTCCGAGGTCCTTGATCCATTTTGAGTTTAGTTTCGTGCATGGTGAGAGATATGGGTTTAGTTTCATTCTGTTGCATATGGATTTCCAATTCACCCAGCACCATTTGTTGAAGAGGCTATCTTTTCTCCATTGCATATTTTTGGCCCCTTTGTCTAGTATGAGAAAATTGTATTTATTTGGGTTTGTGTCCGTGTCCTCTATTCTGTACCATTGATCCACCTTTCTATTTTGGTACCAATACCATGCCGTTTTTGTTACTATTGCTTTGTAGTAGAGTTGAAGATCTGGTATTGCGATACCCCCTGCTTCACTCTTTCTGCCAAGGATTGCTTTAGCTATTCTGGGTTTTTTATTCTTCCAGATGAATTTCACAATTGCTTGCTCTATTTCTGCAAGGTACATCATTGGGATTTTAATTGGAATTGCATTGAATCTGTATAGCACTTTAGGTAGTATGGCCATTTTGACAATATTAATTCTGCCTATCCAGGAACATGGGAGATCTTTCCATCTTCTAAGGTTTTCTTGAATTTCTTTCTTTAGTGTTCTGTAGTTCTCATTGTAGAGGTCTTTCACCTCTTTTGTGAGATTGATTCCCAAATACTTTATTTTTTTCGAAGATATTGTGAATGGGGTAGTTTTCCTAATTTCTCTTTCTGAAGATTCATCACTTATGTATAAAAATGCCTTAGATTTATGTGCATTGATCTTATATCCCGCTACTTTACTGAATTCACTTATGAGATCTCAAAGTTTTCTGGTGGAATTTCCTGGTTCCTCTAAGTATACCATCATATCATCAGCAAATAGGGATAGTTTGAGTTCTTCTTTTCCTATTCGTATCCCTTTAATTTCTTTGGTCTGTCTAATTGCTCTGGCTAGAGTTTCAAGGACGATATTGAATAGAAGTGGTGAAAGAGGGCATCCCTGCCTTGTTCCAGTTTTTAGAGGGAATGCTTTCAGTTTTTCACCATTTAGAATGATATTAGCCATGGGTTTAGCGTAGATGGCCTTTACAATATTAAGGAATGTTCCCACTACCCCTATTTTTTCTAGTGTTTTGAGCCTGAAGGGGTGCTGTATTTTATCAAATGCTTTTTCTGCATCTATCAAAATAATCATGTGATTCTTGACTTTAAGTCTATTGATATGGTGAATGACATTTATTGATTTCCTGATGTTGAACCAACCTTGCATCCCTGGGATGAAACCCACTTGATCATGGTGCACTATCTTTTTAATATGTTTCTGTATGCGATTTGCTAAAATTTTGTTGAGAATTTTTGCGTCGATGTTCATTAAGGATATTGGTCTGAAATTTTCTTTCCTTGATGTGTCTCTGTCTGGTTTAGGAATCAGGGTGATATTGGCTTCATAGAATGAGTTTGGGAGAGTTCTCTCCTCTTCTATTTTCTGGAATACTTTGAGAAGTATTGGAATGAGCTCTTCTTTAAAAGTTTTGTAGAACTCGGCTGAGAACCCATCTAGTCCTGGACTTTTCTTTGTTGGAAGGCTTTTGATGACTTCTTCTATTTCATTACTTGAAATTGGTCTATTTAAATTGTGTATGTCCTCCTCGTTCAGTTTAGGCACTTCATATGTCTCTAGAAACCTGTTGATGTCTTCGAAATTTTCTGTTTTGTTGGAGTATAGATTTTCAAAATAGCTTCTAATTATGTTTTGTAATTCAGTCGTGTCTGTTGTGATATTTCCTTGTTCATTCCGAATTTTAGTGATTTGGGTTTTCTCTCGTCTTCTCTTTGTTAGTGTGGCTAAAGGTTTATCAATTTTGTTTATTTTTTCGAAGAAACAACTATTTATTTTGTCAATTTTTTGTATTGTTTCTTTCGTTTCAATTTCGTTTATTTCAGCTCTGAGTTTAACTATTTCCTGTCTTCTACTACTTTTGGTGTTGGTCTGTTCTTCTTTTTCTAGGACTTTGAGCTGTAGTGTTAGGTCATTTATTTTTTGAGTTTTACTTCTTTTATTAAATGCGCTCCATGAAATAAATCTTCCTCTAAGTAGTGCTTTCATAGTGTCCCAGAGATTTTGATATGATGTTTCTTTGTTCTCGTTTACCTCTAAGAATTTTTAATTTCCTTCCTAATATCTTCTGTTATCCATTCATCATATAGTAGCATATTGTTTAATCTCCAGGTGTTGGAGTAGTTTCTGTTTTTTACTCTTTCATTAATTTGTAACTTCAATCCATTATGATCTGTTAGAATACAAGGTAGTGTCTCTATCTTCTTGTATTTGCTGACATTAGCTTTGTGGCATAATATATGGTCTATTTTAGAGAAGGATCCATGTGCTGCTGAGAAGAAAGTATATTCACTCTTGGTTGGATGGTATATTCTATAAATGTCTGTTAAGTCTAAATTATTGATTGTGTTATTGAGATCTATGGTTTCTTTGTTCAATTTTTGTTTGGAAGATCTGTCCAGTGGTGAAAGACGCGTGTTAAAATCACCTAGTATTATTGTGTTATGGTCTATTTGGTTTCTGAGATTGAGAAGGATTTGTTTGACATACATGGATGAGCCACTGTTTGGGGCATAGATGTTTATGATTGTTATATCTTGCTGATTTATGCTTCCCTTAAGCAGTATGAAATGTCCTTCTTTATCCCTTCTGACTAACATTGGCTTGAAGTCCACATTATCTGAAATGAGGATGGATACTTCAGCTTTTTTTGCTGTATCCGTGTGCATGGTATGTTTTTCCCCATCCTTTCACCTTTAGTCTATGGGTATCTCTTTCTATGAGGTGAGTCTCTTGCAGGCAACATATTGTTGGATCTTTCTTTTTAATCCAATCTGCCAGTCTATGTCTTTTGATTGATGAATTCAGGCCATTAACATTCAGGGTTATTATTGAGATATGATTTGTATTCCCGGTCATTTGGTTCATATTTAAAATTTTTGACACATCTTGGTTCCTCCTTTATTTGACAGTTCCTTTAGGATAATTCCTCCCTTTGCTGATTTGCTTCTTTGTTTTTTATCTCTTCCTCATGAAATATTTTGCTGAGAATGTTCTGTAATGCTGGCTTTCTTTTTGTAAATTCTTTTAGCTTTTGTTTATCATGGAATGATGTTATTTCATCGTCAAATTTGAAGGTAAGTTTTGCTGGGTATAAGATTCTTGGTTGGCATCCATTTTCTTTCAGAGCTTGAAAAATGTTGTTCCAGGCCCTTCTAGCTTTTAGGGTCTGGATTGAAAAATCTGCTGATATCCGTATTGGCTTCCCCCTTAATGTAATTTGGTTCTTTTCTCTCACAGCCTTTAAAATTCTGTCTTTATTTTGTATGTTAGGTATTTTCATTATAATGTGCCTTGGTGTGGGTCTGTTGTAATTTTGTGTATTTGGAGTCCTATAAGCCTCTTGGACTTGATTTTCCATTTCATTCTTCAGATTTGGGAAATTTTCTGATATTATTTCTTCAAATAGATTGTTCATTCCTTTGGTTTGTTTCTCTAAGCCTTCCTCAATCCCAATAATTCTCAAATTTGGCCTTTTCATGATATCCCAAGTTCTTGGAGATTCTGTTCATGATTTCTCACCATCTTCTCTTTTTGTTCAACTTTGTTTTCGAGGTTAAATATTTTGTCTTCAATATCTGAAGTTCTGTCTTCCAGCTGTTCTATCCTATTGGTTATGCTTTCTATGGAGTTCTTAATTTGGTTTATTGTTTCCTTCATTTCAAGGATTTCTGTTTGGTTTTTTTTCAATATCTCTAACTCTTTATTGAAATGATTTTTGCTTCCTGAATTTGCTCTGTTAACTGTCAATTGGTGCAATTGTTCAATGCCTGCATTTGCTCTTTCATCTCATCGTTTGCTTCCCTAATCATTTTAATTATGTACATTCTGAACTCCCTTTCTGTCATTTCTTCTGCCATGCTGTCGTTGGATTTTATTGATGTAACATCTAGATTTGTTTGGGGCATTTTCTTCCCTTGTTTTCTCATATTGTTCAGGAGTCAGTGGGTCATTAAGATATTGCAGATTTGCTCTATCAACTTATAATGTCCCTGAAGATTGCTAGTATATCCCCTCTTATCCTTCAGTAGCCTGAAGTCTTGGAGGAGGTTGATAATGCAGAGCTCCACGAAGAAGCTGCCTCTCTAGGGGGGGTGACCCTCAGGTGGTGTATATTCCCTGCTAGTGGGCAGAGGTGCCTCCACTTGTTGACCAATGGTCATCCAATGGGGAACTAGGCTGTGGGCTGAGGCAAGTCCTGTTTGTGCCTGTGTCTCTGGTTTTACCGTCCCTGTGGGAAAACCTCCCCTGGCAGGGAAGACTCACTCGGTGGGGACGTCTCGCTGGTCAGTTGCCCTCCTAGAGGTTCCCCTCAATCTACAACTACCACCTGGGCTGGGCTGTCTTCCTCTGCAATGATCCCAGGGGCCTGGACCTTCTTCCTGGGCCTGGGAGCCTCACCCTTCGCAGACGAGTCTCTTTCGGCTGCCTCTCCCAGAGAATCTGCCCGCCGCCCTGGAAACTTTGCTCCGCCCCTAGGCGTGTCTCTGTGCGGCTCTTCCAGCAAGAAGCCACCTAGCTCCTGGGACCCTGCTCTGCACCAATCGCCTGGCTATGCAGCCCCTCCTCTGAGCCACCACCTGGAGCCCCGTACAATAGCTCCGAGACCCAGAGACCCGCCACACACCTCCTCCTCTGGACAGCCACCCGTTTTCCGACACGGTCACTAGGAGTCCAAACAACTTACTTCGGGTCTCCTCCTCCTGCCAACCACCCGTAGCCCTAGGCAGTCACTCCAAGTCCAAGTGACCCGCCCTGCTCCTCCTCCTCCTCCTTGGGGTAGCCCCCCAGGTGTTCAGGAGCGGTGGCTCCGAGACCAAGTGACTCACCACGCTCATCCTCCAGGCAGGCCACCGGTGTTCAGGAGTGGTCGCTTTTAGTCCAATCAACTCACCACTCAGCTCCTCCTCTGGCAACCACCTGTGGCTCTGATGCAGTCACTCCTAGACCAAGCGTCCCACTGCTCTCCTCCTCCAGGCAGGCCACCAGTGTTCTGGAGCAGTTGTTCTGAGATCAAACAGCTCGCCACGCAGCTCCTCCTCTGGCAACTACCTGTGGCTCTGATGCAGTCACTCTTAGGTCAAGCAACCCAATGCACTCCTCCTCTTCCTTCGGGCAACCTCCCTGTGTTCAGGAGCGCTGGCTCTGAGTTCAAACATTTCACCACGCAGCTCCTCCTCTGGCAACTGCCTGTGGCTCTGATGCAGTCACTCCTAGACCAAGCGTCCTGCCGCGCTCCTCCTCTTCCTCCGGGCAACCCCCCCTGGTGTTCAGAAGCGATTACTCTGAGTCTAAACAGCTCGCCACACAGCTCCTCCTCAGGCAGCTGCCCGGAGCCCCAGTGGTTGCTCGAGTCCAAGCGCTGTGCTGAGCCGCCTCCTCTACGATGATCCCAGTTGTCCGTATTTACCACTCCGTGGGGGGAGGGGCGTCTCGCTGAGCAACTCCACTTCACAAATTCCCTGCATTCCGGGGCTACTGCCCCATCCGGGATGCCTCCCCAACGGGAGAGTCTCACCCAGCGTCTTTGAGTTGGTCCCAAGTCTCTCACTATCTCCTCTTTTGAATCCTGCGTCCTGGAGCAACGTGAAATGCAGCTGCCCTCTAGTCCGCCATCTTCGCTTGTGTTCTTGATAATCGCCATTCTAATTAGGGTGAGATGGAATCTTAGGATAGTTTTGATTTGCATTTCTCTTATTACTAGGGATGTTGAACATTTTTTCATATATCTGTTGATTGCTTGTAGATCTTCTTCGGTGAAGTGTCTGTTCATTTCCTTAGCCCATTTGTTCATTGGATTATTTGTATTCTTGGTGTAGAGTTTTTTGAGTTCTTTATAGATTCTGGAAAATAGCGCTCTATCTGAAGTATGGTTGGTAAAGATATTCTCCCACTCTGTAGGCTCTCTCTTCACATTGCTGATAGTTTCCTTTGCTGAGAGAAAGCTTTTTAGTTTGAATCTATCCCAGTTGTTGATTCTTGCTTTTATTTCTTTTGCTATGGGAGTCCTGTTAAGGAAGTCTGATCCTAAGCCAACAAGTTGAAGATTTGGACCTACTTTTTCTTCTATAAGATGCAGGGTCTCTGGTCTGATTCCGAGGTCCTTGATCCATTTTGAGTTGAGTTTTGTGTAGGGTGAGAGATAGGGGTTTAATTTCATTCTGTTGCATATGGTTTTCCAGTTTTCCCAGCACCATTTGTTGAAGATGCTATCTTTTCTCCATTGCATATTTTTGGCCCCTTTGTCTAGTATGAGAAAATTGTATTTATTTGGGTTTGTGTCCATGTCCTCTATTCTGTACCAATGATCTACCTGTCTATTTTGGTACCAATACCATGCCATTTTTGTTACTATTGCTTTGTAGTAGAGTTGAAAATCTGGTATTGCAATACCCCCTGCTTCGCTCTTGCTACTGAGGATTGCTTTAGCTATTCTAGGTTTTTTATTCTTCCAGATGAATTTCACAATTGCTTGCTCTATTTCTGCAAGGTACATCATTGGGATTTTAATTGGAATTGCATTGAATCTGTATAGCACTTTAGGTAGTATGGCCATTTTGACAATATGAATTCCTCCTATCCAGGAACATGGGAGATCTTTCCATCTTCTAAGGTTTTCTTTAATTTCTTCTTTAGTGTTCTGTAGTTCTCATTGTAGAGGTCTTTCACCTCTTTTGTGAGATTGATTCCCAAGTATTTTTATTTTTTCGATGCTATTGTGAATGGGGTAGTTTTCCTAATTTCTCTTTCTGAACATTCATCACTTATGTATAAAAATGCATTGGATTTATGAGCATTGATCTTGTAACCTGCTACTTTACTGAATTCACTTATGAGTTCTAAAAGTTTTCTGGTGGAATTTCTAGGTTCCTCTAAATATATAATCATGTCATCAGTGAACAGGGATAGTTTGAGTTCTTCTCTTCGAATTCATATTCCTTTGATTTATTTGGTTTGTCTAATTGCTCTGGCTAGAGTCTCAATGACCATGTTGAATAGAAGTTGTGAAAGAGGGCGTCCCTGCCTTGAACCAGTTTTTAGGTGGAACACTTTCAGTTTTTCACCATTTAGAATGATATTGGCCATGGGCTTAGCGTAGATGGCCTTTACAATGCTCAGGAATGTTCCCACTACCCCAATTTTTTCTAGTGTTTTGAGCATGAAGGGATGCTGTATTTTATCCAATGCTTTTTCTGCATCTATTGAAATAATCATGTGATTCTTAACTTTAAGGCTGTTGATATGGTGAATGACATTTATTGATTTCCGAATGTTGAACCAACCTTGCATCCCTGGGATAAAACCCACTTGATCGTGGTGCACTATCTTTTAAATATATTTTTGTATGCGATTTGCTAAAATTTTGTTGAGAATTTTTGCGTCGATGTTCATTAAGGATATTGGTCTGAAATTTTCTCTCCTCGATGTGTCTCTGTCTGGTTTAGGTATCAGGGTGATATTGGCTTCATAGAACGAGTTTGGGAGGGTTCCCTCCTCTTCTATTTCATGGAATAGTTTGAGGAGTATTGGAATGAGCTCTTCTTTAAAGGTTTTGTAGAACTCGGCTGAGAACCCATCTGGTCCCGGACTTTTCTTTGTTCGTAGGCTTTTCATGACCTCTTCTATTTCATTGCTTGAAATTGGTTTATTTAAGTTGTGTATGTCCTCCTCGTTCAGTTTAGGTAATTCATATGTCTCTAGAAATTTGTTGATGTCTTCGAGGTTTTCTGTTTTGTTGGAGTATAGATTTTCAAAATAGTTTCTAATTATGTTTTGTATTTCACTTGTGTCTGTTGTGATGTTTCCTTGTTCATTCCGAATTTTAGTAATTTGAGTTTTCTCCCTCTTTCTCTTTGTTAGTGTGGCTAAGGGTTTACCAATTTTGTTTATTTTTTCAAAGAACCAACTGTTTATTTTGTTAATTTTTCCAATTGTTTCTTTTGTTTCAATTTCGTTGATTTCGGCTCTGATTTTAACTATTTCCTGTCTTCTACTACTTTGGTGTTGGTCTGCTCTTCTTTTTCTAGGGCTTTGAGCTGTAGTGTTAACTCGTTTATTTGTTGATTTCTACTTCTTTTTTTGAATGCACCCCATGAAATAAATCTTCCTCTAAGTAGTGCTTTCATAGTGTCCCAGAGATTTTGATATGATGTGTCTTTATTCTCGTTTACTTCTAAGAATTTTTTTATTTCCCTCCTGATGTCTTCTGTTATCCATTCATCATATAATAGTGTATTATTTAATCTCCAGGTATTGGAGAAGTTTCTGTTTTTTATTCTGTCATTTATTTCTAATTTCAATCCATTATGATCTGATAGAGTACAAGGTAGTATCTCTATCTTCTTGTATTTGCTAACAGTAGCTTTGTGGCATAAAATATGGTCTATTTTAGAGAAGGATCCATGTGCTGCTGAGAAGAAAGTGTATTCGTTCTTTGTTGGATGGTATATTCTATATATGTCGGTTAAGTCTAAATTGTTGATTGTGTTACTGAGATCTATGGTTTCTAATTCAATTTTTGTTTGGAAGATCTATCCAGTGGGGAGAGAGGTGTGTTAAAATTGCCTAGTATTATTGTGTTTTGGTCTATTTGATTTCTGGAATTGAGAAGGATTTGTTTTACGTACGTGGATGAGCCAATGTTCAGGGCATAGATATTTATGATTGTTATGTCTTGCTGATTTATGCTTCCCTTAAGCAGCATGTAATGTCCTTCTTTATCCCTTCTGACTAGTTTTGGCTTGAAGTCCACATTATCTGAAATGAGGATGGATACTTCAGCTTTTTTGCTGTGTCTGTGTGCATGGTATGTTTTTCCCCATCCTTTCACCTTTAGTCTGTGGGTATCTCTTTCTATGAGATGAGTCTCTTGCAGGCAGCATATTCTTGGATTTTTCTTTTTAATCCAATCATCCAATCTACGTCTTTTGATTGATGAGTTCAGGTCATTAACATTCAGGGCTATTATTGTGATATGATTTGTATTCCCAGTCATTTGACTCATATTTGTTTTTTGACATGATTTGGTTTCTCCTTTATTTGGCTATTCCTTTAGGCTAGTGCCTCCTGTTGCTGATTTGCATCGTTGTTTTTCATCTCTTCCTCATGGAATATTTTGCTGAGAATGTTCTGTAATGCTGGCTTTCTTTTTGTAAATTCCTTTAGCTTTTCTTTATCATGGAAGGATCTTATTTTGTCGTCAAATTTGAAGGTAAGTTTTGCTGGGTATAAGATTCTTGGTTGGCATCCATTTTCTTTCAGGGCTTGGTAAATGTTGTTCCAGGCCCTTCTAGCTTTTAGGGTCTGGATTGAAAAATCTGCTGATATTCTTATTGGCTTCCCTCTGAATGTAATTTGATTCTTTTCTCTTGCGGCCTTTAAAATTCTGTCTTTATTTTGTATGTTAGGTATTTTCATAATAATGTGCCTTGGTGTGGGTTTGTTGTAATTTTGTATGTTTGGAGTTCTATAAGCCTCTTGTACTTGGTTTTCCATTTCATTCTTCAGATTTGGGAAATTTTTGATATTATTTCATTGAATAGATTGTTCATTCCTTTGGTTTGTTTCTCTGTGCCTTCCTCAATCCCAATAATTCTTAAATTTGGCCTTTTCATGATATCCCAAGTTCTTGTAGATTCTGTTCATGATTTCTTACCATCTTCTCTGTTTGGCCAACTTTATTTTCAAGATTAAATAATTTGTCTTCAATGTCTGAGGTTCTGTCTTCCAGTTGTTCTATCCTATTGGTTATGCTTTCTATGGAGTTTTTAACTTGGTTTATTGTTTCCTTCATTTCAAGGATTTCTGTTTGGTTTTTTTTTCAGTATCTCTAACTCTTTATTGAAATGATCTCTTGCTTCCTGTATTTGGTCTTTTAACTGTTGATTGGTGTGATCATTTAATGCCTGCATTTGCTCTTTCATCTCCTCATTTGCTTCTCTGATTGTTTTAATTATGTACATTCTGAACTCCCTTTCTGACATTTCTTCTGCTGTGCTGTCATTGGGTTTTATTGATGTAGTATCTAGGTTTGCTTGGGACATTTTCTTCCCTTGTTTTCTCATATTGGTCAGCTGTCAGTGGGAATCTGAGATATTGCAGATTTCCTCTATTGGCTTATAGTGTCCCGGCAGATTTCCAGTGTATCACCTCCCAACCTTCAGTAGCCTGAAGTCTTGGAGGAACTTGATAATGCAGTTCTTCTGAAGAATGCTGCCCCTAGCCCACTACTGGTTCCAGGGCTTGGAGCTGGCTCTGTCCGGAAATGCTCTCAGTGTGGGCCTGCACCGTGCAGTTGTCCGTGTGGGAGGAGCCCACCGCCGGAGTGTGGAAGGCCCTGCCCTGCTCTGATAAGCCACCCCTATCTGTGCCTGCCGCCCAGGCCAACTTCGCCCAGTGGGGGAGACTCACCCCGTGACTCTATTTTTGTCCAAGTCTCTCAATGCCTCCCCTTCTTGAGTCCTGGGTTCTGGAGCGACTGGAGATGCAGTCACCCTCTAGGCCGCCATCTTGGATCGCCCCGAGGAAAGAGCCTGCGGCCGGAGTGGGCCGAGCCGCCTGAAGAAGTCCTTGGCTGCCCTGCCCTGATCCCAGAGGCTGCTTGTGGATCGAAGCTCTCCGTTGGCTCGGGGACTTGTGGCTGGCTCTATGTAGAAAGGCTCTCACTGGGCGGTCTGTTCCGAGAAGCTAGCCTTGAAAGGCGCCTCCCACCGCAGGGGGCCAGGCTGCTTGGGTAAGTCTCTGGCTGCCCTGTCCTGGTCCCTGAAGCCGCTTGCGGGCCTGAGTAAGCCACGCTGGCTCCAGGACTTGGAGTTTGTTCTGATCAGAAAGGCTCTCAGTAGGGGGCCTGCTCCGAGAACCTGGAGAAGCTGGCTGTGTGGGCGGGGCCCAGCGCCGGAGTGCGCAGGGCTGCCTGTGGAAGACTCTAGCTGCCCTGCCCTGCTCTGATAAGCCACCTCTATCTGGGCCTGCCACCCGGGCCGAGCTTTACCCAGTGGGCAGACTCACCCGTGGCTCTGTTTGAGTCCGAGTCTCTCAATGCCTCCCCTTCTTAACTCCTGGGTTCTGGAGCGACTGGGGATGCAGTCCCCCTCTAGTCCGCCATCTTGGATCACCCCCTCTCCTGTAAATTTTTAAGTGACCAATTATGTGGTCAATTATTTACAACTGATCCATATATGATCAAATAAATATATATAAAATACAAAAATGTACTCTATTGGAAGTTGTTATAAAAACACTGGAATTTTTCTACTTGAGATTTCTTTCAGATTTTTTATGCTGATATGCTGATTTGATTTATGAATCTTCATTTATCCTTTCTTTTAGAAAAACTATTAACATTACAGATTGCAAAGTAACAATCAATAATATTGATTATGACTTTGATCAAATTGTAGAATTTGTGTTTTTAATTGGGGAGCAGAATAATCCCTTTCTATTTGTTGTAGTGACTGATGAAGAATGTTCTTATTTTTGTGATTTTTTTATGCTCTACACTGTTTTCTTGCCATTATATCATGCTTCATCTCTTATTTTATAGGGTTTTGCTTCTATATTCTTTTACAGTGTTTGAAAATAGAAATGTTATTTTAATTTGATTTTATAAATAATTAATCTGATTTTAAAAATAAATAATTAAGTTGCAGTTGGGAATGAGGAACAAATAATAACTTTCACACTTTTTTTTATTCATTCCAGTTCTGTATCTCCTATAGTTTGTGATTTTCTCCTAAATAATATAATGGGCCAATATTTATCCTGCAGACTCCTGTATGGCAGGTGTCCATTCTCAGATCTCATGACTTATGAACCATTAATATCACTGAGTGTGGAACTATATTATTAGCCTATGATAATAGATTTAGAATAAAAATCATCTTTGCTAAGCAACAATTTTAGTTTTTGTAATACATACCTGCAGCCATGGTATCAAGAAAATCACACACACACACACACACACACACACACACACACGTCATATATTTTGGGTAGGTTGCTGTCATTTCATCCTGCCTTTCAGTCTTTCATACAAAACTCAAGACTGGAAATGTTGAATAACACTTTTAAATTACTTGTTTGTTTTAGGACAGTTTAATAGTAGTTGACTATTTTTTAAGATGAAAGAGAATATTTTATTGTTGCCTTTTGACATAAAGAACAACTTGACTTGGATAGGAATCCTTTTTGTATTTAAGGAAAGAAATATTTGAGAAGACAAGTGTTTAAGAAAAAATAAGCCTGATTATAGTTCACATTATGAAACTGATTTACTTTGCTGTTATGCATTTCTCCTTACTCCTTAAAATGAAAAACCTTGACAGAACCTGACTAGTAGTCTCTTCCATTACTTTTATTCACTATTCAATACATTTATTTGAGTTATCAAGTCACACCCTCTTCTAGTTCAAGGACAACTCCTATATCACTTTCAATATTTGCTTCTGTTCATAGCATATGAGTTTATTCCTTTGGAATAAATAAAACTTTGGCAGGATCTCTAATACCTATCTTTCATATCTGTCATTCTTCCTATCATTTGCCTTTTCCACTTTATTCTGGAAGAGGATTATTTTTCCAGTTTACAATTGCTATTAGTAAATTTATTTTGTGTTATGCCAATTCAGCACTCTATGTATTTTGTGTGTATTTATTTGCACTGTTTGCATGGTTTGTCTTGAACTGTTTTTTATTCAACCAAGTGTCCTTTACCTATTGTATTGTCCTATACCTCAATACTAGCCTACTGGTTACAATTTCCTCTATTGCAGTTAGACTATAACCTCTTGAAACTTTTGAGACAATCAAGGTATGTTTTCAATAATTCCTCCTTTGCTGGAGAAAGAAATATCACTTTTGGTCATACTATTTTCCTTGGACTATGTAGGGTCAGAAATCATGTTACAACTTTGGAACGTGTTATAGCACCTATAGTGAACTTTTTCAACTTTATTGAATTATAATTTACACATAGTGAAATTTGTCTATTTTAAATGTTTAGTGTGATGAATTTTGTATAAGAGCAAGTACCTCCAGTACAATCAAGATAGATAACATTTGTACTGCTATAGTTTTGGATGTTGAATGTCTCCCAAAGACCCATGAGTGAAAGGGTTGGTCTCTCAGACAGGTGCTGTTGGCAGGTAGTGAAACCTTCATGAGGAGGGGCCTCCTGGGAGGTTTTGAGAGCATGGGTGGTTTGTTGCTGAAGAAGATTGTGGGATTCCAGTCCCATTTTCTTTTTCTCCTTGATTCCTGGCTGAGAAGTGAACGGTTTAGCTCTATCTTGTACTCCCACCATGAAGTGCTGCCTCACCACAGGCCCAAAGCATTGGGGTCAACCTATAATGAATCATAAGCTCAAAAACAAACCTTTTCTCTTGGTAAGTTGATAATCTCAGGTATTTACTATAGGGGAAAAAAAGCTAATTGACACAAGAACCATCCTGAAATATTTTCTCCTCCTCCTTATTTGCCATCTACTTTACCAAATTTTGTCCCCAGTAAAACACTGTTGATTTCTTATGCCTATGGGTTTGCCTTTTCTGAAATTTCATATAGCTAGAATAAAACAGTATGACTTTTGTAGGTGTTTCACTTGTAAAACTCAGCATAAGGTTTTGGAGATTATTTAGTTTTTAATTAATATTGTATATTTTTACTGTTGAGTGATATTCCACAATTCTACATTTTCTTTATCCATTCATAAGTTGAAAAATTGTTGGGTTTTCAATTTTAATCTATTATAAATAACACTGCTATGAATATTCACACCAATATCTTTGGATAGCTATGTTTCTGTTTCTGTTTTGTGTAGATACCAAAAAGTGGGGCACTGGGTCATAGTAAAAGTGTATTTTTAGTTACATAAATTACTCTATCCTATTTTAGTTATTTAGTTACTCACTCTATCCTATTTAGTTACTTGCTGTATCCTATTTTCTGACATTATTGCACCATTTTTCAATACACCAACTAAGTATGAGAGTTTCAATTGTTCCACATCCTTGGCAACTTTTGGTAAGGTCAGTCTTTCAAACTTCAGCTATGATAGTAGGTGTATAATGGTATCTCATTTTGATTTTGATTTGCGTTTCTCTTCAACTAGTAAAGTTGATCATCTTTTCATGTATTTATTAGCCAGTCATATATCTTCTTTTTGAATAGTTTTTGTTAAATCTTTTGCCCATTGAATGGGAGAGATTTTTTTAAATTATTCTGTATATAAGACCATAAAATGTTTTGCAACTATTTTCTCTTAATCCGTGGCTTGTCCTTTCATTTCTTTGATCATATCTTTCAAAGAAGAAAAGTAATTTTGATAAAGTTGATTTTAACATTTGTTATCATTCATGTTCTTGTGAACTTTTCTGCCGGGGTCCAGCCCTAGTAGGGGTCGGGGGTTCTAGGTAGATGGGAGGCATCGGTGCAGTGGAGAAACAGCACACAGAGACATCAAGTGTTCTGAGGCTGAATCTGTCTTTATTTTTTCTGCCAGCCTAATTTTTATAGATATTTTTCCTTACTAATGATTATATCATTTTACAGTTAGTTTAAAATAAGAAAAACCTTCAAAAGTACTGTCTATGCTTCTTCTCAAAGTACACATTCTCTCTGTATGACAGCCCAGACCTTATTTCCCAGCTGGATTAAAACAACCTTGTCTCCCAGCTAAACTGAGGGTACCATGATCTGCCAGCCTTTGACCTTCAGAACAAACACATCACTAGATTTTCTGAGAAACCAACCCCATCATAAACTCCAGTGTTTTAACAGTGAAAAGTTTTTACTATTATTAAAGGGCAAAGAAATCAACTTAGAGTAAATATTTAGTCTATTCTATTTCATACAATGGTGGACTACAATCTTATTCTGATTCTCAAAGAATTAGACTAAACATGGGAAAAACACAGATTATATTTATGACTAACCTAAATATTTTTATTATGTAAAGTATCTCTAGAATCAACTGCTAAAACTAGGAAAGCAACAAAGGTTAAACACTACATCCAAACTCAGAGGAATGACTCTTTATCCATCTATTATTATACTAAAGCAATCACAGCCTCCTTTTAACTTGAGCACAGCTACAATTGTTTATTTTCATATATTTTATCTATGTGTTACTGCTAAATTTTTATTGTGCACTATTTTATGTCCCAATACAGTAAAACCTATCCAATGTTTTTCCAATAAGTTTCTAATGATATATTGATTATTAATATTAAAAAGCAACTAAACATGGAGACATGACACCTATGGCCCCCAAGAGGGAGGATGATCAACAGAACCGTGTCAAGTGTCAGATCCTCTACTCCAACAGAACCGTGTCAAATGTCAGAGTGGCAGGAAATAGATGCAGCACTTTTCAAAGTCTTAACCTAACACAAAATCACAAAGATTTTACCTGCTCTTTGTTTTTGATGTTTTATAGATTTATGTCTTGCTTTATTTCAAGTTACCTTTTGTATGGTTTAAGATAAGGGTCAAGTGTTGATTTTTCCTAAATAGATACCCAGTTACTCTAGGAACTTTGTGGAAGAGAGTGGCTTTTACTCCCTAAATTACCTTAACATTTTTGATACAAATGAGTAAGCTATGTAGTGTAGGTAATTTCCCACTCTCTCTAATCTCTTCCACTGTGTGTCTTTTTACCCTACTGCCACATTTCTGGGATTACTATACTTTCAGAGTAAATCTTTGTATCAAGTAATACAAATCATCTTATCTATTTTTGTTTTTCAAAGTTATTAAACCTATCCTAGGTTCTTTGATTCTCTACTAAAATTTTAAAATAAGTTTGTCAACTTATGCAAAACAAGATGTTAGTCTCTTGATGAAAATTGCATTAAAACTACATATCAATTCAAAATGAATTGCCTTCTTACTCATATTGATTTTTCCAATCCATAAATGCAATATCCATTTCATTTATTTATACCTTCTTTAAATTTGTTTTGCAATATTTTGAAGTTCTCAGAGTACAAGTCTTAAACAATTTTTATTAAATTTATTTTTATGTATATTATTTTGTAGACTGCTGTAATTAATAGGTTGTTAAAATATTTTAATTACTCAAAGCTTATATGTAGAAATACAATTAATTTTGTTTTTTGACATCAGTAAACTCATTTATTCTACTACCAATTTATCAATAACATAGAATTTTAAATATATATATATATATATATATATAAACATGCAGTTTGAAAATACAGTTTCACTTTTTCCTCTCTACTGTTATTCATTTTATTTCTCTTTCTTACATTATTCCATGGTCTAGGACTTCCAGTATAATATTGAACAGAAGTAAAAAGAGCAGACAACCTTGCCTTGTTCTTGGTCTTAGGTGCAAATCATTGAGAGTATTATCATTGTTAACCATAATGTTCGTTTATTTTTCATTTTTTTTTCCCCAGAGCTGTTCTTGATCAGATTGAGAAAACTTTTGTTCTGGTTGTTTAAGATAATGTTTCTTAAAGTTGATGTTTTTTTAATGCTTTTTCTGCATTTGTTAAAATAATTATGTTAGTTTTTCTCCTTTAGTTTGTCAATTGGAAGGATTACATTGGTTGATGTTTTAAACTTAAACTAGTTTTCATTATGAAGATATACGACAGTTGGTCATGATAATGATAAGATAATGATAATTATCTTAATATGTTTTTGTTAATTTCCTAAGATATTCTAAGACTTTTTGAATTTCTATTCTTCAAAGATATTAGTATCCATTGATTTTAATTGTGTGTTTTTCTAGGTTTGGTAAGAAGGAATACTTACCTCCTGAAATGATTTGGGAAACATTCCCTTTTCCTTGATTTTCTGAAAGGGTAGAATTATTTCCTCTAAAAATGTTCTCTAGACTTAACTAAAGAAATCACCTGAGTCTGAAGTTTTTGTAGCAAATTTTTAACTATGATTTTGACTTATCTTACTCATACAGACTCTTCAGATTTTCTATTTCTTTGGAGGTTAGATTTATATCTTTCAAGGATTTTTTCTATTTCCTCAAAGGGATAACATTTATTCATATATATTCATTCATAGTATTCCTTTAAGTGTCTGTGGAATCTCCAGTGATGTCCCCTCTACAACTATTAATTAACAATTAATAGTTAATTTTAGTCATCTCTTATTTTGTCTTTTTAGTTTAGCCAGAGATGTACCGATTAAATTGATATTTTTATGGTTTCATTCAATTTATTTACCTGGTGAGAATTCAGATAATTAATTTTTAAATCTTCATTTTTCATGTAAGCATTCTAAGATAAGATTTCCTTCTAGGTACTCTTTTAGCTTCATTTCACAAATTTTGTCTCCAATTCTTCAGTCTTGATCAATTTAAAATGTTTTCTAATTTTCCTTGTGAGGTCTTCTTCTGCCCTACCTACATTACTTAAAAGTTTGCTATTAATAGTGTTCAAATACCTAAGATGAACTAAATTATTCTATTGTTAAGGATTTCAATTTTGAAATATTGCACAGGAATTATGTTGTGTTGTATTTCAATTTGCTGGAATTCATTGTCTTTTTCATTCACTAGTATACAGGCTATCATTGTACACTTCCCATTCAGAACTAGTGTTAGGGGCCTCCTGAGAAACAGAAGGAAGAGAATATGTACACACATACAGGGAGAGATTTATTTTTATGGAATTGGTTCATGCAATTGTGAGAGGCTCAGTATGTTTAAAATGCATAAGATAGGCCAGCAGGTTAGAGACGCATGAAGGAGATGTGATTACACAGTCTGCTAGCAGAATTCTTTCTCACTGGGCCCATCAGCTGAGAGCCCCAACCACAGAGATCATCTGCTTTCCTCAAAGTCCATGAATCTAAATATTAATCTCTTCCCCCAAAAAAATGATTTCACGAAAACATCCAGAATAATATTTGGGCACTATGGCCCAGCCAAGTCATTACATAAAGTTTACCGTCCTTTTAAAAATAATCACTTTCATCATTTGGAGGTGTAACATTTTCTGTACATATCAGTTAAGACAAGGTTTTTTTATACCTTAGATTTTTCATGAATTTCCTGATATTTTTCTGTAGTTTCATTATGGAAAAAGAGGATTTTAAAATCTCCAACTATGACTGTCAAAGTTTTGCCTCATTATTTTGAAGTTCTGATCAATTATTGATATAATTTTCCCCTTCATTTCTACCAGTATTTTAGTCTTGATATCTATTTGAGTTGATAAACATGCAGCCATGCCAGTCTTTAAATTTTTATTGTTTGCATGATATATTTTCCCATTCATTTACTTCCCCACCCCCAACACCAGTAGGAATATAATTAGACATGACAGGGCTTGTTGACAACAACCCTGAAAATCTTCACTTTGACCTGGGAGTTATTTTTTTATTATTGGTTCTCCTTATTTATACATGACAGTAGAATCCATTATAATAAAATTATACAAGCCTAGAATATATCTTATTCTAACTAAGACCCCATTCTTGTGGGTGGGCAAGATGGGATTCACTTAGGTATTTTCATATGTATACAAAGGAAAAATTACATTAGATTTATTCTACTGCCTGTCCTATTCCTATCCCCCTCCCTTCTTTTTGTTCCCCTTTGTCTAATCCCCCAAACTTCTCTTCTTCCCTGCTCTCCTTTTTACTTTCAGTTTACCTGCAATTCATATGTAAAGGTGAATTATTTACAATCCACATATATTTTAATCTTGAATTGTTTAAGCCATTCTGGAAATCTCTTCCTATTAAATGGAACATTTATTATAATAACATGGAACATAATTAGTGACTTATTAAGACATACATAATTCTACCTTTTTTTAAAATTTTCTAATCATTCTCTGTGTTTTGTTTCTGTAATTGTTTTTTTTATTGTAAACAAATGGGATACATGTTGTTTCTCTATTTGTACATGGAGTCAAGGCATACCATTTGTGTAATCATAAATTTACATAGGGTAATGTTGTTTGATTCATTCTGTTATTTTTTTCCCTTCCCCCCCCACCCCTCCACCCCTCTTTTCCCTCTATACACTCCTTCCTTCCTCCATTCTTACCACCCTCCTTATCCCTAACCCTAAACCTAACCCTAACCCTAACGCTAACCCCTCCCACCCCCCATTATATGTCCTCATCCGCTTATCAGCAAGATTATTCGTCCTTTAGTTTTTTGATATTGGCTTATCTGACTTAGCATGATATTCTCCAAATTCATCCATTTGCCTGTAAATGCCATAATTTTATCATCCTTCATGGAGGAGTAATATTCCATTGTATATATATGCCACAGTTTTTTTATCCATTCATCAACTGAAGGGCATGTAGTTTGGTTCCACAAATCTGGCTATTGTGAATTGAGCAGCAATGAACATTGATGTGGCTGTATTTCTGTACTATGCTGATTTTAAGTCCTTTGGGTATAGGCCAAGGAGTGAATAACTGGGTCAAATGGTGGTTCCATTCCAAGTTTTCTAGGAATCTCCACACTGCTTTCCAGAGTGGCTGCACTACTTTGCAACCCAACCAGCAATGTATGAGTGTACCTTTTTCCCCATATCCTCACCAACACTTATTGTCGCTTGTATTCTTGATATCGACATTCTAATTGGGGTGAGATGAATCTTAGGGTAGTTTTGATTAGCATTTCTCTTATTACTAGAAATGTTGAACATTTCTTCATATATCTGTTGATTGCTTGTAGATTTTCTTCTGTGAAGTGTCTGCTCATTTCCTTAATTCACTTATTGATTGGGTTACTTGTATTTTTGGTTTAAAGTTTTTTGAGTTCTTTATAGATTCTGGAAATTAGCGCTCTATCTGAAGTATGAGTGGCGAAGATATTCTCCCACTCTGTAGGCTCTCTCTTCACATTACTGATAGTTTCCTTTGCTGAGAGAAAGCTTTTTACTTTGAATCTATCCCAGTTGTTGATTCTTGCTTTTATTTCTTTTGCTATGGGAGTCCTGTTAAGGAAGTCTGATCCTAAGCCAACAAGGAAGATTTGGACCTACTTTTTCTTCTATAAGATGCAGGGTCTCTGGTCTGATTCCGAGGTCCTTGATCCATTTTGAGTTGAGTTTTGTGCAGGGTGAGAGATAGGGGTTTAATTTCATTCTGTTGCATTTGGTTTTCCAGTTTTCCCAGAACCATTTGTTGAAGAGGCTATCTTTTCTCCATTGCATATTTTTGAACCCTTTGTCTAGTATGAGAAAATTGTATTTATTTGGGTTTGTGTCCATGTCCTCTCTTCTGTACCAATGATCTACCTGTCTATTTTGGTACCAATACCATGCCGTTTTTGTTACTATTGCTTTGTAATAGAGTTGAAGATCTGGTATTGCAATACCCCCTGCTTCACTCTTTCTACTGAGGATTGTTTTAGCTATCCTGGGTTCTTTATTCTTCCAGATGAATTTCACAATTCCTTGCTCTATTTCTGCAAGGTACATCATTGGGATTTTAATTGGAATTGTATTGAATCTGTATAGTACTTTAAGTAGTATGGCCATTTTGACAATATGAATTCTGCCTATCCAAGAACATGGGAGATCTTTCCATCTTCTAAGGTTTTCTTTAATTTCTTTCTGTAGTGTTCTGTAGTTCTCATTGTAGAGGTCTTTCACCTCTTTTGTGAGATTGATTCCCAAGTATTTTATTTTTTTCGATGCTGTTGTGAATGGGGTAGTTTTCCTAATTTCTCTTTCTGAAGATTCATCACTTTTGTATAAAAATGCATTGGATTTATGAGCATTGATCTTATATCCTGC
This sequence comes from Sciurus carolinensis, assembly GCF_902686445.1. NCBI lineage: Eukaryota > Metazoa > Chordata > Mammalia > Rodentia > Sciuridae > Sciurus > Sciurus carolinensis. The sequence continues at coordinate 134,114,385 of NC_062217.1, forward strand.
TACTTTACTGAATTCACTTATGAGTTCTAAAAGTTTTCTGGTGGAATTTCCAGGTTCCTCTAATATATAATCATGTCATCAGCGAAAAGGGATAGTTTGAGTTCTTCTTTTCCAATTCGTATCCCTTTAATTTCTTTGGTTTGTCTAATTGTTCTGGCTAGAGTCTCAAGGGCAATGTTGACTAGAAGTGGTGAAAGAGGGCAGCCCTGCCTTGTTCCAGTTTTTAGGGGGAATGCTTTCAGTTTTTCACCATTTAGAATATTAGCCATGGGCTTAGCATAGATGGCCTTTAAAATGTTAAGGAATGTTCCTACTACCCCAATTTTTTCTAGTGTTTTGAGCATGAAGGGATGCTGTATTTTATCGAATACTTTTTCTGCATCTATTGAAATAATCATGTGATTCTTAATTTTAAGTCTGTTGATATGGTGAATGACATTTATTGATTTCCGAATGTTGAACCAACCTCGCATCCCTCAGATAAAACCCACTTGATCGTGGTACACTATTGTTTAAATATATTTTTGTATGTGATTTGCTAAAATTTTGTTGAGAATTTTTGTGTTGATGTTCATTAAGGATATTGGTGTGAAATTTTCTTTCCTTGATGTGTCTCTGTCTGGTTTAGGTATCAGGGTGATATTGGCTTCATAGAATGAGTTTGGGAGGGTTCCCTCCTCTTCTATTTCATGGAATACTTTGAGGAGTATTGGAATGAGCTCTTCTTTAAAGGTTTTGTAGAACTCGGCTGAGAACCCATCTGGTCCTGGACTTTTCTTTGTTGGTAGGCTTTTGATGACCTCTTCTATTTCATTGCTTGAAATTGATTTATTTAAGTTGTGTATGTCCTCCTCGTTCAGTTTAGGTAATTCATATGTCTCTAGAAACTTGTTGATGTCTTCAAGGTTTTCTGTTTTGTTGGAGTATAGATTTTCAAGATAGCTTCTAATTATGTTTTGTATTTCACTCGTGTCTGCTATGATATTTCCTTGTTCATTCCGAATTTTAGTAATTTGAGTTTTCTCCCTCTTTCTCTTTGTTAGTGTGGCTAAGGGTTTATCAATTTTGTTTATTTTTTCAAAGAACCAACTGTTTATTTTGTTAATTTTTCCAATTGTTTCTTTTGTTTCAATTTCGTTGATTTTGGCTCTGATTTTAACTATTTCCTGTCTTCTACTACTTTGGTGTTGGTCTGCTCTTCTTTTTCTAGGGCTTTGAGCTGTAGTGTTAAGTTGTTTATTTGTTGATTTCTACTTCTCTTGTTGAATGTGCCCCATGAAATAAATCTTCCTCTAAGTACTGCTTTCATAGTGTCCCAGAGATTTTGATATGATGTGTCTTTGTTCTCGTTTACTTCTAAGAATTTTTTTATTTCCCTCCTGATGTCTTCTGTTATCCATTCATCATATAATAGTGTATTATTTAATCTCCAGGTATTGGAGAAGTTTCTGTTTTTTATTCTGTCATTTATTTCTAATTTCAATCCATTATGATCTGATAGAGTACAAGGTAGTATCTCTATCTTCTTGTATTTTCTAACAGTAGCTTTGTGGCATAAAATATGGTCTATTTTAGAGAAGGATCCATGTGCTGCTTGAGAAGAAAGTGTATTTGTTCTTTGTTGGATGGTATATTCTATATATGTTGGTTAAGTCTAAATTGTTGATTGTGTTATTGAGATCTATGTTTTCTTTATTCAATTTTTGTTTGGAAGATCTATCCAGTGGGGAGAGAGGTGTGTTAAAATCGCCTAGTATTATTGTGTTGTGGTCTATTTGATTTCTGGAATTGAGAAGGATTTGTTTTATGTATGTGGATGAGCCAATGTTCAGGGCATAGATATTTATGATTGTTATGTCTTGCTGATTTATGCTTCCCTTAAGCAGTATGTAATGTCCTTCTTTATCCCTTCTGACTAGTTTTGGCTTGAAGTCAACATTATCTGAAATGAGGATGGATACTTCAGCTTTTTTGCTGTATCCGTGTGCATGGTATGTTTTTTCCCATCCTTTCACCTTTAGTCTATGGGTATCTCTTTCTATGAGATGAGTCTCTTGCAGGCAGCATATTGTTGGATTTTTCTTTTTAATCCAATCATCCAATCTACGTCTTTTGATTGATTATTTCAGGCCTTTAACATTCAGGGTTATTATTGTGATATGATTTGTATTCCCAGTCATTTGACTCATTTTTGTTTTTTGACCTGATTTGGTTTCTCCTTTATTTGGCTATTCCTTTAGGCTAGTTCCTCCCGTTGCTGATATGCATCGTTGTTTTTCATCTCTTCCTCATGGAATATTTTGCTGGGAATGTTCTGTAATGCTGGCTTTCTTTTTGTAAATTCCTTTAGCTTTTTTTTTTATCATGGAAGGATCTTATTTCATCGTCAAATCTGAAAGTAAGTTTTTCTGGGTATAAGATTCTTGGTTGGCATCTGTTTTCTTTCAGGGCTTGGTAAATATTGTTCCAGACCCTTCTGAAATTATAGGGATGTGCTGCTATGCATGGCAATCTCTCTTGTTTTTATCTTCCTTCCTGTTTGCTAATCGTTACATATTTGTAAATGTTTGACTGCCACCAAGTTTGGGTCATTCAAAGCTATTATTTAAATATTTCTGTACATCATTCTCTATCCCTCTGTGACATAAATTATATAATATAATAGGCCATTTATTGTAACCTAATAGATCCCTGAGACTCAGTTTATTTTTTCATCTTTTTTCCCCAATTCTTCACATCAGGTAATTTCTGTTGATTGATCTCTATAATCACTTCATCTTTCCTCTACCATCTCTATTTATCTACTATACTCATGTTTATTTTCTGATAAGAATGTTTTTAGTTCTAGAATGTTTTATTATTTTTATCATTTCTACTTCTCTTCTAATGTCCCAATTTTTTCATTCATTTTGAGCATATTATTTTTTTTACATTCCTCACTGTAGATGTAATTACCACTTTAAAAATTTATCAGCTGGTTCCAACATCTGTATGACCTCCAAATTGCGTTTCCTGATATTTCTTTTCTTTAGAATAAACCTCAGTAATCTATTCATGAAGGGGAAGAGAGTAGATAAAGTAAGGTTTTTGGAATATGTATGGATATATTCACATTTTCTTTTTTTGTTGGTGATGTTTGCTTGTTTTAAAATCCTTTAAAAATGGAAAAACAAAATTCTAGATGGTGAGCCATGCAAAAATAGTCTGTGGGGTAAATTTGGTCAGAGACTGGAGGGAGTTAGCACCTGTTCCTGAAAATATGCTTCCTTTTCCTAGTTCTTCATATGTAGTCCTTGGACTGCATCCTAGACAGCATGAGTGCTAAGTTGTGAAGAATCTGGAGTCTTTTATTTTTCCCTGGTGAGGCTTGTTCCTTTTGTTTTAGTAAGCAATTATCTTGGATGAACTTGAACTACAAAGTCTATACTCAGTCATGTTGAATCTATTAGACAAGATTTGGGGATCCTCTAACTCTTCTTCTCCAGGATTCTCAAGCTCTTCAGTGACCAGTTTCCCTGGTTTAACTTTTTGTTTCTCAGACCAAAATATTTCAGGTCTTTTTTTTTTCTTTCTGACAGTCCTACCCCCATAACTTCTGCATCTTTCCAACTGTGTTTGGCCCCAATCTAAGAACCATGAAAATAGTAATTTGCTTCATGAAACTTCCTTCTGAGTGTGCATTCCCAGGTGGTCTCTAGTGTCCTCAGGTAGCTTCTCTTTGAATTACATCATTGTTTATAGTTATTGCTGTGAAAGATTCAGTCCAGGAAAATCTTAGATGAACAGTACTATTAGCAGAGCTTCAACTATTCTCCCCATCATGACTATTATTTTTCATAACCTCCAAATGAAGAGACATATGTCTAGATCTAACATTTGCTGAAACAGTGATTATAAAGTTCTTAGACCTTTCTTACCTTTCCATTTAGGTTCTTGAAGTATCTTCCTCTCACATCCAATTAAGTAATACATATACATATGCATATTTGTACTCAATTTCAAAGCCTATAGGCATTGATCCAAGGTTTCTACAAATATCAGGTTTCCTATCCATACTAATGCAAACCTTAGCCATGAAAACACTGACTCTTCCTGCAACATCTTGTGCAATTTTTTCTTGTAGACAGTTCTTTCTCCAAAACTAAAATGCAGCATTTCTCTAAAATTCTTATATTGTACTGCTAACTTGGATCTTTAAAAATTTCGATTCATGACAGAGCAGATAAAGATGATTTCTTAAACATTTCTCAGACAACCTTAGAATAATATCCCTTTTACTGATTAGACAAGCCTCTGCTCACCAGCACTAGAGGGCATTCAGATGATCTTCACACATTCTTTGAAGCAATTTGTCCTAGTTTTATTAGAAGATGAAGTATACAACATATCAAAAACATGAACTTCATATCCATACCTTTGTCTTTTCATTTTTGTTGCTAATAATACAATACCACAGACTTAGTATATTCTAAAGAAAAGAGGTTTATTTGTGACTCAGAGTTCTATTCCAAGATCAAGAGGCTAACCTGGTGAGGCCTTCTTACTGGCAAGGGTATCACAATGCAAGAGTCAAGGAAGACACAAGAAACCAAGCCAAACTGGATGTGGTTTTGAATGACCCACTAATCTTTTAGGTCATTAACCATATGAATGGACCGATCTATTCACGGAGAGAGAGAGCCCTACTCATAAATCAAAGACTCTAGCTTGTACTACCTCTTAATATTTCATAATGGATACTTCATTTCAACATAAGCATCAAATGAGACAATCCATATGCAAATCATAATGGATCCCATTAGTTCACAAATAAAACTTTTACTAAAATGTTAATAGATTGTATTTTTTATTAATTTAAAGAACAGTGGTCGATATTTGTTTTTTGAATTGTCATTCATATCTAGCAGGATATCAAGAAGAGACATATTAAAATCCCAATGACATATTTCATAGAACTAGAAAAAAGTGATCATAAAATTCATTTGGAAGGATAAGAAACCCAGAATAGACAAAGTAATCCTTAGCACAAAAAGTGAAGCAGGAGTCATCACAATACCAGATCTTGAACTATGCTACAGAGCTATAGTAATAAAAACAGCATGTATTGGCACCAAAACAGATATGTAGACCAAGGGTACAGAATAGAAGACACAGAGACAAATCCACATACACACAGGTATCTCATACTAGAAAAAGGTATCAAAAACATTCACTGGAGATAAGATAGCCTATTCAACAAATGGTGCTGGGAAAAATGGAAAGCCACATGTAACAAAATCAAATTAAATCCTTATCTCTCACCCTGCACAAAACTTAACTCATCATGGATCAAAGACTTAGGCACTAGAACAAAGACCCTGCAACTACAAGAAAAAAAGTAGGCCCAAATCTTCACCTTACGGGCCTACGATATGATTTCCTTAACAAGGTCCCTACAGCACAAAAAGTTAAGTGAAGAGTCAATAAATGAGAAGAACTCAAACTAAAAACTTCTCAGCAAAAGAAACAATCAATAATGTGAAGATAGAGCCTAAAGATTAGGAGAAAATCTTTACCACATGCACCTCAGATAAAGCATTAATCTCTAGGATATATGAAGAACTCAAAAAACTTAACACCAAAAAAAAACAAATAACCCAATCAATAAATGGGCTAAGGAACTGAACAGGCATGTTACAGAAGAAGATACACAATTTATCAACAAATATATAAAAAAATATTCAACATCTCTAGCAATTAGAGAAATGAAAATCAAAACTGCGCTGATTTCATCTCACTCCAATCATAATGGCAATTATCAAGAATACAAGCAACAATAAATGTTGGCAAGGATGTGGGGGAAAAGGTATACTCATACATTGCTGGTGGGACTGCAAATTGGTGCAACCATTCTGGAAAGCAGTATGGAGATTCCTCAGAAAACTTGGAATGGAACCACCATTTGACCCAGTTTTTCCACTCCTCAGTTCATACCCAAAGGACTTAAAATCAGCACACTACAGTGAAGCAGCCACATCAATGTTTATAGCAGCTCAATTCACAAAAGCTAAACAATGAAACTAAACTGGATGCTCTTCAACAGATGAATGGATAAAGAAAAAAAAAAGATAGATAGATAGATAGATAAATAGATAAATAGATAGATGATGGAATGTTACTCAGTTTTACAGAATAATTAAATTATGGCATTTGCTGATAAATGGATGGAGTTAGAGAATATCATGCTAAATGAAATAAACCAAACCCAAAAAACCAAAGACCAAATGTTTTCTCTGATATGCAGAAGCTAATTCATAGTAAGGGGTTGGGGGATAGGCAAGAATAGAGTTACTTTATATTAGGTAGAGGGAAGTGAAGGGAGGGGAAGGAGTATGGGGGTAGGAAGAATAGTAGAGTAAAATAGACATTATTAACCTCATGTATATATATGCCTGCAAGACTGATGTAATCCTGCAATATGTATAATCAGAAAAACGAGAGATTACACTCCATTCATGTATGATCTATCAAAATGTATAAATGCATTCTACTGTCATGTACAAATAATTAGAACAAATAAAATGAAAAAATTAAAAATAAACGTGACAGATACGGCAAAAAAAAGAAAAGAAAAAGAAGAGACATGTCAGGAAGATCCAGTCTGCTGTGTTATCACTGCCAAACTGACAATATTCCAATTCATGATCTAATTTATCCTCTAGAGTTAGACAGACTTAGATTCTAGTTCGGTTCTTATGTTAACTGCAAGTTGAACTTGAACGTGGCCTTTCTAGACCAAGACTATTCAAAGCACCCATCTATGGTTAAGATACAGAGCTCAGGTCATAATGTAAATTGACACACTGCTTCATTCATCAAGAAGTACTTGCTACACACCGCCAAAAAAAAAAAAAATGAAATACTCGCTACAAAAAATTGTTAAACGATTAGTAAAAGATTTTATTTACATACCTTCATTGCAATAAATTTTGCAAGCTTGAAATTGACAAAGACTACACAATCAGACTTTAACCTAACCTAACAAAACCTGGGGCTCTAGACTTCCTCAGTAATGCAGTTTCCATTGCTCTAAGTGTACTTTGATACTAAGGAGGAATTGTTCTCAGAATTTAATAGGGTACTTATCCATTAAAATAATATTTGAGTATCTGCTACATGCCAACTAGAGATATATAATAGGACTGCATCAGCAAACAAAATAAAAATCCCTGCCCTTATAGAATCTATATTGAGTGGAGAGGTTAGAGCACTATAATAAACCATAGATACAATACACAAATGCATTATATTACATTTTAGAAGGCAATGGTTACACTGAATGTTTTTTAAATATCAAGGGAGATAGATGAGGAATAAGATCAGTGGTAAACCACAGTTTGTAATTCCAAGTAGGGACACTCTCATAAAGAGAATCAGTATTGCACAAAATCTTTAAGGAAACAAATAAGTGAACCACATGGATACCTTAAAAGGACGTATGCTTAGAATGCTTGAGAAATCACATAGGCCTGTGCCACTGGAGAAAAGCAAATAAGATTTCAAAGCAAATGTGATAAGGACTAGAAAGAGAAGTGGTCAGAGACCAGATCACAAAGTCCCTTCAGCTTTTACTGTGAGATATAAGGTTTGCGGGGGTTAGAACAAACCACTTAGGTGATGGCTTATATTTTGAAAGTCTTCCACAGAGCAAGGATATGTTAGGATACTTTCGAAGTAGTCTGAGAAAGCAATGATGGTGGATAGCCTCAGAGTGGTAGAAGTGGCAAATATTTGGGTTAGTGATGAATTTTGAAGGTAGAGTCAATGCAACGTACTGATGTTTTTGATGGAGGAGTGGGAGAAAGAGTCCAGATGACTACAAAGTTTATGCAAAGCAAGATGGATTAACATCTACACCCTAGACAGGAAAGAAAGGGGATGGAGAAATTTGTAGGTGTGACGAGACGGTTAGAAAATCATTTTAGGAGATTTAAGTATAATAAGGATTTCAATACAACAGACCTGGAATTAAAGAGAGGTCTAGATTTGAGATAGAGATTTGGGAGTCATCAGTATGTAGAAGATATTTAAAGTCATGGAAATAGTTCATGAAGTTCCCCAGAAATCTTCTAAAATGGAAAATTTCATTTTTCCAGTTTCCTACTCCAAATCACCTCAAACACATCCTACAGAGAGAATCTGCTAGTTTACAGTTTCTCTAGGTCTTGGCTCTGACACCTCACTTGGCTACACCTGCTGATACTGACTGGTTGGCAGGTACACATCACCAGTCATCAGGAAGCTATGGAGATGTCAGATTTGGCCCTGAAAACCTGAAGCAATTATGTACACCCCAGGCCTGGCAGTTCCTTCAGAATAAAGGCAGGGGGGCTGCCAGGCTCCCACCTTGAAATAGAATACATAACTGTGTCTCACCAAATAAAGATGCTGCACTCCAAACCATTCTATCTTGTCAAAAATTTTATGACCAAAGGAAAAAATAATACTTAAAGCTGAGAGATTCCCTTCAACAATATTGGATAAACCCATGCCCCATGAGTTACTATTAATTATTAAAGATTAAATATTTTTCACCAAATAATAAAATAGGAATCTGGAACTGGGGAACCAATACAGAAGAGATGATTTAAGACCAGGAAAGATTACAGGGATTCTATGTTCAGAAAAAAAATTAAAATCATGTTGGCATTATCTGCAATGGACTTGTTAGACTCAGTGGATTCAGTTATGTGTTTACTCAAACAAGGAGCAAGTGGAAATGAGGCTGGAAGCACTAGTCTATCTCTCCAGTGTCCTAGAGTGGGTGGCCCAAAGATCAATATCCAGTATTGAAAGAAGTGCATAAAGTCTGGGATTGCTTCAGTCTAACATTTATTGGATCTGGCTTAAGATGACATCTGACAAGAGCCTCTGCATCAGCCTTTCCTGTATTCCAAAATATATATGAACAAACTGAGAAAACTAAGAAACCATTAAAATCACTGAGAATAAATTTTATCTAAGAGTCAACCAATTACCAGAAGATGAGAATAATGCCTAAATACAAAACTGAAAGCACTAGACTCAAAAATGTACTTGTGAGACCTACTGTGCTGTACAGACATATCCTGCTGCACAGACGTACCACACTGTGGACTTCCCATCTACCAATGGGACTGACCACCATCACTGAGCCACCTGCCACCACTGCCTCATCTCCCAATGCTGCTGCTTCCAACTTGGAACAGCCCAGCCACAGCCATAGCCACCTTGATGTGGTAGCCTCCACCTTGGGAAACTGGACAGGCCCTGGAGGCAGCTGCTCACTGCAGCACCAACCACCACAGTGCTACGTCTCTGAATGTGACCACACAAACATCATGGCACGGTCGCCTTTGCTGCCCCATTTCTGAAAGTGGTGATACCATCTTGGGAGATCTCCACTGCCATCTTGTGTTACCTCCACTACTGCCATTGCCATCTCAAGTTGTGGCAGCCTCCATCTTGGGACACTGGCAAGGATCTGGAAGACCACCATCAAGGTGCCTGCAGGCTTGGTTACACCTGACATCTCCCTGTTGGGTGTGCTAATAGCCACCATCTTGCTGCAGAGGCATGAGAGAGCCTTGCAAGGGGTTGGTTGTTAGGAAAAGGGTGTGAGAGCATCTTGTTCTTGGCTTGCCCAGGCAACCAGTCCAGCAACCACCAGGTTTCTAGGGCCAACTCGGGCCGGCACTTTCTGGGACCTGACACAAGCCTGGTCCCTAACTCCCTCCCCAATCTGGCATTCACCAATCCCCTAGTCCTACCAGTTTGGCAATCAACAGGGCCCTCCAGCTCTCCAATCACTCCCAACCCCTCCCTAGTCACCAGTCTGCCCAGCACTTGCAGCAACATGGTTAGCCTACACTTCTCAATGCCTGGTCCTGATCTGCCTGATACAGAATATCTCTCCATGACAGGCACACAAGTCCTGGTGCTCAGCCCTCAGGACCTCCAAAGAGAGAGGTGCCTGATTAGGAAATCAAAAGGACAGGGGCAGGAGAGATAGTTTAGAGACTAATTTAGAGACCAGAAATTTGGGGTCTGCAAGCAACATAAGGAGGTAAGAATAATCTCCTATATTACACGAGTGGACCCCAAAGGAGATTCCTGAAGTGCAGTCTTCCAATGGAGACAGGCAATTGTTATACCCCACATCCAGGAGTTCTAACTCCAGGACTAACCCTCCTAGTAACCTTCACCATCCTGAAGGTAGAAATACCAGCAAATGCCAGACAAACCCACCTACTGGATGAGAATGGAAGCACAGAAACTTTTGCACTCCAACAGAAACAATTGTTCAATTTCCCTGGTCTCACATCCCCACCACTTTTGAAACCAAGTACTTTTCATACATCAGGCTATTGAGGATTGGATGTCTGGATAGTATATTGCAGTTTTGTGTATATTCTTTAAATTTTACTTTTTTTTTCATTTTCTTTGTAATTTTTTCTTATTTTTTGTTTTTATTTTTATTTTCTTCTTTTACTTTCTATTTTCCTCTCACTTATCTATTTCCCCAGATTCTCTTTCTCTCTTTTCTCCTGCTAATAGTCAACTTCTATTGATTTCTCTTTCACTTTTCCTATGATCTAATACTTTATCTTCTTGCCCCACCTCATAAATATCACATCCTTCACCACCCCTGTTCTCTCTTTGTCTGCAATTAGAAATTGTAGACTCTTTTGCAAACCTAATGTAGACAATAATTGAACACATTATTTCTGTTTATTGTGACAAAATTGTAAATGTATTAATAGAAGCTATTTGGTTTAAGGTTGCATACTGTTTGCATTGGATGCTGTTAATATTGATCTCCCCCTTAAAGATGAGGTATTGGAAACCTGCAGAAGCACTATAGGTCTATAGAATAGAAACTGTACTATCTTTGATCTGGACTGCTTAGAGGGGAAGACACAAGAACAACATGAAGGGAAGAAAGTACCTCAAACATACCAAGATGCTACAATAATAGAATCCAGTGATTGCACAGTAGAAGAAATGACAGAGAAGGAGTTCAGAATGTACATAGTTAAACTGATCTGCAAAGGATGATGTAAGATAACAAACATAGGTAGCAAAAGATCACTTCAATAAAGAGAGAGAGATTCTGAAAAAAAAAAAAAACAGAAGTCCTTGAAATGAAGGAAATAATAAACCTAATTAAAAATTCAATAGAAAGCATCACCAAACTAGATCATTTGGAAGACAGAATCTCAGGCAATGAAGATAAAATATGTAATTTTGAAAATAAAGTTGATCACAGAGAAGATGGTAAGAAATCATGAACAGAACTTCTAAGAATTCTGGGATCACATGAAAAGACCAAATTTAAGATTTATTAGAATACAGAAAGGCACAGAAATACAAACCAAAGGAATGCACAATTTTTTCAAAGAAATAATATCAGAAAATTTCCCAAATAATGAAATGGAAAATAAAATACAAGAGGCTTACAGGACCCAAAAAAGATCACAAGAGAAAAGTATCAGATCACACATAGAGGGAAACCAATTTGAATCTCAGCAGATTTCTCAGCCCAGACCCTCAAAGCTAAGAGGTCCAGGAACAACATACATCAAGCTCTGAAAGAAAATGGATGCCAACCAAGAATCTTATATCCACTAAAATTAAGCTTCAGATTTAATGATGAAATAAAACACTTCCATGATAAAGAGAAGTTAAAGAGATTTACAACTAGAAATTCTGCACTATAGGACATTCTCAGCAAAATATTCCATTAAGAGGAAATGAAAAAAAAGTTAAAATCAGCAAAGGGATGAACCAAACTAAATTAAAAGACCATCAAATGAGAAATCAAGTCAAGTTAAAAAAAATCAAAATAAACAAAAATGACCAGGAATACAAATCATATCTCAATAAAACCCTGAATATTAATGGCCTAAATGCATCAATCAAAAGACATAGAATGGAAGATTGGATTTTTTTTAAAAAGACCCAACAATATGCTGTCTTTAAGAGACTTATCTCATAGGAAAAGTCATTCACAGACTGAAGGTGAAAGGATGGGAAAAACATATCACTCACATGGATTGTGTAAATAAGCAGGGGTTTCCATTCTCAAATCAGATAATGTGAACATCAAGTCAAAGTTAGAAGTGATAAAGAAAGTAAATCCATACTGCTTAAGGAAATCATACATTAACAAGACATAACAATTATAAGTATTTATGACCCAAACAATGAAACTTCTACGTACATCAAACAAACCCTTTTCAATTTCAAGAACCAAATAGACCACAAGACAATAATACTGGGTGACTTTAAAACAACTCTTTTACCACTGGATAGATCTTCCAAACAAAAACCAAACAAAGAAACTATCAAGCTAAGTAATACAATCAACTATTTAGACTTAACAGACATATAAAGAATATTCCATCCATCAACGAGTGAATACACTTTCTTCCCATCAGCACACAGATCCTTCTCTAAAATAGATCATATGTTATGCACAAAGCAACTCCTAGCAAATACAAAAAATAAAAATAAATATAAATATACTACCCTGCATTCTAACAGATCATAATGGAAAAAATTTTGAAAACAATGATAAAATGAAAAGTAGAAGGTTCTCCAACACTTGAAGACTAAATAATACACTATTGAATGATGAATACATAGGAGAAGAAATCAGGGAGGATATAAAAAAATTCTTAGAGATAAATGAGAATGCTGATAAAACATATTAAAATCTCAGGGACACTATGAAGGCAGTGCTAAAAGGAACATTCATTGCATTGATCCCATTCATTAAAAGAGTAAAAAGTCAACAAATAAATGACCTAACATTACATCTCAAAGCTCTAGTAAAAGAAGAATAAATCAACACCAAAAATAGTAGAAAACAGGAAATAATTAAAATCAGAGCTGAAATGAATGAAATTGAAACAAAAGAATTGAAAAAATTTGACAAAAGGAAAGGTTGGTTCTTTGAAATAATAAATTAAATTGATAAGCCCTTCACCTCACTAATGAAGAGAAAGAGAGACAAAATTCAAATTACTAAAATTTGTGATGAAAAAAAGAAATATCACAATGGAAACTACTAAAATTCAGAAGATAATTAGAAACTATTTTGAAAATTCATATTCCAATAAAATGAAAATCTTAAAGATATCAACAAATTTCTGGAGACATATGATCTACCCAAACTGAATCTGGAGGACATACACAATTTAAACAGATCAATTTCAACCACTGAAATAGAAGAAACCATTGAAAGCCTAGTAACGAAGAAAAGCCTAGGACCAGAAAGATTCTCAGTTGAGTTCTATAAGATCTTCAAAGAAAAACTAATACCAGTACTAATCAAATTATTCCATGAAATAGAAAAGGAGAGAACCATTCCAAACTCATTCTTTGAAGCTAGTATCACCCTGATACCAAAACCAGACAAAGACATATCAAGGAAAGAAAACTTCAGACCAATCCCTGATGAACATAGATGCAAAAATTCTCAATAAAATTATGTCACATCACATACAAAAACATATTTAAAAGATAGTGTGCTATGATCAAGTGGGATTCATCCTAGGAATGCAAGGTTGGTTCAACATCTGGAAATCAATAAATATAATTCATCACATCAATAGACTTAAAGATAAGAATCTTATGATCATCTCAATAAATGCAGAAAAAGCATTTGACAAAATACAACACCACTTCATGTTCAGAACACTAGAAAAACTAGGGATAGTAGGAACATACCTCAACATTGTAATAGTTATCTATGCTAAGTCCAAGACCAACATCATTCTAAATGGAGAAATATTGAAAGCATTCCCTCTAAAAACTGGAACAAGTCAGGGATGCCCTCTTTCACCACTTCTAACCAACACAGTCCTGGAAATTCTAGTCAGAGCAATTAGAGAGACCAAAGGAATTAAAGGGATATGGATAAGAAAAGAAGAACTCAAACTATCACTATTTGCTGATGACAGGATTTTATATTTAGAAGGTCCAAAATATTTCACCAGAAAACTTCTAGAACTAATAAATGAATTCAGCAAAGTAGCAGGATATAAAATTAATGCCATAAATCAAATGCATTTCTATTCATAAGTGATGAGTCCTATGAAAGAGAAATTAGGGAAACCATTCACAATAGCCTCAAAAGAAATAAAATAAAATACTTGGGAATTAATCTAACCAAAGAGGTGAAAGACCTCAACAATGAAAACTACAGAACACTAAAGAAAGAAATAGAAGAAGACCTTAGAAGATGGAAAGACCTCCCATGCTCCTGTATAGGCAGAATTAATGTTGTCAAAATGGCCATACTACCAAAAGCACTACACAGATTTAATGCAATTCCTATTAAAATCCCAATGACATTTTTCGTAGAACTAGAAAAGGCAATGATGAAATTCATTTGGAAAAATAAGAGACCCAGAATAGACAAAGGAATCCTTCACAAGAAGAGTGAAGCAGGAGACATCACAATACCAGAATTTAAATTATACTACAGAGCTATAGTAACAAAAACAACATGGTATTGGCATCAAAATAGACAGGTAGGCCAATGGTACAGAATAGAAGACACAGAGACAAACCCACATAAATACAGTTATCCTATACTAGATGAAGGTGCCAAAAACATACATTGGAGAAAAGATAGCCTATTCAACAAATGGTGCTGGGGAAACTGGAAATTCATATGCAATAAAATAAAATTAAACCTTTATTTTTCACCTTGCATGAAACTCAACTCAAAGTGGATTAAACACCTAGGAATAAGACCACAGACCTTATGCCTAATAGTGAAAAAGAAGGCCCAAATCTTTATCATGTCACCTTAGAACCTGACTTCCTTAATAGGACTCCTAAAACACAATTAAAATCAATAATCAATAAATGGAATGGATTCAAACTAAAAAACTTCTTCTCAGCAAAGGAAACAATCAATAACATGAAGAGAGCCTACAGAATGGGAGAAAATTTTTATCACATGCATACTAGATAGAGGTACATAAAGAACTCAAAAATCTTAACACCAAAAAAACAAGTAGCCCAATCAATAAATGGTCTAAGAAACTAAATAGATACATCTCATAAAATATACAATCCATCAAAAAAAATGTGAAAAATGTTCAACATCTCTAGCAATTAAAGAAATGTAAATCAAAGCTACTCTAATACTCCACTCCAGGAAGAATGACAATTATCAAAAACACATGCAACAAGAAGTGTTAGAGAGAATATGGGGGGAAATGTACACTTATACATTGCTGGTGGGATTACAAATTGGCGCAACCATTCTGGAAAGCAGTATGGAGATTCCTCAGAAAACTTGTAATGAAACCACCATTTGATCCAGTTCTTGCACTCCTTGGTTTATACCCAAAGAACTTAAAATCAGCATACTACAGTGATGGCAGCTACATTTTTAATGTTTATAGTAGCTCAATTCACAATAGCTAAACTATGAAACCAACCTAGGTGCCCTTCAACAGATAAATGGATAAAGATAATGTAGTGTGAAGAATAAAATTATGGCATTTGCAGGCAAATGGATGGAGTTGGGAATATTATGCTAAGCGAAATAAGTCAATCCCCAAAACCAAAGCCCAGTGTTTTCTCTGATATGCAGATGCTGATCCTTAAAGGTGGGATGGGGCCCAGGGAAGGATGGTGGAACTTTAGATTGGGTAGAGGGGAGTGAGGGGAGGAGAGGGCTTGTGGGGGTGGAAAGGATGGTGGAACAGGCAGACGTAATTACCCTATGTACATGTATGATTGCACGAATGGTATGACAGGCAGAGAAATGAGAAGTTGTGCTCCATTTGTGTACATGAATTGAAATGCATTATGCTGTCATGTATAACTAATTAAAACAAATTTTTAAAATGTACTTGGTGGCCTACCTGGTCCGTTGGCTGATAAGTACAAAGACCTCTCTCCCTCTACCACACATGACTTAGAAGGCAAACAGTATAACCCTAGAGTAGGGTAATTTCCAAAGCACCCTGAATACTAGTTCTTCTCTTCATCTTCACCACTCAATAAGAAAAAAAGAAAATAAATCTACAAGCAGGCTGTTCCAGCATAGAGAGTCATGATTGGGCATAAGAGAAGCACAAATGGCAGGTGACAGTGGCACATGTCTGTAATCTCAGCAGCTCAGGAGGCTGAAGTTGGAAATTGCAAGTTCAAAGTCAGCCTCTGCAACTTAGTGAGACCTTGTCTCAAAATAAAAAATAAAAAAGTGGGAGAGGCTTGGATGTTGATCAGTGGTTAGGCACTGCTGAGTTCAATCCCTGGCACC
The DNA here is from genome assembly GCF_902686445.1 of Sciurus carolinensis. Lineage (NCBI taxonomy): Eukaryota > Metazoa > Chordata > Mammalia > Rodentia > Sciuridae > Sciurus > Sciurus carolinensis. Next base: position 134,130,694 of record NC_062217.1, read on the forward strand.
AAAAATTAGAAAGAGAGAGAGAGAGATGTTCTTCCTCTATCTCCCAAATTTCTCTCTTTTTCTTCCTTTCTTTTTATTAGCAGTTAATAAGTGATAACTATACCTCTTCATGGGGTACAGTGTGCTATTTTTTTTTTCTTTTTTTAATTGATTTTTATTGTAAAAAATTGGGATACATCTTGTTTCTCTGTTTGTACTTGAAGTAGAGGCATACCATTTGTGTAATCGTACATTTACATAGAGTAATGGTTTTTGATTCATTCTGTTATTTTTCCTTCCCCCCATACTTTCCACCCCTCTTTTCCCTCTATACAGTCCCTCCTTCCTCCATTTGTGCCCCCCTTCAATCCCCCATTAAGTGTCCTCATCTGCTTATCAGTGAAATCATTCGTCCTTTGGTTTTTTGAGAATGGCTCTCTCACTTAGCATGATATTCTCCAATTTCATCCATTCTCCTTCAAATGCCATAATTTTATTATTCTTTATGACTGAGTAATATTCCATTCTCTCTATATATATACCACAGTTTCTTTATCCATTCATCAATTGAAGGGCATCTAGGTTGGTTCCACAATCTGGCTATTGTGAATTGAGCAGCTATCAACATTGATATGGCTGCATCTCTCTAGTAGCTGATTTTAAGTCCTTTGGGTATAAGCCAAGGATTGGGATAGCTGCGTCAAATGATGGTTCCATTCCAACTTTACTAAAGAATCTCCACCTTTGTCTAGTATGAGAAAATTGTATTTATTTGGGTTTGTGTCCATGTCCTCTATTCTGTACCATTGATCCACCTTTCTATTTTGGTACCAATACCATGCCGTTTTTGTTACTATTGCTTTGTAGTAGAGTTGAAGATCTGGTATTGCGATACCCCCTGCTTCACTCTTTCTGCCAAGGATTGCTTTAGCTATTCTGGGTTTTTTATTCTTCCAGATGAATTTCATAATTGCTTGCTCTATTTCTGTAAGGTACATCATTGGGATTTTAATTGGAATTGCATTGAATCTGTATACCACTATTGGTAGTATGGCCATTTTGACAATATTAATTCTTCCTATCCAAGAACATGGGAGATCTTTCCATCTTCTAAGGTTTTCTTTAATTTCTTTCTGTAGTGTTCTGTAGTTCTCATTGTAGAGGTCTTTCACCTCTTTTGTGAGATTGATTCCCAAGTATTTTATTTTTTTCGATGCTATTGTGAATGGGGTAGTTTTCCTAATTTCTCTTTCTGAAGATTCATCACTTATGTATGAAAATGCATTGGATTTATGAGCATTGATCTTGTAACCTGCTACTTTACTGAATTCACTTATGAGTTCTAAAAGTTTTCTGGTGGAATTTCCTGGTTCCTCTAAATTTATAATCATGTCATCAGCAAAAAGGGTTAGTTCGAGTTCTTTTCCTATTCATATCCCTTTAATTTCTTTGGTCTATCTAATTGCTCTGGCTAGAGTTTCAAGGACAATGTTGAATAGAAGTGGTGACAGAGGGCAACCCTACCTTGTTCCAGTTTTTAGGGGGAATGTTTTCAATTTTCCACCATTTAGAATGATATTGGCCATGGGCTTAGCATAGATGGCCTTTACAATGTTAAGGAATGTTCCCACTCTTCCTATTTTTTCTAGTGCTTTGAGCATGAAGGGGTGCTGTATTTTATCAAATGTTTTTCTGTATCTATCAAAATAATCATGTGATTCTTAATTTTAAGTCTGTTGATATGGTGAATGACATTTATTGATTTCCAAATGTTGAACCAACCTTGCATCCCTGGGATAAAACCCACTTGATCGTGGTACACTATCTTTTTAATATATTTTTGTATGTGATTTGCTAAAATTTTGTTGAGAATTTTTGTGTTGATGTTCATTAAGGATATTGATCTGAAATTTTCTTTCCTCGATGTGTCTCTGTCTGGTTTAGGTATCAGGGTGATATTGGCTTCACAGAATGAGTTTGGGAGGGTTCCCTCCTCTTCTATTTCATGGAATAGTTTGAGGAGTATTGGAATGAGCTCTTCTTTAAAGGTTTTGTAGAACTCGGCTGAGAACCCATCTGGTTCCAGACTTTTCTTTGTTGGTGGAATTTTGATGACTGCTTCTATTTCATTATTCGAAATTGATCTATTTAAGTTGTATATGTCCTCCTGGTTCAGTTTAGGTAATTCATATGTCTCTAGAAACCTGTTGATGTCTTCGAGATAATCTACTTTGTTGGAGTATAGATTTTCAAAATAGCTTCTTATTATGTTTTGTATTTCACTCATGTCTGTTGTGATATTTCCTTGTTCATTCTGAATTTTAGTAATTTGAGGTTTCTCTCTCCTTCCCTTTGTTAGTGTGGCTAAGGATTTCTCAATTTTGTTTATTTTTTCAAAGAACCAACTATTTATTTTGTCATTTTTTTGTTTCTTTTGTTTCACTTTCATTGATCTCAGCTCTGATTTTAACTATTTCCTGTCTTCTACTACTTTTGGTGTTGCTGCGTTCTTCTTTTTCTAGGGCTTTGAGCTGTAGTGTTAAGTCACTTATTTGTTAATTTTTTCTTCTTTTATTGGATATGCTCTATGAAATAAATCTTCCGCTAAGTATTGCTTTCATAGTGTCCTGGAGATTTTGATGTGATGTGTCTTTTTTCTCATTTAACTCTAAGAATTTTTTTTATTTCCCTCCTGATATCTTCTGTTATCCATTCATCATACAATAGCGTATTATTTAATCTCCAGTGTTGGAGTAGTTTCTGTTTTCTATTCTGTCATTTATTTCTAATGTTACTCTATTATTATCTAATAGAATACAAGGTAGTATCTCTATCTTCTTGTATTTGCTAACATTAGCTTTGTGGCATTAAATATGTTCTATTTTAAAGAAGGATCCATGTGCTGCTGAGAAGAAAGTGTATTCACTCTTTGTGGATGGTATATTCTATAAATATCTGTTAAGTCTAAATTATTGATTGTGTTATTGAGATCTATGGTTTCTTTATCAATTTTTGTTTGGAAGATCTGTCCAATGGTGAGAGAGGTGTGTTAAAATCACCTAGTATTATTGTGTTGTGGTCTATTTGATCTCTGGAATTGTGAAGGATTTGTTTGATGTACATGGATGAGTCACTGTTTGGGGCATAGATATTTATGATTGCTATGTCTTGCTGATTTATACTTCCCTAAGCAGAATAAAATGTCCTTCTTTATCCCTTCTGACTAACTTTGGCTTGAAGTCCACATTATCTGATATGATGATGGATACTCTAGCTTTTTTGCTGAGTCCTTGTGCATGGTATGTTTTCTCCCATTCTTTCACATTTAGTCTGTGGGTTTCTCTTTCTATGAGATTAGTCTCTTGCAGGCAGCATATTGTTGGATCTTTCTTTTTAATCCATTTTGCTAGTCTATGTCTTTTGATTGATGAATTCAGGCCATTAACATTCAGGGTTATTGTTGAGATATGATTTGTATTCCGGTCATTTGGCTCATTTTTTTTTTTTTTTTTTTTTTGACAAGACTTGGTTTCTCCTTTATTTGGCTATTCCTTTAGGGTAGTTCCTCCCTTTGCTGATTTACATCGATGTTTTTCATCTCTTCCTCATGGAATATTTTGCTGAATATGTTTTGTAGTGCCAGCTTTCTTTTTGTAAATTCTTTTAGATTTTGTTTATCATGGAAGGATTTTATTTCATTGTCAAATGTGAAGGTAAGTTTTGCTGGGTATAAGATTCTGGGTTGGCATTTGTTTTCTTTCAGAGCTTGAAAAATGTTGTTCCAGGCCCTTCTAGTTTTTAGGGTCTGGGTTGAAAAATCTGCTGATCTCTGTATTGGTTTCCCCCTGAATGTAATTTGATTCTTTTCTCTCGCGGCCTTTAAAATTCTGTCTTTATTTTGTATGTTAGGTGTTTTCATAATAATGTGCCTTGGGGTGGGTTTGTTGTAATTTTGTATATTTGGAATCCTATAAGCCTCTTGTATTTGATTTTCCATTTCATTCTTCATATTTGGGAAATTTTCTGATATTATTTCATTGAATAGATTGTTCATTTCTTTGGTTTGTTTCTCTAGGCCTTCCTCAATCCCAATAATTCTTAAATTTGGCCTTTTCATGATATCCCATAATTCTTGTAGATTCTGTTCATGATCTTACCATCTTCTCTGTTTGGTCAAGTTTGTTTTCAAGATTAAATATTTTGTCTTCAATGTCTGAGGTTCTGCCTTCCAGGTGTTCTATCCTATTGGTTATGCTTTCTATGGAGTTTTTAATTTGGTTTATTGTTTCCTTCATTTCAAGGATTTCTGTCTGTTTTTTTATCATTATCTCTAACTTTTTATTGAAATGATCTTTTGCTTCCCACATTTGCTCTTTTAACTGTTGAGTGGTGAGATCATTCAAAGCCTGCATTTTCTCTTTCATCTCATCGTTTGCTTCTCTGATCATTTTAATTATGTACATTCTGAAGTCCCTTTCTGACATTTCTTCTGCCATGCTGTCATTGGATTTTATTGATGTAGCATCTAGGTTTGTTTGGGATGTTTTCTTCCCTTGTTTTCTCATATTTCTCAGGTATCTCCCCCTCTAGTAGTAAACTTTGAGATATTGCAGATTTCCTCTATTGACTAATAGGGTCCCTGTAAATTTCCAATAACTCACCTCCTAGCCGTCTATTGCGTGAAGTCTTGGAGGAACTTGATAATGCCATGATACACAAGGAAGCTGCCCTTGTAGGGGTGGTGGCCTTCAGGTGGGTTATATTCCCTGTCAGTGGGCAGAGGCGCCTCCACTTGTTGACCGATGGTCAGCCAAAGGGGTCTAGACTGCAGACTGGGGCACGTCTGGTCTAGGCCTGTGTCTCTGTTCCTACTGCCCTAGTGGAAAAGCCTCCACCAGCAGGGAAGACTCACCTGGTTGGGAAGTTTCACTTCCCTCCTCCCAGAAGTTCTCTTCAGTCCAGAACTACCACCTGGACTGGGCATCCCTCTTCTGAGACATTTCCAAGGGACCGGAGCTAACGGCTGGGCCAGAGAGCCTCGCCCTGTGCCAAGCCTCTAGCTGTGTGGCTCTCCTCCGAGAAGCTGCCTGCAGTCCGGTCCTGCCACCAGGGTCTGGGACCCTCACTCTGTGTCGAAGCCTCTTGCTGTGGGGCCCTCCTCTGCAATGCTCTCTGTTGACAGGGTTCATGGCTCCAGTGGGGGAGTCTCACTGGGCCACTCTACTCCACGAAGTTCCCTGTGTTCCGGGACTACTGCCCTATCTGGGGCGCCTGCCCAGTGGGAGAGACTCACCTGCCTGCTCTGAGTTGGTCTGGACTCTCTCAATACCTCCTCTTCTTGAATCCTGAGTCCTGTCAAAGGGCCTCCAGTCTCCTGTAGGTGACTCAGGAAGGGATCCATCCTCCTGATGATGATGGCCACGCCCTTAGGAATAATTCAAAATGCCTGCACCAGCCTCCAAAGAAGCTGGGGAGCCCCAGCAAGGGTGTGCTGAGTCAGCACAGAGGCAAGTGCAGTGTCCCTCAGCAGTAGGGGGGGGTAAGCAGGAAGGCTCATTGATGGCGTCCAACCTTGGTGGGGATGTCGGGTGGGCTGGCTCACCTGTTGGATCACTCTGCTATGGCATCCGACCTTGTTGTAGGGGTTGGGCAGGCTGGCTCACCCACGGGCTAGTTCCACAATGGCGATGGACAAGCTATCAGGGTCAGGCAGCTCGCTCTGCAATCCAGTGTGCTATTTCAACACATATATGCAATATATAAAGATCAAATCAAGATAATTAACATATCTATCCCCTCAAACATTTATCCTTTGTGTTGAACGCATTCAAAATCCTCTCTTCTAGTTATTTGACATATATAATAAATTATTTTCAATTATATTCACTCTGCTATGCAGTATATACCTCGTATCTAACTGTAGTTTTGTAGCCATTAACCAACCCTTCTCTATTCCATTGCCCCTACCCATTCCAAGTTAATTAGAGCCCAAGAATTCAAACCCCATGATATTCAGCTCCTGAAAGTCATTGTTCAGTAAGACCAGGCACTGAGCTGGTCTTTAGGGGTCATTTTCTAGTTTCTAAGATAGATGAATTCTTTCTAGTCCAAGGCAGATCATGACAGGAGCTTCAAAACTAGGAAGAAGACTGTCAGTAGCAATGGGGACAGCTGATCAGGTAAGTCTCCTGTCAGTGGTGCCCTCAGGATCTGTTATTTCCATTCAGTGCTGGTCCTACACACATCACAGAATAAGATTGCAGCTAATCCTGCAAGTGAAGATTGGATATGAGTATACAGGACACAGAGTTGGGACTAAGCCAGATCTTTGATGACTTTTCACAACTAAAGGATAAATTATAAATTCACTAAACTGACACACAAAAGCCCTGGAAGCTCAGGTTCTGCCTGTCATTCATGAGCACCTTATGAATGCATTAAACTAGACCAAATTCCAAGCAGTTTCTGACCCAAGTAGAATCCGTGACTCCTTCCTTCGTGTGTCCAGCAATAAGACACACACCACAGAGCTCCATGATGACTCAATTTTATTTGTATTTTTGCTACTCAGCAGGGACCATCTCCTTGAATTTCCAGTGCCTATCACAGAATCCAGTTCATGAAAGATAGAAAATATGAACAAAAGGACACAGGAAGTGATGTGTGAACTCCTCCCAGTTGTTGGAAACAAATCAGTGTGACTATAGAGTATGGCGGGGGAATTTATTGGCACAAAAACTTAAAGGGACCTTGGGGACTGCAGCTTGAACTCTGCCCTGACAACTCCTTTGATCACAGCCTGTACATCTGTAAATCTTTCATAGAAATTTTCATCTATGCTCTGCTCAAGATATGATCATGACAGGTGCAACTGGCTGTCATTGAGGAACATCCATGAACAATGACAAGAACTCAGGGCGTGAAGTGTGTCACATCTGGGTGTCATTTTTCAACTCTGGAAGACAGTACCTATGAAAAATATTTTCTGATTTCATTCCCTCTCTGCATAAATAAATAAAAACCAGGAAATTTGATTTAGTGGAAGAACCATAGACTTGGTTTAACAGATTTAGTTTCTAATTCCAGCTCTTCAACTTAATGGGGAAGTGGGGAGATAGGTTATAAAATTGAGACATTATCCTATAGCCCAGAGATGTAAAAATCATTGACAAATCAATGTAATATACCTATCTAGGTTTGTATTATACATTCAGTGAGTGTCTATCCCCCCTTCTGCATCAGGGAGTATTCCCTGATCTCTTTTGTCAAATGCTATGCCAGTCTCAGAAGATCATTTTTTCTTAACCTCAAAATAAATTTCACATAATGCCATAAATATCTCTGAAAAAGTTCATTATACTTAGTGCTTCCTATTCAGCTAAATGTTCTGGAGAATTGCCAAGGAAGCCAAGGACAGAAAACTTTAGTGTTCATTTCAAATCTAAAGGTGTGCTGAGATTCTTTGGTACCTATGTATAATATTAGCCTTAGCATAAGCTATGGCTTGCATACCTCCTTCCAAAATGATTGCAATTGAATTGTCACTGTGATATTGTTGGGAGATGGGACCAATATAAGAGGTGATTCAATCATGGGAGCTCTGCCATAATGAAAAGATTCATACGGTAATCATGGGAGTGTGTTGGCCATCATGGGAATGGTTTTGTTATAAAAGTGAGCTTTGTCTACTTTGCAAGCTTTCTTGCTCTTTTGCCATGTTATGGCCCAGCAAGAAAACACTCACCACAGACTGATGCCAATCTCTTGGACTGCCTAACCTGAAGAACTATAAGCAATAAATCTCTATTGGAGCAAGTCCCAGTAGGGGGAATTTTGACTTGCAAATCTGCATTGCATGTAAAGATGTGATAACTAATATCTACCACCCTCAGATCTTGCTCTCAGAGGAACTCAAACTGGTGGTTGAAGCAAAACTGCAAAAGTTCCCAGACAAGTGCCATAATCAAGAGCAGGAAAGGTCAAGCAACCATGTGCCTTTCACGGTCCTGGTTCTAAAACAACCTAACATGACCTTTTCTTTCCTCCTGGCTTGCTCTGCCTGTGGTCACTCTGCCATGCTACTTGCCTTCTGTTACAGTTTCAGTATTAGGTATCCCCTAAAAGTTCAAGTAAGAGACATTTGCAAGAAAGTTTAGAGGTGAAATGATTGGGTTATGAGAGCCTTAACTTAATCAGTGTGTTAATCCCTGGATAGGGATTAAATGAGTTGTGACTGTAGGCACGTAGGGTATGTCTGGAGGAGATGAGTCATTGGGACATACCTTTGGGGTACCTATTTCGTGAACTGAGCTTAGATTTTCTTTTTGCTTCCTGGTGCCCTGTTTCCAGCTGCTTTCCTCAGTCACACTCTTCTTCCATGTTATTCTGCCTCATCTTGAGCCCCAAGGAATGGAACCAGCTGTTTATGGACTGAGACCTCTGAAATCCTGAGCACAAAAATAAAGTTTTCCTCCTCTAAAATTGTTCTTGTCAGGTCTTTTGGTCACAGCAGTGAAAAAGCTGCCTGAAAAACCTTTCTCACTCTTTTCTCTTTCTTAGACATGACTAATGGCTTCTGTTTTGAACACAAGGCTACCTCTCTCCTGAGAAGTGGTCTTCAGCGGTCTTGGAACAATGCTTTCTTCAGTTTAACCTAACATTCATGCCTCAAAACCAGTCTTAACCTCCATGCTCCCTCTCTCCAGGGGCTAGCATATTACAAGATGGCTTCAGTATCCTGGGTTATTATTGTACTTGGGGTAGCATCCCAGGTAGAGCCAAGGGTGCACTTGTACATCCAGTCCTCTGAGCAACGAGGGTAGATTGCAGCTGGATTCTAACTTAGCAGGGGAAAGGAAGGTAAGGAGGGCCTAAAGTTAGTAAAAACTGGAGTTTAGGTCCTAAGGTTGCCCTGGACTTTCTCAAGTCATTTAGAAACCTGATTAATTACTCTTAGAATAGTAGAAATGGGAATAATTTAAATTCAGATGAGCCTAAAGAAGGAGGGGGCCTTAACTAATAGGGGCTGTAACCCAGAGTTTTTTCACTTCCTTGAGCTCTAACCACACTGGATCTCTCTCATAGCTTTGGTGTCAACTCTTTTTTTCCCTAGATAGCTAGAAAGATTTTTCAATTACCCTTCTCTCTACACAAGGGATCCCTGGTAATCCTTCAGCTTTCAGTTCTTCCCTGAACCCTTGTCTAGACCAGCTTGCCCTGATGTTTATTCTTAGGCTGTCTTTTCCTCAGTAGTCCTTACCACAGTAGATTTCTGGTGTCATTTAATTAATATCTGTCTCCTCTATTTCATAAGATCCACAAGGCAGAGACAATATGAGTATTGCTTACTATTTTATAATTGACAGTGGGAGTACAGTTGTGTATAATAGCCTCCCTTATACATAGCTATGCCTTCTGTGGCTTCGGTTATGCAAAATTTTGGTCCCAAAACAGTATCAATATTAATATCAATTCCAGAAATTTGACAATTCCAAAGTTATAAATGGCATGCCATTCTGAGTGGGATGATGAAATCTTGCACCATCCTGCAAAGTACCCATGCTGAATGTACTACCCACCCCTTATTTGCTTAGTAGCCATCTCATTTATCAGATAAGCTGTCATGGTATCACAGAGCTTAGGTGAAAATAACCCTTATTTCACTTGATAATGACCCCAAAGCATAAAAATAGTGAAGCTAGCCATTTTGTTACAATATACTATTATAATTATTCTATTTTATTATTAGCTATTGTTATTAATTTCTTATTATGCCTAATTTATAAATTAAACTTTATCCTAGGAATGCATGTGTAGGAAAAACATAGCACATATAGGCATCAGTACTATTCACAGTTTCAAGCATCTCCTGGAAATCTTGGAACATATCCCCTATGGGTCAAAGGGGTCTACAGCAACTATTTCTTAAGTTAATGCATGAATTAATTAATCATGCATTAACTTATGCTAATGGCAATGTGCTTGGCATCCTGGTGTGTCATCTCAACCAAAACACACAAGGATCTAATGCAATTGTGATTTCATTATCTGCATTCAACAGGGGATGGATCTGAGGTCTAAAAGGTTTACTAACCTTCTCCTGGTCTCAGACTTGAAGGTGGTAATGTTGATTTGAACTCAGGCCTGCCTGGTGTTCTTGAACAATGAACCACATTGTTTTTTGCAAGGAGAACAAGTACAAGCATTAAGTCATAAGTCCTTGGACCGCACTGATTAAATGCACAGCTTTGGCCCTAGGCCCCTAGGCCTGTGTCCCTGCTTGTCAGCTGCAAGCAGATGGAATAGATGATCTCCAAGCATTCAGGACGTACTAGGAGCCTCATGGATAAGCTATAAATATTTGCTGGGCCAAGAACACTGCTGTGTAACCTTTATATCACTTCCCCTGATGGAAAATGTTCAAGGCACCAATGAAATAAAGGCAGAAAATAAGCAACCCATCTTAAAGTTAAGGATATCTCCAGATTTTTCTGGCCATGGGACTAAGCCTTCCACCTGTGTTCTGCCTTCTCTCTGTTGTGTGTCTTCACCATGCCTCCAGCATGTGGCTTACACCTTAGCGGTCTCCAAACATTGAGCCTTATCCCCCAGAGACACATGTCCATCTTATCAAATGCCTGTTTGATGCCCACATGTGTGTTGTTCATTATTTGAATATACCATATTTCAAGTTATACTCATTATCTTTCTTAATATTCTAAATTGGCTTCAAATTTTTCACATCTTTTTGGGACCTAACAATGACTTCAGGCATCAAAGCTGGAAATTTTATCTAGAAGTCGTCACTGACTCCTCTCCGTTTCATCTCCTGCAATCAGCTGGTCCCAAGCTTCCAAATGCCCTTTTACAATGTTTCCTGGAGGGATTCCCATCTTTTTGTAGCCATTCCCAATTCCCTGGAGCAGGTTCAAGTTATATTATACCTAAATTGCTGTTGGAGTCTTTCACCTGAATCCCTGCTTTGTTCAATAACATTGCTCGCTTTGACCTGTCCAAATATTTTGGTATCATTTGAAGTCAGAGATCATTCAAAAATATGGGCCAAAGATAGTGAGAGAGGAATAAATCGGGAATCTCACTTGGGCTATGGGTTGGTGGTATCTTTCTTGAACATAGGTTAGAACACAGCAGAGCAACTTCTTAGAACCTGAATTTTCACGTGGTACCATCCTGCCTTGAAAAGTAATTGCTGGGTCTTATATTTTCAATCTGGTTAGAAGCCTTAGTTTACTTGCTACCAATGTAAACTTCACTCTGCAGTCCATAGCCCATAGCTGGGCTGCTCCAGGTACTATTCTATTCACACCACACTTCCTGCCTCTTTCATACAATATACCTTTACCTATAAGGAATTTCACCCTGCCTTTTCCACGCACCAAACCCAAATGTACTTGAAAGCCTAACCTTTGCTCTGCCTTCCATTCAGTCTCTTCCAAATTTTCCAGATCGCCCCCAGCCATCTAGTACAGGATGATTCTTGTAGCTCAATTAGCCTACACTTAGATCTCCTCAGTGGGTTTTTAACCACCTGCTAATCCATTTACTAATCAATTTAAGAAGCTAAGGAGATGGAATACTCCTGAAGCATAGGAAGTCTGCCTCTTTTTCCCTCGTATCTCACCCAGCCCTGCAGTGAGCCTGTAACAAAGGCTCACTAAAAGTCCTCAACTTGTGAACTCACAAAGGATCTAATGAATTGCTCTATCAGAAGCTGAGTGCAAAGACCAAGTACCACCATATTTGGGATCATAAAGCAACAGAATTTCATTGGTTCTGAAGCCAAAATCTCTATTTCCATCTGCATGGTTACAGTTCTGGGTCCCCATCCCAGAAGAATCTTATAATTGCCTTAACCAGTGAATGTCCTAATATCATCACCCAGAACTTCTAGTAGCTGTGTTGACCTTCCACTAGAAAACCTAGGACACACAGGATAGAAAACTGTGTCAAGAGCTACTTAAGATACAAGTTGATCTTGCAACTGCCTACAGTTTCTCCAAATTCTAAAACCACCTAAAGGACTTTCCCTTTTAAAGAAAACACTCAAGCCTAGCTGTACTTATTCCTTTTTAGAGGATCAGAGGAAAGGCATTGAAATATATGCCATGGTCTTCCCATGACATAAAAAGACTAAAAGGCTATTAACAGTGTAGATGACAATAGATAATGGAAAGATTTTGTATTCAATGTCTGTGTCCATTTGAACTTCTTCCAAGCTCTCAGGCCCTGAACCAGATCAACTATGTCCTCTTCCTTTATCTAGAAGTGCTACCTTACTATTATTCACTCTGTTCTTGAGAAGTGAATTTCCTCTTTTTCCTGAAAAAAAAAGGGAGTGGGGGATGCCTTTCTCTTTTTTGTTTTCTTTATTCATTGTCCTTTAACATAACTCAAGCACCAGTGCTTGTTGTTCTCAGGCTCAGTTCAGCCTCTGTAAATAATATCCTTGAGGCAGACAATGTGCCTAAATGTCACAGCCTGCATTTCTGCTCCTTGAATCCACAGGCTGATCCCTAGGGCCAGCACGTTGGGCTGAGGATGCCTGTATCACAGAGCCACCTGCTGGATCTGGCCTCACACTGCAACTGTATGGCACAGCCATCCTCCACTCAGGGATCCACACAAATAAATGCCCAATCACAATGCAGACCCCCAGCTTCCAGGTTAGTTCACACCAATAGGCCTAAATGGTCTCATTTCCTGCCAGTTCCAAACAAACGGAAAAGGAGTTAATATTCACTGGGTGTCCCCTGTGTGCCAAAGCATGTACTATGAGCCAGGTCCATTTCATAGCCCATACATTTAGTCCTAAATTAAAAAGTTGATATTTTCATTTAATAAATGAAGGTCTAAGGATGCTAATTAATTTGGCCAAGTTCACACAGTTAGTAAGAAATTGGCTAGAATTCAAACTTGGTGCTCTCTTTTCCCTGTCCTGTTGAGATTTTTCCCTTTCTCTTAACTATTACTCACATTTCTGTGAAGCAGACCAAGTAAATAATTTTTCATAGGCAAAGGAAGTTTAATAGTATGGAGCAGGGTCCCAACATCAGCAAGAGTCAAAAAGAGAAATGGGTGTGAATTCCATCTGGAGCAGAACTACAGATCAGCTAAGCACACTTGTTAAAAACTAAAATGCATCACTAGCTTTTGTACTTCCTTGGGAAGCATCTTAATAAGCAGGGGGTGGAGAAAATAGTCAAGACCATGCTGTGACCATCCAGTTCTCAAGAAATAACAAATGAGCAGAAACCACCAGGAGATGGATTGGTGATGAAGGAGAGCAGTCCCTGATTCCAAAGTCAGGGCTTAAGTGGCTTCTGCACCTGAAACAGGTGGACTCCCCATGGGGATCTCTGATGATGAAGTAGAGGAGCCACCACATGGGGTGGAAAGAGCAATCACAATGAGCCAGAAGCAGAGACCACCTGTGAAATTCAAGGTCACAAATGGAGCCCTGCAATGGAGATGCCAAGGAAAGAGAAGGCTCAGAGAAGTAATGAAGAAATCCAGTGATGATGGCAAAGACAGTGAATGTCCCTTGAGAAGAGACCAAGGAAATCAAGCATAGGGTGTGTGTGTGTGTGTGTGTGTGTGTGTGTGTGTGTGTGTTTTGGGAAAAACAACAGACTACATGTGCACAGGGAAGCTCTCTGAATAGGTAGGTTGACCACAGCTCTGAGTCTCCTCAGCAGACTCACCTTGGTCCTCCCTGGGTTATATGGTCAAATCCCCAGGTAATATTTGGACCACACTAAGTATAGGGACCTAGAGAACATTCATGACCGCAATCATGCTGGGAACCATGGTCATGATGCTTACTACCCATCCTTTAGGATTCATGGCATTTGGCTCCAGCAAACTAGTCCTCATAAAGGCCCACCTGGAACCTTCCAAATTACATGGCCCACCATCCTCTCCAAGTGCTATAAACCCTCCATTTGTCTGTGGCTCAGATGTCAAACTTTCTTAGAGCATATAAGCTTGGTTTAGGGCCTGGGAGTGTTCCAAAGACAGGAACATTTTGTTCTTAGCTATCTCACTGAAATCTATTATTTCAAAGGATAACATCTTTAATGAAGATCCGTTATTTATACTTAAGTGGGAATCATTATCTGTACTTTCTTTTATTTTATGAACAAAGAACAGTAAACTGTTTAAGAGATCTGAGCTCAAGATGCTTAAGTCTTACTCCTGATTCTACCTCATCCATTGTGTTTCACATATAAATTGAATATAAAAATCATTTTAGAACAAAAAAAAGAAACAGAAAAAGATAGGGTGACACCATGAAAGTAAATACCTTGATAGCAACTGGGCACTATTCTATAAATGTTCCAAAAATTTGGGGGGAAGTGAGCTGTAGATCTTAAAACTACAACTGCAAATGTGTAAGAGGTCATATTATGTCTAAGATCTGGAGCGAAGTCCAAACTCAGCACCAGCACCAAGAATGGAGACAGCAGGAGGCCTGCACATCATCCTCTTCCTCATCATCATTTTTTTTTATTAAGCCTACAATGTTCCAGGGCTGTCTTAAAGGGACTCTCATTGGATCTTCAAAATGACACCCTGAGGTAGAAATTAACATCATTCATTCTTAACAGCTGAAGGAAATCAAAGCTCAGGGAGGTGGCATCCCTTGCCAAAGACCTCACAGCCAGCATGTGGCCCAATCAGAATATGAACCCTCCTGTCTCTGAGAGTCAAAAGCACATGCTTGTGCCTGCAATGCCTTCCAGCAAATGTGAAATTGAGGCTTTTATGCAAACTTGAGTCGATCCTGTGTGGGATAACATTCCTAATGTCTCTGTCAGGCTAGGAATTCTGTTTGACTAGGAAAAAATTTTTTTAATTCTTATGAATGCCCAAACCTCAGACTGAACTGGAGAAGAAAAATCAAATTTCCTTGTAAGTGCTGGTGTTTCAGAGGTCCCCAGTTCCAGGCTGGAAGAGAAAGCTGCTATCTCTAGACCCAGGTGACACCCAATGGAGAGATGTCAATGTCGAGTTAACTGATTGAATTCTTGCTTCTTATCTGAGGGCAGGCACACCTTACTCTTCTGTGTGAGAGATATACCAAAAGGTCTGCAGCTAAGAAGACTCTCTGCTTGCTGATCTGTTGTGGTTTTCAAATGACTCCTTTCTTAACGTTCCCATCCTTACTGGAGCTCTAAGACCAAGTATCTCCTAATCTATCACTAACAATAATAATTGCTCAAACCTTTCATTTCTTAGCAAAGACCTGGTGCTGCCAACCCACAGGCAGCTCTAGGAGCACTAAATACCCTTTCTGACGGACTCAGTCAGTGCTGTAGAAATGAGGATTTCACAAATGAAACCCCCACTCCCAGGAGAGAAAATATGGGGACTCCAGTCAAGGTCAGGAGAATGTAGGAAAAACATACATTTAGGATTTATCAGACCTCATTGATTCATCTGAAAATACTTAATTATCACAAACTCTCTGCCAGGTTCTGGGCCTGGGGCTCTGAATAAAGCAAACAAGGGGATACTGGCTCTGCTCCTCAGAATATTCCAAGTCTATGAATCCTATTTATTTGAATAGACAAACACATCATAAAAGGAATGACAATATAGTTTATGTCCATCTACAGATGTACAGGACACATTTAGGGCAACATTAACCCAGTTGCTGGTGGTCAAGTAGACTTCATAGGGGAAGTGACCCAAGAATCCCAGGAGGAATCATAAAGAAAATACAATTTCCACTAGAGATCAATTGGGGGTCTTGCTCAAAGTTGTCACTCTCTCCTTCCCTTGAGTTTGGAGTATCACAGGCAGAGAAAACTGGACAGCAACTTAATGTGTCTCCATGTGGCTATTGAAGAGGAAAAATTGGTAAGAGGATGACTAGAGTAGGAATTCTAGTCAGAAATTACCATGTCAGGGACTGAATGGCCAACAGCATCCCCAAAGACCAGCAGAATCCATACTGGAACCCAAGGTGCTGTCTTCTGATGTAGTGGGGGGCAATCCTTCTTTACTGTGATAGATGGGAAAGAGGGTTGTACCCATGAGATTCTTAAAGTCTATTTCAAAATGCCTAAATCCTGGAAGCCTCATTAAGTGCTGCTCAAAGGGCAGGAAAAGAAAAGAAGACTTGGGAGAAGGGGTGTGGCTGCCTCTACTGTGATCTGAACAATGGCTGCAGCTGGGCTAATTATTTCTTGCAGTGCAGCTCTAGCCACCAGAGCACAAGATGATTTTTTTTTCCAACAAGAGCTTTGTGGATGCTTTTCTCTCTTCAAGTCCAAACAAGATAAATAATCATCTCTAAAGACAAAGCAGAGGAAATAAAGCTATCTTCACTTACATATTTTTTTCATTAACATACAAATGCCTTCACGAAATTAAAAAAAAAAAAAGAACTTGATAGGATTAGATGAGGCAACGGAAGAAGAGGGTAGTCAAGGGGGAGATGGAAGAAGCTGCTACTTCAGCAGGGCCCAGGGATTCTGAGCCTGTGTTGATGGAACTGCTCCAGACTCAGGGAAAGAAGGTGGAGGCTGCCAGTCTGAGTCACTTGATTTAGGTCATGAGGATCCACATGGGTTTGGGGGGGTCAGTAGTTTTCATCTCCTTTGCTAGGCTAAAAAAGCAAAAACATATGGGATGTTGGTTTCCACTGTAGCGGCCACTGATGAGCCCCCATTCAAGCACAGCAATAGAAACTAAGCATGTCCTCCACTGCATAGCTCTCTAAGAGTCTCACTGGCAGCACTTCTCTGAACCCTCTCTTACTGTTTTTCTCTCCCTCCGAGTTTCAGGACATTACTTACCTGCATACCACAACGTCTGTTATGGCAAAGCATTCACTGCCTGCATCCAAATCACTTCCCTCACTGGGAAACAAGCCCCTGACAGAGGCTCTTGGATTCTGCATCCCCTGCGACTGAGATAGGACTTGGCATAGGGCGGAGCTTGTTTCACGATGTGTGACGGTGGTAAGAACTCATGCGGAGGCAGTGCACACTATTAACCAAGCTCCTCATACAATCAGTGCTCTGAACACATCTCCAAACCCACTGCCTCAAGAAATCTCCGGCATCATCAATCCTTTACTAAACTGTCCCAATTCTTGTTCAGAATGTGCCAATTTAGTTCATTGGTTTCTTTTTCCAAACTGCTTTTCTAGATATTCTACATTGGTGCCTTCTATAGTTTGAATGTGCCCTTTAAAGTTCATGTATTGAAAATTCAATCCTCAATGCAACAGTGTTGAGGGGTGACACTTTTAAGAAGGGATCGGGTCAAGAGGGCTTTGCTCTCTTGCCTTCTGACTTCTGCCATGGGACAATGTAGCAAGAAAGACTTCCTAAAATGTAGCCCCTCAACTCCTTGACCTTGGACTTCCAAGCCTCCAGAACTGTGAGTCAAATAAACTTCTGATTATCAATTACCCACTTTGTAATATTCTGTTATAACAGTACTAAACATACGAAGGCAGGACCCTTGTGAACATCCCTTGAGTGTGTCACTCACTCTGTTTTCCTGTGCTTTCCCATCTTTCCTCAGCAGAACATAGTCAGAAATCCATTTTTAAAAGATTGGAAAACAAATATAAGGGATTCTTCTAAGTTCTTTTTCCTGGTGCTCTTGAAGGATTGAATGTAAATACATCTCCCTCATATCCCAGCAGATTTTGAAGATCAAGCTTTCCTTTCTTCTTGATAAAAAAGTGACTAGTATTTTAGTTGTTAAAGCCTGGATTCTGGATTCACAGACATTCAAGATCTCTTACAAAAGAACTGGAAGAAGCCATGTACAGTAGTGCATGCCTATAAGCCCAGTGACTTGGGAAGCTGAGGCAGGAGGATTGCAAGTTCAAAGCCAGCCTCAGCAACTTAGCAAGGCCCAAAGCAACTTAGCAAGACTCTGTCTCAAAATAAAAAGGGCTGGGGATGTGGCTCACTAATTAAGCAAGCCCTGAGTTCAATCTCTAGTACCAAAAGAAGAAGGAGAAGGAGGAGAAAGAGGAGGAGGAGGAAGAGGAGTAGAAGGAGGAGGAAGAAGAGGAGAAAAAGAAACTAAATAAAGTGGTTCTGAGGAAAACTGCAACTGACAGGAATTTTTCCGAAATTTAAAAAATGTCAGAAACTGAGGAGGGGAAAAAAAGAGTGACTTTAGAGAGGCCTGGGAGTCTAACGGTCGCATTTGAGGAACCTGACTACAAAGGGGAAGCATCTGGCCAGGAAAATGAAGTATGTAGATCTAATAAAGGAACGCTGGGAGGGAAACCATGCAGGATCCTGGGAGTTCTTGGAATTGAGTCATGTCTTCAGGACTCCCACTGCATAGAGTGGGAGTAGAGTGGACATGACCTCATCAGACTGTATTCAGTCTCTCACCTGCTAACTGCCCTGTAGGAGGAACAGTTATCTATGCCTAAAGGCTTTGCTCTAGCTCTAGCCAGGCTCCAAATTGGCCCC
Organism: Sciurus carolinensis; assembly: GCF_902686445.1. NCBI lineage: Eukaryota > Metazoa > Chordata > Mammalia > Rodentia > Sciuridae > Sciurus > Sciurus carolinensis. The sequence continues at coordinate 134,149,146 of NC_062217.1, forward strand.
TACTGTTTCCACTGTCTAATATTCATGCCCTTATGTAGTTCCACACAAACATATCACACCACCATTGGACTATGTGGCCACAAAATATAGCCCACATGGTGGTATATCATTTCCAAAGTTAAGTTCTAAAAGGCGAATGCTTCTTTGGTGTTCTCCCACTCTCTCTCCCTCCTTCTCTCCATGCTGTAGCAAATTTCAGCTGTAATGTCATGAGGAACCTCAGCCAGACAACAGAGAGACCTGCATGGCCAGGAACCAAGGTGTCCAGCCAACGGCCTTGAGGAACTGAGGCCTCCTGTCAACAACCACCTGAAAAGTCTTGGAAGCAGAGCTTACCCCAGTCTCACTACTAAATAGTGACTGCAGCTCTGGCCAGAGCCTGACTTCAATTTCATGAGTAACTCAAAACTCAGGACCTCTCGGTTAATTGGCTCCCTGATACCTTATCCTCAGAAATTACAAAGTAATATATATTTGTTTTCTTAAACTGATGTTTGGGGTAATTTTTATGTAAGAAGATGATTAACACGCCATGTAATTTGCTTCCTATGGTCAATAGATTTTTTTAAATTCCAGAATAACCAAATGATGAAAATCCCACCCCAACCCCAACCTTGCCACAACTCCTGAACACACAGGACTGAGGTAGAAGAATAAAGTTTCAAAGTCGGGGTTTTCAAGATGGTGGACTAGAGGGCAGCTGCATTCCACGTTGCTCCAGGACGCAGGATTCAAAAGAGGAGATAGTGAGAGGCTTGGGACCAACTCAAAGCCGCCGAGTGAGTCTCTCCCTTTGGGGAGGCGTCCCGGATGGGGCGGTAACCCGGAACGCAGGGAACTTTGTGAAGTAGAGTTGCTCGGCAAGACGCCCCTCCCCCGCTGGAGCGGTAAACACGGACAACTGGGATCATCGTAGAGGAGGCGGCTCAGCACAGCACTTGGACTCGGAGCAACCACTGGGGCTCCGGGCGGCTGCCTGAGGAGGAGCTGCGTGGGGAGCTGTTTGAACTCAGAGCGGGCGCTCCTGAACACGGGGGGGTTCACCAGGGGAGGAGGAGGAGAGCGGCAGGTCGCTTGGTCTAGGAGTGACTGCATCAGAGCTGCAGGCGGTTGCCAGGGGAGGAGCTGCATGGCGGGCTGTTTGAACTCAGAACGACCGCTCCAGAACACCGGTGGCCTGCCTGGAGGAGGAGCGCAGTGGGTCACTTGGTCTCGGAGCCACCGCTCCTGAACACCCGGGGGGCTACCCTGAGGAGGAGGAGGAGGAACAGGGCGGGTCACTTGGACTCGGAGTGACTGCCTAGGGCTACGAGCGGTTGGCAGGAGGAGGAGACACGAAGTGAGTTGCTTGGACTCCTAGTGACTGTGTCGGAAACCGGGCCGCTGTCCGAAGGAGGAGGTGTGTGGCGGGTCTCTGGGTATCGGAGCTATTGTACGGGGCTCCAGGTGGCAGCTCAGAGGAGGGGCCGCATAGCCAGGCAATTAGGTGCAGAGCAGGGTCGCAGGAGCTAGGTGGCTTCTTGCTGGAAGAGCTGCACAGAAACACGCCTAGGGGCGGAGCGAAGTTTCCAGGACTGCGGGCAGATTCTCTGGGAGAGGCAGCCTAAGGAGACTCGCCTGAGAAGGGTGAGGCTCCCAGGCCCAGGAGGTAGGTCCGGGTCCCTGGGAACGTTGCAGAGGAAGACAGCCCAGCCCAGGCGGTAGTTGTAGATTGAGGGGAACCTCTAGGAGGGCAACTGACCAGCGAGACGTCCCCACCGAGTGAGTCTTCCCTGCCGGGGGAGGTTTTCCCACAGGGATGGTAAAACCAGAGACACAGGCACAAACAGGACTTGCCTCAGCCCACAGCCTAGTTCCCCGTTGGATGACCATTGGTCAACAAGTGGAGGCACCTCTGCCCACTAGCAGGGAATATACACCACCTGAGGGTCGCAGCTTCCTCGTGAAGCTCCGCATTATCAACTTCCTCCAAGACTTCAGGCTACTGAAGGATAAGAGGGGATATACTAGCAATCTTCAGGGACATTATAAGTTGATAGAGGAAATCTGCAATATCTTAATGACCCACTGATTCCTGAACAATATGAGAAAACAAGGGAAGAAAATGCCCCAAACAAATCTAGATGTTACATCAATAAAATCCAATGACAGCATGGCAGAAGAAATGACAGAAAGGGAGTTCAGAATGTACATAATTAAAATGATCAGGGAAGCAAACGATGAGATGAAAGAGCAAATGCAGGCATTGAATGATCACACCAATCGACAGTTAACAGAGCAAATTCAGGAAGCAAAAGATCATTTCAATAAAGAGTTAGAGATATTGAAAAAAAACCAAACAGAAATCCTTGAAATGAAGGAAACAATAAACCAAATTAAGAACTCCATAGAAAGCATAACCAATAGGATAGAACACCTGGAAGACAGAACTTCAGATATTGAAGACAAAATATTTAACCTCAAAAACAAAGTTGAACAAACAGAGAAGATGATAAGAAATCATGAACAGAATCTCCAAGAACTATGGGATATCATGAAAAGGCCAAATTTGAGAATTATTGGGATTGAGGAAGGCTTAGAGAAACAAACCAAAGGAATGAACAATCTATTCAATGAAATAATATCAGAAAATTTCCCAAATCTGAAGAATGAAATGGAAAATCAAGTCCAAGAGGCTTATAGGACTCCAAATACACAAAATTACAACAGACCCACACCAAGGCACATTATAATGAAAATACCTAACATACAAAATAAAGACAGAATTTTAAAGGCGGTGAGAGAAAAGAACCAAATTACATTCAGGGGAAAACCAATACGGATATCAGCAGATTTTTCAATTCAGACCCTAAAAGGTAGAAGGGCCTGGAACAACATTTTTCAAGCTCTGAAAGAAAATGGATGCCAACCAAGAATCTTATACCCAGCAAAACTTACCTTCAAATTTGACGATGAAATAAAATCATTCCATGATAAACAAAAGCTAAAAGAATTTACAAAAAGAAAGCCAGCATTACAGAACATTCTCAGCAAAATATTTCATGAGGAAGAGATAAAAAACAAAGAAGCAAATCAGCAAAGGGAGGAATTATCCTAAAGGAACTGTCAAATAAAGGAGTAACCAAGATGTGTCAAAAATTTTAAATATGACCCAAATGACTGGGAATACAAATCATATCTCAATAATAACCCTGAATGTTAATGGCCTGAATTCATCAATCAAAAGACATAGACTGGCAGATTGGATTAAAAAGAAAGATCCAACAATATGTTGCCTGCAAGAGACTCACCTCATAGAAAGAGATACCCATAGACTAAAGGTGAAAGGATGGGGAAAAACATACCATGCACATGGACTCAGCAAAAAAGCTGGAGTATCCATCCTCATTTCAGATAATGTGGACTTCAAGCCAATGTTAGTCAGAAGGGATAAAGAAGGACATTTCAGACTGCTTAAGGGAAGCATAAATCAGCAAGACATAACAATCATAAACATCTATGCCCCAAACAGTGGCTCATCCATGTATGCTAAACAAATCCTTCTCAATTTTAGAAACCGAATAGACCATAACACAATAATACTAGGTGATTTTAACACGCCTCTCTCACCATTGGACAGATCTTCCAAACAAAAATTGAACAAAGAAACCATAGATCTCAATAACACAATCAATAATTTAGACTTAACAGACATTTATAGAACATACCATCCAACCAAGAGCGAATACACTTTCTTCTCAGCAGCACATGGATCCTTCTCTAAAATAGACCATATATTATGCCACAAAGCTAATGTCAGCAAATACAAGAAGATAGAGACACTACCTTGTATTCTAACAGATCATAATGGATTGAAGTTAGAAATAAATGAAAGAGTAAACAACAGAAACTACTCCAACACCTGGAGATTAAACAATATGCTATTATATGACAAATGGATAACAGAAGATATTCAGAAGGAAATTAAAAAATTCTTAGAGGTAAAGGAGAACAAAGAAACATCATATCAAAATCTCTGGGACACTATGAAAGCAGTACTTAGAGGAAGATTTATTTCATGGAGCACATTTAATAAAAGAAGTAAAACAAAAAAATAAATGACCTAACACTACAGCTCAAAGCCCCAGAAAAAGAAGAACAGACCAACACCAAAAGTAGTAGAAGACAGGAAATAGTTAAACTGAGAGCTGAAATCAATGAAATTGAAACAAAAGAAACAATACAAAAAATTGACAAAATAAATAGCTGGTTCTTCAAAAAAAAAAAAAAATTGATAAACCTTTAGCCACACTAACAAAGAGAAGATGAGAGAAAACCCAAATTACTAAAATTCGCAATGAACAAGGAAATATCACAACAGACATGACTGACATAGAAAACATAATTAGAAGCTATTTTGAAAACCTATACTCCAACAAAATAGAAAATTTCAAAGACATCAACAGGTTTCTAGAGACATATGAATTGCCTAAACTGAACGAGGAGGACATACACATTTAAATAGACCAATTTCAAGTAATGAAATAGAAGAAGTCATCAAAAGCCTACCAACAAAGAAAAGTCCAGCACCAGATGGGTTCTCAGCCGAGTTCTACAAAACCATTAAAGAAGAGCTCATTCCAATACTTCTCAAAGTATTTCATGAAATAGAAGAGGAGAGAACCCTCCCAAACTCATTCTATGAAGCCAATATTACCCTGATACCTAAACCAGACAGAGACACATCAAGGAAAGAAAATTTCAGACCAATATCCTTAATGAACATCAACGCAAAAATTCTCAACAAAATTTTAGCAAATCGCATACAAAAACATATTAAAAAGATAGTGCACCATGATCAAGTGGGTTTCATCCCAGGGATGCAAGGCTGGTTCAACATCAGGAAATCAATAAATGTCATTCACCATATCAATAGACTTAAAGTCAAGAATCACATGATTATTTCAATAGATGCAGAGAAAGCATTTGATAAAATACAGCACCCCTTCATGCTCAAAACACTAGAAAAAATAGGGATAGTGGGAACATTCCTTAACATTGTAAAGGCCATCTATGCTAAGCCCATGGCTAATATCATTCTAAATGGTGAAAAACTGAAAGCATTCCCTCTAAAAACTGGAACAAGGCAGGGATGCCCTCTTTCACCACTTCTATTCAATATCGTCCTTGAAACTCTAGCCAGAGCAATTAGACAGACCAAAGAAATTAAAGGGATACGAATAGGAAAAGAAGAACTCAAACTATCCCTATTTGCTGATGATATGATTGTATACTTAGAGGAACCAGGAAATTCCACCAGAAAACTTTTAGATCTCATAAGTGAATTCAGTAAAGTAGCGGGATATAAGATCAATGCACATAAATCTAAGGCATTTTTATACATAAGCGATGAATCTTCAGAAAAAGAAATTAGGAAAACTACCCCATTCACAATAGCATCGAAAAAAATAAAATACTTGGGAATCAATCTCACAAAAGAGGTGAAAGACCTCTACAATGAGAACTACAGAACACTAAAGAAAGAAATTAAAGAAAACCTTAGAAGATGGAAAGATCTCCCATGTTCTTGGATAGAAAGAATTAATATTGTCAAAATGTCCATACTACCAAAAGTGTTATACAGATTCAATGCAATTCCAACTAAAATCCCAACGATGTACCTTATAGAAATAGAGCAAGAAATTATGAAATTCATCTGGAAGAATAAAAAACCCAGAATAGCTAAAGCAATCCTTGGCAGAAAGAGTGAAGCAGGGGGTATCGCAATACCAGATCTTCAACTCTACTACAAAGCAATAGTAACAAAAATGGCATGGTATTGGTACCAAAATAGAAAGGTGGATCAATGGTACAGAATAGAGGGCACGGACACAAACCCAAATAAATACAATTTTCTCATACTAGACAAAGGGACCAAAAATATGCAATGGAGAAAAGATAGCCTCTTCAACAAATGGTGCTGGGAAAATTGGAAATCCATATGCAACAGAATGAAACTAAACCCATATCTCTCACCATGCACGAAACTAAACTCAAAATGGATTAAGGATCTCGGAATCAGACCAGAGACCTTGCATCTTATAGAAGAAAAAGTAGGTCCAGAGCTTCAACATGTTGGCTTAGGACCAGACTTCCTCAACAGGACCCCCATAGCACAAGAAATAAAAGCAAGAATTAATAACTGGGATAGATTCAAACTAAAAGTTTTCTCTCAGCAAAGGAAACTATCAGCAATGCGAAGAAAGAGCCTACAGAGTGGGAGAAAATCTTTGCCAATCATACTTCAGATAGAGCACTAATCTCCAGAATCTATAAAGAACTCAAAAAACTCTACACGAAGAATGCAAATAATCCAATCGACAAAATGGGCTAAGGAAATGAAAAGACACTTCACAGAAGAAGATCTACAAGCAATCAACAAACATATGGAAAAATGTTCAACATCTCTAGTAATAAGAGAAATGCAAATCAAAACCACCCTAAGATTCCATCTCACCCCAATTAGAATGGCGATTATCAAGAATACAAGCAACAACAGGTGTTGGCGAGGATGTGGGGAGAAAGGTACACTCATACATTGCTGGTGGGGCTGCAAATTAGTGCAGCCACTCTGGAAAGCAGTATGGAGACTCCTTAGAAAACTTGGAATGGAACCACCATTTGACCCAGCTATCCCACTCCTTGGCCTATACCCAAAGGACTTAAAATCAGCATATTACAGAGATACAGCCACATCAATGTTCATAGCTGCTCAGTTCACAATAGCCAGATTGTGGAACCAACCTAGATGTCCTTCAATTGATGAATGGATAAAGAAAAGTGGTATATATATACAATGGAATATTACTCAGCCATAAAGAATGATAAAATTATGGCATTTGCAGGCAAATGGATGAAACTGGAGAATATCATGCTAAGTTAGATAAGCCAATCTCAAAAAACCAAAGGAAGAATGATATCGCTAATAAGTGGATGATGACACATAATGGGGGGTGGGAGGGGTTAGTGTTGGGGTTGGAGTTGGGTTTAGGGAAGGGGGCAGGAATGGAGGAAGGAAGGACTGTATAGAGGGAGGGGAGGGGTGGGAGGGGTGGAGGGGAAGGGAAAAAAATGGCAGAATGAATCAAACAACATTACCCTATGTAAATTTATGATTACACAAATGGTATGCCTTTACACCATGTACAAACAGAGAAAAACATGTATCCCATTTGTTTACAATTAAAAAAAAAAAAAAAGTTTCAAAGTCATGCCTGGCTCTGCAGGATCTTTCACCTCTACCATTTGTTTCAAGCCACATCTGCTGGTCACTGATACGTGGACTTTAGTTAGAGATCTTCCTATGTCCCCTAGCTTCCAGTCTTCTCTCTTGCCTCTTGTATGTCTAGAGCACTTGCTGTTGGAGCACTGGTTGAACCAATTGTGGCTTTTGCCTGTTTGTGATCTTTCAATAAAAGTGTATATTTTTATAAAATGTTTTTTAATTATAACTAGGACCTTACATAACTTTGCTATGTCCCACATATCCCCAGGATAAGAGTAAAGGAAAGAGTGGGTAATAAGTTTCATTTTATTTGGGGGATTTGTTTGTTTTTGTTCAGATATAAGACTAACCTCAAACAAATGTGTAGTTTCCCCACTCTAGTGTCAGTCCAGAGGGAAAAGAATGGTTCCAACTGGTATCAGAGTCCCTGGGCATCGGATCTGGGGCAGAAGGAAGAGTTGATAGAGAGGAGGCAACCACAGGTGTCTCCTGGCAGCAGAATCTTGGCTCCCATGAACATACAAGTTTCTATGAGGATCCTGGCCAGGATTCTGGGCTGGCAACTGTCATGCAGCATGACAGAGCCCCATCAAGTGGGTTGGATCAGCCTGGTACTCAAGCCAGACATCTACCAAGCTCAGCAAGGTCCAAGTGCAGCAGCCCACAGGTGCTGAGAGTTTAGGAAAATACAAGCACTGTCATGTCCTGGGCAGTCAAATAAATGTGGAGCCCACCTGCTCTGAGTCTGGCTGGGTGAACACTGGCCTGGGGACTCTGATGGCTAAGCCTGCAGAGAGAAACTCCTCTGCACCAGGCTCCTGGAACAGAAGCTGGACTTCACTGAACATTTCCCTGGAGGGAGGTCAGCTCTCTTTGGAAGTGGCAATCAACCCTTCATCTGTGAGTCTCTACTGCCAAAAGTTGACAGATACAGTGATATAGTGATGGCTTCAAGTTCAATAGCAAAGGAAAATGCCACCGCCAGCAGGCGGGGATGTTCTATGTCACCATGAGGTCTGGAACTCCAAGTCCAGAGCTGCTATTCTCTCCTTTTTCTTACCTTCTATTTTCTTTGTTATGGTTTCCATTATTATTTCCTTTACATTTTACTCACATAACTTCCCTCACCTCTCTCTACTCCCCATATTGCTCTTTACCTTTCACCTCTTCTATACCAGTTCCACATCACCTTTCAATTCTTCCCCCTTCTTTCCAACCCCACCCATCTCTCTTTCCTGCCACTACAGGTCATGGAGTTCTGCCCATGTATTTCTAAACTAGGGATGAGCTAGAGGGAGGATCCCACCTCATCTTGCCAGATTCTTCAAGCTCACCTCCACCGTCACCTTCCCTTCTGCACAGTGTCTTCTCCAGCAAGACCACGCCTATCTGCACCCACTTCAGGACCTATCCAGCATATTGTCTCATGACCCATTTGCTGAAAGACGTGAGTGATCTCATTAGTCAAATTATATATAGATCAGTACGGAGGCAGTGATATAAGAATTCAATGCAGCAAGTCCTGGTGTCCACGGCTGCCCATACCTCCAAGCTGGGTAACTTTGGAAACATTACTCACCTTTAGTTTCCTAATCCATAGAATGGATATTATGATGTGAACAGTTATTGGAGGGTCCAGTGAGATAATGTAGAAACGTACCCACCATGGCGCATAGAACATTATAAATACCTCCAAATGACCAGACTCAACCAAGGCAACGTATCTCCCTTCACTTTCTCTCCAAAAAATTTGAAGCCCCCCATGAGGACAGTTGCCTTAAAGTCTAAGATTTTTTCTAGCCTAGTCTTATTGTAATGCCCACCTGCTGGTATCAAGTAAGGCAAAGATTGTGGTGATAATTAGAGCAGCACTGGGCACTCACTATAAGGATAAGAGGGTGTGGGAAGCGAGGAGCTTGGGAATTCACTCCTGGGAAAAGTACCCAAAATGTATTTTGGGTACAAAAGACTTTCCACAGGGCAAGCCACACAAAGCCGAACATGTTCACAGAAGACCTCATCTTCCTTTCTTACGTGACAGGTGTCAGAAAACTTGCACTGCCGGTTAAGAAGGCCTCACCACCCAAATGTCACCCTCAGGGTCAGTGTGCTTGCTGCCAATGACAATCCTCAGGCAGCTCTGCCAAGTCTCCCATTCCATTCAGGCTTTCCCAAGCATCGCAAACTCTAATCGTCACATTGCTCACAACTGCCACTTACTATGATTATGTTTGTTTTTACTGTCCTAGCCATTGAGAACTGGACAGAGGAAGCTTACCTGCATTCCTCCCTCTGTAATCAGGCAAACCTTTAGGTGAAAATATTCAGTAAAGATCATTTGTGAACGAATCACATACTTGGGAAATGCTGGTCCTAGTGGTGACAGGGTCTGAATGTCATCTACACTTCACATTAACTCATTAGCCTAAAGATGCCTTTATTAGGGCCACAAAGATAGTAGTACCTGTTACATTTTCTAAGAAGGATTAGGACATGCAGTGTTAAACCGAGAGCTCCCATCTTAGTTGTCATAGTTTCCTGTGACACAAAATGACATGCAGGACTCTAAATTATTAACAATAAAACTAGAGGAAAGAGGCAGGTTATTCTCTTATTAATAGAGGCAAGCCCTAAAACCAAGGGCTTCAGCCTTTTTATTTATTTTTTATTGGTGCTTTATATGTGTACGTATAGTGGGATTCATTATGCTGTATCTGTACATGCCCAAAACAAATGGATCAATCTCATTCCTCAGAACTTTTCCTTTCTCTCCCTCTACCCTCCACTGATTCACTCAGCATTTATTTTTCTAGTTAGAGCCACCTGACCAGATCTGACCAGATTTTCAGCAGTGAGACTGTGAGGTCCCTTCTCCCCACAGCCCCTTCTCCTCATGACCACACTTCTTGCTTCTCCAGAAGAAACAGAGGCCCTCTAATCTTGATGGTCACTTTTAAGAGCATCTTAGGCCACATGATTCCCACTGTTCCCTAGGACTATTATTAGGACTATAGGTTACTTCTGGAAAGGGCAGTGAATTAAAAGATACCCCAATTCCCAACAAGGTGATAAAATGCAGGTGAGTTGGAAACTGGCCTTTTAAATGTCTCACAGAATGCACTTGCTTCCAGAGCAAAAGAAAGGAAAGGAAAGGAAAGGAAAGGAAAGGAAAGGAAAGAAAGAAAGAAAGAAAGAAAGAAAGAAAGAAAGAAAGAAAGAAAGAGAGAAAAGAAAGAAAATCGATTCATTTTTTTTGCCTTGTCCATTTACTCCAGAAACTGCCTTATTTCTTTAGATTTTTTTTCCCTTTTTTGTGCAAGGGATAAAATCATTAACAACCCTCAGGATCTCCCAGGACCATGCTAATTAATCTGATTTCGGGTATTTCCCTTCCTACAGCAATGGTGAGCAGTGAGCCAGCTCCAAGCTCCTGAAATTGAAGTCCATGCCATTCGCCTCTCATGCAAAGCCTCCAGGCTCCCTGGTGAAATTGGGGACTTAAATTGGCCTTGTTCTTTTACCCAGGCAATTAATAATGCAGTTGAAAAAAAAAAAAAAAACTCAGCTTGTTTGCTAGGCTGCAGAGACAACCACCAACATTCCTTAATCATGTCCAGCCCACTGGGTTAAGGTACTTTTCCAATGGAGCTGCTGGGTGGGAGCTGAGGGGGTTTTGCCAAAATTCTGGTCTCTCTGGGTAAGAAATCCTGGCTGATTATCTACATAAAAAGACCAAAACCTCCTGGAATGTGTGCAGCATTTTGTAATTTACAAAATGTTTCTGAGCAGTTCTCTCAGTTAATAGTTACTGCTCAATATCTCCCATCTGCATTTTCAAAAAAAATGGATAGTGGATACCCCAAAACTAACTTGTTCCCAGATGGGGTCTAACTTCATATAGTACTGGTACACTCGATTTATATATGCCAGTCCTCTCTTACTTAGAGTTATTTACTCTTGCTGACTTCCTACCTCTTACCACAGCACACATCACACCACACACACACACACACACACACACAAACTAGTCTCCAGAGATAAGTTTTAGGCATATCATGATTCTCACTTAAAGTCTTTTGAATTCTCTATTGTTCAAAGGCTACAGTTTTAAATCTTTACTCAGATTTTCTGATGCTAATTGTAAGATGTAGGTGATTTATTTTAATTACCATATCATAGAATTCCATTGGATATGAAACCCATAATGCATCAACCTATTCTCTTCGTCTGGTAATTACAAACACTGCCGAAATGGAGGTGCTTATATATGTCCTGTTTATTCCCACTGGAAGGTTCTAGCAAAGAAGCGAAATTGCTGGGCCATAGGATAGATGTATTTTCAACTTTCTTGGGAATTGACAAATCATTTTCTAAATTGCTTGTACCAATTTGCACTCACATCAGTAATGTAATCTTCTCTACCTCTTCATTAAGTATGTGACCAGTCAATAATTTTTTAATAATTCTATAGCTAGTAAATGATATTTCACTTTTGCTCTGATTTTTATTTCCTTGATTACCAATGAGATTAAGAATTCTCTCTGTCTCTCTCTCTCTCTCTCTCTCTCTCTCTCTCTCTCTCTCTCTCTCCCTTCCCCTCCCCCCTCACTCTTTGCTTTGTTTTATTTTGGTTTTTGTTGTTGTTGTTGTTGTTGTTGTTATTGTTGTTATTGTTTTGGTCCATTTGGATTTCTTTCTCTGTGAATTGTACATTCCTTCATATATTTTGCCTATCTTTTTCCTGTGGGATTGTGTATTTCTTGATTCATAGATATATCAATACATTCTGCATAAAAATCCTTTTATAAATTCCCTTTTCACCTTTTAAAATATCTTATCTCGTATATGTTTTTAATTTTAAAGTAGGTTGTATTTTGTGTTTAAAAAGTATACTCCTACTCAATGATGTTTTCCTGTATTTTCTTCTAAAGCTTTCTCATTTTTTCCTTTTACATCTCAGTGTTAGTTTTTCCTGACTTTATTTTAGAATAGTTGTGAACATAGTACAGGGTTTTATTTTCTTTTTTCTAGGTTTATCATATGGTTCACCTATTGTCCTAGAAAGATTAATTGAATAGTCTTATGTTTTCTGCTTTATGTGATGCCACTAACGTGTCAAGCTGAGAGTAATATCATTTTTTTTTCTGAATTCTCTATATCATTCTCTTTGAATAACCCCATGCAAATATCAAACTATCTTAATTATTATAACTTCTTAAAAATCGGTTGCATAAATTTCAATTTATTCTTCTCCTTTTTCCTTAGAATATTAGGAAGAGCATGCTGATTTCCAGAAATACCTACTTGAGATTTTTATTAGAATCTTACTGTTCATAATTTGAGAATAAAGTCATCCTTGTAATGCTGACCTTTCTTATAACTTAGATCTTCTGTTAAGCCTTTCAAGCATGTTTTGTTACTTTATCTCTACGTTTTGTCTCTAACCTCACAGATTTGTCTCCATGCCTGTATTAAAGAAAATTATTCTAATTTTTTCTAAATATTTGAAACTTTTTATTGATTTTGAGTATTAACCTCATGCCTAGCTAGCTCTCTTGTTGAAATGACTTCTCAGTGACATCTCTTAAATTTTCTATGCAAACATTTTCCATGAATAATGTTACTTTGAGTTCTTCATTTTTAAATATTGTATCTTCTCTTTCTCTTTTTTCTGTCATACTGTTGGTCAAGAATAGTTAAATATCATCACTTTTATGTGGTTCAACTTAGCATACTCTCTCATACTTCCATTGCAATACCAAATAGAATTGTAATTGGGGGTTTTCTAGATTTATTGCTGACTTTTAAGGCGAACCTACTATTTTGCCATTAAGCATGATGCAGGCATTCAGTAGATATTATTTTTAGTTAGAAGATACTCTCTTCCATTTCTGTTTTAAAAGATTTTCAGTTACAGTTTTTCAATTAAAACTACCCCTGCATTCCTGAGAGAAATCTACATGTCTAAATAGCATGAACACATTCAGAGCATTAATATGTTTTATGTGTTTTGATATTCTCTCTGTCTGTCTCTCTCTCTCTCTCTCTCTCTCTCTCTCTCTCTCTCTCTCTCTCTCACACACACACACACACACACACACTTGTGTGTACTTCCCTAGGTTCAATTCACTGAGTTCATTTAGAATTTTTGCCTCTCTGATCATAATTATGATGCACTTTTTCTTTTTCATGCTGCCTTTGCCTGATGTTGGAATCAAGGTTATAATAACCTCATAAAAATAATTGGGATGTTTTCCTTCTTTTCTATTCTCTGAAAGTATTTGTAAAAGGATTATCTTTTCCTCAAAGGTTTGGAAGAAGATGTCTGTAAATAGTATGAATCTATTTTTCATTAACATTTCGGGCAACTGGGTAAATTTCTAATATCTGATTCACCTCTTTTTAGGGGAATTTGCTATTTCTTTATAAGTCATTTTGTTGAATTACAGTTTTCTAGCATTCTTTCCTTTTTTATTAAATCTTTCAAATTAGTTAGCATGTATTTATTCATGATTTCTCTCACATAAAAGTTTAAAATCCCTATTCCCTTCAGCTCGAGGGTCCCTGGATCAACCAGTAGTAAAAATTAGATTCTCAATTCTAAAGGTAGGACCCATGGGCACAAATTATCTTAGGGAATGTTTTTCCTACCCAGGGTCCAGCAAGAGAGACGACTTTCTCCCTATCTGCCTGTGTCTGTCTCAGAGGGTGTACTTTGTCTGAGATACTCTTTCACATCTATCTTCCACCTTTGTTGCTTTGGGCAGGGAACTCAGTTCCACTGCTTCCTTATGCAGTGGCATGCCTCATTTTAATCCTGCAGGTAGGTGTTACAACCCACTTCCCTAGTTCATTGAACTCCATTCACCAAGGCCACTGAAGGACTGACTCCTATCTTCACCAGTCTGGTTTCCAGAAACCTTTTAATTTCTAGCACATACCAATTATCCTTTCTTTCTTGGAACCTTAACTCTGCATTTTAAAAAATATTGAGCAATTGCATAAATCATTTCTAGGGCTATAATAATGTTAGAGTCTTCAAACCCGTATGTGAGGAGGTATCATACAAAGACAAAAGTTAGATTGGCTCCCAAGGTAGCAGAGTCCTTAAATCTGAGGAAATGGAACACCAAGAAGTTTGCAACCTAGGAATTCACAGGGAAACTTCAATGAGAGAGGAACATAACTGAGACTTGATGACTGTATAAGACTATTTTTGCAGAGCTAGCAAGGGGGAAGAATGCACGCTTGGGCATAAATAGATCTTCACAACGTGAATATAAGGCAACTGCACATGATAGCCATTTAAAGAAAAAAGGATAAAACATCTTGAAGAAAATGGAATAGAGACACAGTAGGGGAATAAGAACTAACCACTGAGTGAATGAAAAACTCTGTGGTAAGGACTCCAAAATGAAGCAAGAGTGTTTATTGAGCTGTGTGCAAACACCAAGAGCATTGCCTCAGAAAAGCTGTCCCCAGAATAACCAGCCCCAAACAGACTGTTTGATTCTGCATAATTGTTGCTAAGACAAGAGGCTGATGGTGAAATGGCCAGGCCTCAGCCAGAAACTGACCACTCCAATGTAACTGGGGGACAAGGTGTCCTCCAACAGAAACCCAACATCTGAAAAATGACCACAGTGCAGGGGACACCAAGCCCAAGGAGAAAAGAAGCTTCTAAATGACACGAATAATGACTAAATTATCCCACTCTAAGCACAAGTTCAAGCCTACTTTATACCTTGCAAAGTGGATCAGGTACTTTTGTTTTCTTTCTTTTCTTTTCCTTCCTTCCTTCCTTCCTTCCTTCCTTCCTTCCTTCCTTCCTTCCTTCCTTCCTTCCTTCCTTTCTTTTTATTTCTTTCTTTCTTTCTTTCTTTCTTTCTTTCTCTCTCTCTCTCTCTCTCTCTCTCTCTCTCTCTCTCTCTCTCTCTCTTTCTTTATTTCATACTGGAAACTGAACCTAGGGTTGCTTAACCACTGAGCCACATCCCCAGTCCTTTTTGAGACAGGGTCTCACAGAGTTGCTTAGGGTCTCACTCAGTTGCTATGGCTAGCCTCAAACTTGCAATCCTCCTGTCTCAGCCTCCTGAACTCCTGAGATTACAGGTGCGAGCTATCTTGTCTGACTCAGATGCATTTTTATTCATGAAGTAGATCAAATCTAAGGAGAAAAACCTTAGCATTCTAATTGTAAATGTAGCTTTTATATCTGGTGGAAGCCTGTGAACAAAGTAATAGAAGGACTTGGGGTGGTTGGATTGTGTTTTCCCATTCTTATTAGGAAGAGCACAAATTCAGACACACACTAAAATGCTTCTCTTTTCCTTCTCACTTTGGCCAAAATTAAACTGGGTGATATATTAGTTAGCGAACAAAATCCTTTTTGAAAGAAGAGTATTATTGGGTGATCCTAGACAGACAAAAGGATCAGGGTCTGTATCTATGAAATAAACACTATTTAAAACCAAATCCTTTGAACATTTGCATCCAGGGATGAACATCTTAATTATCTGACAAAAGACCATTTAATCACTAAGATCTCAAGTAGAGCAAGTATCGAAAATCTCTCACTTTCCCTTCACTTTACATATAAAGACATCAGGGAAAGTTACTCAAGAAACAGAGGTTGTCTGTATTGAGCTCTGAGTCCTCCAGTTGCCTCAGCAATAGATTCCTCAGGAGAAAATGTTAGAAAGTCTATTGCAATTAAATATCTCTCCACCACTCCAAGTAAACTTTCTAGAGTCAAATATGAAATTTTGCTTTTGCTAAGGTTTCTACTTTTCCTATCATTTTTTTTCCAGAGATCATTCAGAATCAGTTTCAGTTGCTGAAAGGACTGAGTATTTTTGTGGTAGGGATGCAATTGTTTTTGGAATGGGGATGATCAAGAAGCATTCAGAAGTTGTTCAATTAAGATGTTGGAGATCTTATCAAGAAAGTAGGAAGGGTTGGGGTTGTAGCTCAGTGGTTGAGCACTTGGCTAGCATGTGTGAGGCACTGGATTCAGCAGCACATAAAAATAAATAAAATAAAGGTCCATCAAGAACTAAATATATATCTAAATATATAGATAGAGATAAATAGAGAGATTATATATATATATATATATATATATTTTTTTTTTTTTTAAAGAAAGTAGGAAGACCTGGATTTTATCTAGTTTTCTGAAATGTACTTGCTATGTAATGTTGGACAGGTTACTTAACTTCATTGTTTATTTCACAATGTGAAATAATGAAGACATGAAATAACATATATGCAGTTACAAATGGAAGTTGTAAGCATAAAGGTAGAGTGACCTGCTACTCCCTCTGGACAGTCCCTTGGTGGTACATCAGTTCACTTCCAACCTACATTTGGTGAGCCCCTGTCCTGTGCAAGGCACAATGCTGGGCACCAAAGATAGACTTAACAGCATCGTTAGCTGTCTTTTTAAGGTACACACAGTTTTGTCGTGAACCCTAATTACTTATCTATGTACAAAGTAGAAAGAGCACTACCAGAGGCAGACATAAAGTACTGCAGGATCAGAAGAATAAGAGTCTCCTTCAAACTCAGCATCTTCCAAAACAATTTCTTTCACACTCTGGCCCTACGGGAAGTTAACAGATGTTACGCTCAAAAGCACATGTGAAATAAATCTGAATTAAGATTTCTTTTCTGCAAAACTTCTAAGAACTTTTAATACTCAAGTATGCATTTGAGACCTCCAAAGAAGGACAAAGTATTGCTCCATTTTTTTTAATGATTTACATACAAAATCCATCTTTATTAATGTTTTAATGTCACATCACTGAGGATTCAGTGCTATGGAGCAGAATATTCTGGAAATCTCTTGTGCAGTTTATTACTTTTAACAACAAATAAACTGGAAAATGACCTTCTCCTTGAGATCCTTTCTGTCAATTGATGGCAGTTTGTGGATTCAACATAAGGAAAGAGAATTTTCAAGATGGCAGACTAGAGAGTGACTGCATCTCCTATCGCTCCAGAACTCAGGATTCAAGAAGGGGAGGTATTGAGAGACTCGGACCAACATAGAACCATGGGGTGAGTTGCTCCCACTGGGTGAAGTTCGGTCGGGCAGTAGACCGGGACAGTGGGCGGCTTCTTGGAGCAGGGCAGGGTGGTGAGAGGCTTTCCCAAGCAGCCCAGCTCCATCTGGCGGCAGACCCACCCAGTGAGAGGGTTTCGGAGCACACCCAGGCCCCAGCCCTGCACCCAGCAGTGGGCCAGGGGCAGCTTTCTTCAGAAGCACTGCATTATCAAGTTCCTCCAACACATCAGGCCACCAAAGGCTAGGAGGTGATATACTGGAAATCTATAGGGACACTAGAAGCCAATAGAGGAAATTTGCAATATCTCAGAGTCCCACTGACAGCTGACCAATGTGAGAAAACAAGGGAAGATAATGTTCCAAACAAACCTAGATACTATATCAATAAAACCCAATGACAGCATTGCAGAAGAAATGTCAGAAAGGGAGTTCAGAATATACATAATTAAAACAATCAGAGAAGCAAATGAGGAGATGAAAGATCAAATGCAGGCATTGAAGGAGGAGATGAAAGAGCAAATGCACGCATTAAATGATCCAACCAATCAACAGTTAAAAGAGCAAATATGGGAAGTAAAAGATCATTTCAATAAAGAGTTAGAGATACTGAAAAACAAACAAACTGAAATCCTTGAAATGAAGGAAACAATAAACCAAATTAAAACTCTAGAGAAAGCATAACCAATAGGATAGAACACCTGGAAGACAGAATCTCAGACATTGAAGACAAAATATTTAATCCTGAAAACAAACTTGACCAAACAGAGAAGATGGTAAAAAATCATGAACAGAAACTACAAGAATTATGGGATATCATGAAAAGGCCAAATTTAAGAATTATTGGGATTGAGGAAGGCTTAGAGAAACAAACCAAAGGAATGAACAATCTATTCAATGAAATAATATCAGAAAATTTCCCACAACTGAAGAATAACAGGGAAAATCAAGTACAAGAGGCTTATAGAACTCTAAATACACAGAATTACAACAAACCCACACCAAGACACATTATTAGGAAAATACCTAACATACAAAATAAAGACAGAATTTTAAAGGCTTCAAGAGAAAAGAATCAAATTACATTCAGGGGAAAACCAATAAGGATACCAGCTGATTTTTTCAATCCAGACTCTAAAAGCTAGAAGGGCCTAAACAACATTTTTCAAGCTCTGAAAGAAAACAATGCCAACCAAGAATCTTATACCCAGCAAAACTTATCTTCAGATTTGATGACAAAATAAAATCCTTCCATGATAAACAAAATCTAAAAGAATTTACTAAGAGAAAGCCGGCATTACAGAACATTCTCAGCAAAATATTCCATGAGGAAGAGATGAAAAACAACGATGCAAATCAGCAACGGGAGGAACTATGCTAACGGAATAGCCAAATAAAGGAGAAACCAAATCGTGTTAAAAAACAAAAATGAGCTAAATGACTGGGAATACAAATCATATCTCAAAAATACACCTGAATGTTAATGGCCTGAACTCATCAATCAAAAGGTATAGACTGGCAGATTGGATTAAAAAGAAAGATCCAACAATATGCTGCCTGCAAGAGCCTCATCTCATAGAAAGAGATACCCACAGACTGAAGGTGAAAGGATGGGAAAAAACATACCATATACATGGACATGGCAAAAAAGCTGGAGTATCCATCCTCCTATCAGATAATGTGGACTTCAAGCCAAAGTTAGTCAGAAGGGATAAAGAAGGACATTACATACTGCTTAAGGGAAGCATAAATCAGCAAGACATAAAAATCATAAATATCTATGCCCCAAACAGTGGCTCACCATATACATCAAACAAATCCTTCTCAATTCCAGAAATCAAATAGAACACAACACAATAATACTACGCGATTTTAACATAACTCTCTGACCACTGGAGAGATCTTCCCAACAAAAATTGAATAAAGAAACCATAGATCTCAATAACACAATCAATAATTTAGACTTAACAGACATATAAAGAATATACCATCCAACAAAGAGTGAATATACCTTCCTCTCAGCAGCACATGGATCCTTCTTTAAAATAGACCAAATTTTATGCCATAAAGCTAATGTTAGCAAATACAAGAAGAGCTACTACATTGTATTCCATCAGATCACAATGGATTGAAATTAGAAATAAATGACAGAATAAAAACCAGAAACTACTCCAACACCTGGAGATTAAATAATATGCTATTATATGATGAATGGATAACAGAAGACATCAGGAAGGAAATTTTAAAATTCTTAGAAGTAAACAAGAACAAAGACATATCACATCAAAATCTCCGGGACACTATGAAAGCAGTACTTAGAGGAAGATTTATTACATGGAGTATATTCAATAAAAGAAGAAAAAATCAACAAATAAACGACTTAACACTACAGCTCAAAGCCCTAGAAAAAGAAGAACAGAGAAACACCAAAAGAAGTAGAAGACAGGAAATAGTTAATATTAGAGCTGAAATCAATGAAATTGAAACAAAAGAAAAAATTAAGAGGGGGGCAAGAATGAAGGAAGGAAGGACTGTATAGAGGGAAAAGAGGGGTGGGAGGGGTGGGGGGGAAGGGAAAAAATAACAGAATGAATCAAACAACATTACCCTATGTAAATTTATGATTACACAAATGGTATGCCTTTATGCCATGTACAAACAGAGAAACAACATGTATCCCATTTGTTTACAATAAAATAAAAAAAAAGAAAAAAGAAAAATAAATAAATAAAAATTTTTAAAAATGAGAAAAAAAAAGAAAAAATTAAGAAAATAAATAGTTGGTTCTTTGAAAATTAAACAAAATTAGGAAATCCTTAGCCACACTAACAAAGAGAAGATGAGAGAAACCTCAAATTACTAAAATTCAGAATGAAAAAGGAAATACCACTACAGACACGAGTGAAATACAAAACATAATTAGAAACTGTTTTGAAAATCTATACTCCAACAAATCAGAAAATCTCGAAGACATCAACAGGTTTCTAGAGACATATGAATTACCTAAACTGAACGAGGAGGACATACACAACTTAAATAGATCAATTTCAAGTAATGAAATAGAAGAAATCATCAAAAGCCTACCAACAAAAAAAGTCCGGAACAGATGGGTTCTCAGCTGAGTTCTACAAAACCTTTAAAGAAGAGCTCATTCCAATACTCCTCAAAGTATTCCATGAAATAGAAGAGGAGGGAACCCTCCCAAACTCATTCTAAGAAACCAATATCACCCTGATACCTAAACCAGACAGAGACACATCAAGGAAAGAAAATTTCAGAGCAATATCCTTAATGAACATCAACACAAAAATTCTCAACAAAATTTTAGCAAATCACATACAAAAATATATTAAAAAGGTAGTGCACCACGATCAAGTGGGTTTTATCCCAGGGATACAAGGTTGGTTCAACATCAGGAAATCAATAAACGTAATTCACCATATCAACAGACTTAAAGTCAAGAATCACATGATAGTTTCAATAGATGCAGAAAAAGCATTTGATAAAATATAGCCCCGCTTCATGGTCAAAACACTAGAAAAAGTACGGATAGTGGGAACATTCCTTAACATTGTAAAGGCCATATATACTAAGCTCATGGCCAGTATCATTCTAAATGGTGAAAAACTGAAAACATTCCCCCTAAAAACTGGAACAAGGCAGGGATGCCCTCTTTCACCACTTCTAATCAACATTGTCCTTGAAACTCTAGCCAGAGCAATTAGACAGACCAAAGAAATTAAAGGGATACGAATAGGAAAAGAAGAACTCAAACTATCCCTATTTGCTGATGACATGATTATATATTTAGAGGAACCTGGAAATTCCACCAGAAAACTTTTAGAACTCATAAGTGAATTCAGTAAAGTAGCAGGATATAAGATCAATGCTCATAAATCCAATGCATTTTTATACATAAGTGATGAATTTTCAGACAGAGAAGTTAGGAAAACTACCCCATTCACAATAGCCTCGAAAAAAAAAAATACTTGGGAATCAATCTAACAAAAGAGGTGAAAGACCTCTACAATGAGAACTACAGAACACTAAAGAAAGAAATTAAAGAAAACCTTAGAAGATGGAAATATCTCCCATGTTCTTGGATAGGCAGAATTCATATTGTCAAAATGGCCATACTACCAAAAGTGTTATACAGATTCAATGCAATTCCAATTAAAATCCCTTACAGAAATAGAGCAAGCAATCATGAAATTCATCTGGAAGAATAAGAAACCCAGAATAGCTAAAGCAATCCTTAGCAGGAAGAGTGAAGCAGGGGGTATCGCAATATCAGAACTTCAACTATAGTACAAAGCAATAGTTGCAAAAACAGCATGGTATTGGCACCAAAATAGACAGATAAATCAATGGTACAGAAAAAAGGACATGGAAACAAACCCAAATAAATACAATTTTCTCATACTAGACAAAGGTGCCGAAAATATGCAATGGAGAAAAGATAGCCTGTTCAACAAATGGTGCTGGGAAAACTGGAAATCCATATGCAACTGAATGAAACTAAACCCCTGTCTCTCACCCTGTACCTAACTCAACTCAAAATGGATCAAGGACCTTGGAATTAGACCAGAGACCCTTCATCTTATAGAAGAAAAAGTAGATCCAAATCTTCAACATGTTGGCCCAGTGTCAAACTTCCTTAACAGGACTCTCATAGCACAAGAAATAAAATCAAGAATCAATAACTGGGATAGATTCCAACTAAAAAGCTTTCTCTCAGCAAAGGAAACTATCAGCAATGTGAAGAGAGAGTCTACAGCGTGGGAGAAAATCTATGCCAATCATACTTCAGATAGAGCACTAATTTCCAGAATATATAAAGAACTCAAAAACTCTACACCAAGAATACAAATAATCCAATCAACAAATGGTCTAAGGAAATGAACAGACCCTTGACAGAAGAAGATCTAAAGCAATCAACAGACATATGAAAAAATGTTCAACTTCTCTAGTAATAAGAGAAATGCAAATCAAAACCACCCTAAGATTCCATCTCATCCCAATTAGAATGGCCATTATCAAGAATACAAGCAACAATAGGTGTTGGTGAGAATGTGGGAAAACAGGTACACTCATACATTGCTGGTGGGGTTGCAAATAAGTGCAGCCACTCTGGAAAGCAGTGTGGAGATTCCTCAGAAAGGTTGAAATGGAACCACCATTTGACCCAGCTATCCTACTCCTTGGCCTATACCCAAAGGACGTAAAATCAGCATACTACAGAGATACAGCCACATCAATGTTCATAGCTTCTCAATTCACAATAGCCAGATTGTGGAACCAACCTAGATGCCCTTCACTTCATGAATGGATAAAGAAACTGTGGTAGATATATACAATGGAATATTACTCAGCCATAAAGAATGATAAAATTATGGCATTTGCAGGCAAATGGATGAAACTGGAGAATATCATGCTAAGTGAGATAAGCCAATCTCAAAAAAACAAAGGACGAATGATATCGCTAATAAGTGGATGATGACACATAATGGGGGGTGGGAGGGGTTAGTGTTAGGGTTAGAGTTAGGGTTAGGGAGGGTGACAAGAATGGAGGAAGGAAGGACTGTATAGAGGGAAAAGAGGGGTGGGAGGGGTGGGGGGGAAGGGAAAAAAATAACAGAATGAATCAACCAACATTACCCTATGTAAATGTATGATTACACAAATGGTATGCCTTTACGCCATGTACAGAGAAACAACATGTATCCCATTTGTTTACAATAAAAATACATTTAAAAAATACATAAGGAAAGAGACAATTCAGAGAAGTGACATTATATTGTTTTCTGTATTTGCAGAGGTATATTTGGCCATTTTGTGAGGCAGGGAGGGAAAACAGGGACAGGGAGAAAGGGAAGGATGAACAGGGCTGTGGTGGGGACATTGTGAGGAGATAACCTGAACGGGAAGGAAAGGAAAGGCTTTTCAAAGAACGTGATGTTGGGAAGGCAACAACACAGAGCCACGCATGGGTCAGGGGTGTGTGTGAAGATATATACGAGCCTAATGTAGCCAGAGCATACAGGAAAATGGCAAGCCAAAGGAAAGTGTGTTTCCAATGTCCGTGTGGAATGTCCCCAGGTCATGAAGAGACTCCAATGGCAAGCAAAAAGTAGTTCATAATGTTTTGTAAATCTACCCTGAACACTTAAGGATGAGTTTATCGATTCCTTCAGTCATTCTTACAAAGGTCTGAAAAAAGTAGAAAATTTTCCTCCCGTGTGACTGCCTCTTTGGAATCTGTTCTCTTCATTTCCCAATGAAAACAACAAATAAAAGCATTGCAAATTATCTCAATGTCCTTTTTGACCTTTCAGTCCCTGAATCATTAAATGAATGGTGTTACATATAACCTGTCATATGACCAATCTTAAACCCAATACTGAACAAAAATTTCTCTACAGAGTCTGAGTAAATTGATGAAAAACAATCATCAGTGCTTTAAAAGGAAGAAATCTACACCTTCCCCAGTTACGTCAAAGGTTCCCTGTCTCTTTTCCCCTCCCCTCAACTGACTGCCTAAATCCTCATGTCATGGTAAAACAGAAGCCACCAGAAGACAAACTCCACAAGTGCTCATCTTAAACCTACTGGATGCTTCCTGTTCACTAAAATATCCTGAAAAACCTTGCATGCTTTAAAAATTCCCTCCCACAAATACATATTCCCCTATAGACACAGGTACACTGTTCTGCTTGTCCAAAGTAAAGCTCCCCTTAGAGGTAACTAGATTCACAGCTCTCAAGGTTTTGTCCCCCATTTCTTCTCAAGTTCTCCCCAATCAATCTTTTCTCCTTGAGCTCAATGAAACCTCTCTCAAGGTACCAATATAAGATCAATTCTCAGGATTCTTGTTCCATACTTTCAGCAGTCTCTGACATGGTGGCCCCCAGGACATCATTGACGATTGATTTTCCTTCTATGCCACTGGCCATACCCTCTCAGTTTCTTCTGCTGATCCTGCCTCATCTTCCTGACCTTTATCTAGCATGTCCTCTTAATTTTTTTTCCTCTAGTTGCTCTATCAGTTATTGAGAAAATGACCTAAAAATGTTCCAGTCATTATTGTTGATTTGTCTGTCTCTCCTTCTCTGTCACAATTTCTTTTGTGTATTTAGACGCTCTGGTATTAGACATATATATGCATTTATGATTGCCATATCTTCCTGACTAATTGGTACTTTCACAATTATGAAATAGCTATATTTATCTTTGATGATACTCCTTATCTTGACATCTATTTAACATAATGCTAATATAGTCACTCCAACTTCCTTACCATTCCTCCTTGCACGATAAATTTTACTCCATTATTTTACCTTCAATTTGTGCCCTTCTACTTATGTCTCATGGAAATAATATACCAAGGTTTGTTTTTCTAAAATCCAGTTCTGACAATCTGTCACTTTATTATAATGTTTAGCCCATTTGTATTTAATGTAATATGATAGCATTTGGATCTACCATCTTATTGTTGCTATTTTTTTACCTCTGTTTTGGGCCTCTGTAACTTCTTTCTTGCCTTCTTTTATAGTAAATTTTTATATCAAATTTTAATTATTTTAGCCTTGTCTCTTTTTTGGATTATCTTAATTTATTATTCTTATGATATAATATGCACATAAAATGATTTTCATCTTACTATAATGAATTTGTACCCTTGCATTAAAAAAAAAACTTTCAAAGATGCCATTGCATATGACTATCAGTTTCTTAATGTCATTATCATATATGTATATTTTTGTCATATATAATATTATTGTTACATGTATGTATATTATATTACATATACATACTTTTGGCTTTAAGGAGTTCTACATCTTTAAAAGAAATTAGAAGATCAATTATCTTATTTTTTCTTCTTTTTATTTTTGAAGACAGTGCTTTGATTCATTGTACACAAATGGGGTACAACTTTTAGTTTCTATGATTGTATACAATGTAGATTCACACCATTCATGTAATCACACATGTACGTAGGGTAATGATGTCTGTCTCATTCCAAAATCTTTCATACCCCCGTCCCCTCCCCACCTCATTTTTCTCTACATAAGTCAAAGTTCCTCCATTCTTATCTTACCCTTCACGCCCCCATCCCCCTTATGTATCTTTATTCACTTATCAGAGAAAACATTCAGCCTTTGGTTTTGGGGCTTGGATTATTTCACTTTCTATCCATTTATCTGCAAATTCCATAATATTATTATTCTTTATGGTTGAATAATATTCCATTGTGTATATATACCACAGTTTCTTTATCCATTCATCAGTTGAAGGGCATCTATGTTGGTTCCACAATCTAGCTATTGTGAATTGAGCTGCTATAAACATCCATGTAGCTGCTTTACTCTAGTATGCTGATTTTAAGTCCTTTGGGTATAAACAGAGGAGAGGGATAATTGGGTCAAAATGTGGGTTCATTCCAAGTTTTCTGAGGAATCTCCATACTGTTTTCCAGAGTGACAACACCAATTTGCAATTCCACCAGCAATATACAAGTGTGTCTTTTTCCCCACATCCACACCAACACCCATTATTGCTTGTGTTGTTGATAAAAGCCATTCTAATTGGAGATAAATCTTAGGATGGTTTTAATTTGCATTTCTCTAATTACAAGAGATGTTGAACACTTTTTCATATATTTTTTAATCACCAGTATATCTTCTGTAAGGTGTCTTCTCAGTTCTTTAACCCATTTATTTATTGAATTCTTTGTATTTTTGGTGTAAGGTTTGTAAGTTCTTTATAAATTTTGGAGATTAGTGCTCTATCTGAAGTGCATTTGGAAAAGATTTTCTCCCACTCTGTAGGCTCTCTTTTCACATTATTGACTGTATCCATCGCTGAGAAAAAAACTTTTTAGTTTGAATCCATCCTATTCATCGATCCTTGCTTTCATTTCTTGCACTTTAGGAGTCTTGTTAAAGAAGTCTGGTCCTAAGTCAACAAGATGAAGACCCCCGCTTTTTAACTGAGTTCATGTGAGCAGTATATTTTTCCCCATCCTTTCAACTTTAGTCTGTGGATATCTTTTTCTATGAGATGAGTCTTTTGCAGACAGGATATTGTTAGGTCTTTATTTTTAAACCCATCTGCCAGTCTATGCCTTTTAATTGATGAGTTTAGGCCATTAACATTCAGGGTTATTATTGAGATATGATTTGTATTCCCAGTCATTTTGGCTTATTTTTGGTTTTTAACTTGACTTGGCTTCTCCTTTGATTGGCTTTTCCTTTAGGGTAGTTCCTCCCTTTGCTGACTTGCTTTTTTGTTTTCACTTCCTCCTCATGGAATATTTTGCTGAGAATGTTCTAAAGTGCAGGTTTTCTATTTGTAAATTATTTTAACTTTTGCTTATCATGGAATGATTTTATTTCATCATCAAGTCTGAAATTTAGTTTTGCTGGGTATAAGATTCTTGGTTGGCATCCATGTTCTTTCAGAGCTTGAAACAAGTTGTTCCAGGCCCTTCTAGCTTTTAGGGTCTGAGCTGAGAAATCTTCGGATATCCATATTGGTTTCGTCCTATATGTAATCTGATGCTTTTCTCTCGTGGCCTTTAAAATCTTTATTTTGTATGTGAGGCATTTTCATTATAATGTGCCTTGGTGTGAATCTGTTGTAATTTTGTGCATTTGGTGATAAGTGAGAAGAGGTACTAGATCATGGGAAGTGTAAGAGCTGGATCAAAAGAAGTCGGTTGTTAGCATGAGAAAAGGGAGAAAGAGACTCTGAGGAAACAGGTAAATAAAAGGAAAATAGAGTGAGAAAAAATAAAGAATTTAAAAATCTGGAAAAAAAATCTACAGTGTAACAGTCATTTACTATTCAAACCTCAAGGTCTTCAGTATCCTGATGCAAGCGAGGTACCTGACAAAGAGCTTCCAGTCTCCGGGAGGCATCTCAGGATCAGAGCTGCCCCACCTAAAGATGGCAGCTTCCCCTTTGGGGATAATCCAAGATGGCTGCACCAACTTCTTAACACATTGGTAGGTAGGGAGTCACTGAGGTACGTGGCCCGGTCTTGGGTGAGCCAGGGTTCAGAAGTGGAGGGCGGTCCTATGTATTGTTTCTATGGTCTTTATTGCTTCCCTTTAGATTCAAAGAACTCTTTAAACATTATTCTACTGGCAATGAATGCTCATTTTTTTTTATTTAAATATTTCTGTTTTCCCTTCAAATTTAAAGAACTTCACTAGGTGTAAAACTCTATATTTAATTTTCAATTCACATTAAATATGCCATTTTTTGTCATTTGGTTTCCATTTTTTCTGATGAAAGTTTATCTACAAGTTGTTCCCTTGAACCTAATACATCATGTTTTCATTTTTTTTTTCAAGATTGTTTCTTCATATTACATTCTAGGCAGTATGTCTATTATGTGTGGCTGGATGCTCTTTGTATTTTTCCTATATAGAGTTTCCTGAGCTTCCTGAATCTGTAACTGAGTATATCTCCCAAAGTAGTAACTTTCCAGTCTTTATTTCTTAAAATATATTTTTGGTTCCATTCACTACCTCCTTTCCTCCTGAAACACTAATTAGTATTTATTAGTTGAAAGCTAAGGGCTGGGGAGTAGGATTAGACATACTGCAGGGCCTTGCAAATGAGAGATTGGGAAGTCTTGAAGGAGATTAAGACATGTTAAACCCTTTAAGTAACATACAACAAAATTCTTAGAGAACAAAAAATATTCTGTTCCCATGTTCATGGAATACAAATGTATATTAGGAAGAAGAGAATTCAGATTTATTATATAATATTAATAATATGTAAATATAAAACTAAAAAATAGTATGTAAATATGAAACATGGTATGAAAAATAAAATTGTCTAGCAAAATATGAATTACTATAATGAATTTTTTAAATGAAGAAACTGAAGAGTCCACTACAGGACACAGAAAAATGTTTGTCATAAGTCTAGATGACTTGAGGATAGTTTTACAGAAATGTTTAATGTACAAATAATTCCCATCCTATTGAAACTACTCAAAAGTGAAAATGCTACAAAATCTTTTCAGAAAGTTAGTAAAATGCTGACCCAAAAGTCTCAAGGTAAATAATGCAAAACAAACTCATTTAAGGACACTTCACAGAAGAAGACATACAGGCGATTAATAAATATATGAAAAAGTGTTCAACATCTCTAGTAATTAGAGAAATGCAAATTAAAACAACTCTAAGATTTCATCTTACTCCAATTAGAATGACTATTATCAAGAACACAAACAATAACAGATGTTGGCGTAGATGTGGGGGAAAAGGCACACTTTTACATTGCTGGTGGAGTTGCAATTTGGTGCAGCCACTCTGGATAGCAGTGTGAAGAATCCTCAGAAAACTTGGAATGGACCCACCTTTTGACCCAGTTATCCCACTCCTCTGTTTATACCCAAAGGACTTAAAATCAGTATACTACAGTAACAGAGTCACATCAATGTTTATAGCAGCTCAGTTCACAATAGCTAGATTGTGGAACCAACCTAGATGTCCTTCAATGGATGAATCGATAAAGAAACTCTGGTATCTATACACAATGGAATATTATTCAGCCATAAAGAAGAAGAATATTATGGCATTTGCAAATGGATGGAATTGGAGAATATCATGCTAAGCAAAATAAGCCAATCCCAAAGAACCAAAGGCTGAATGTTTTCCCTGACAAGTGGAGAATGATATATAATGGGGGTGAGGGTGTGGGGAGTGAGAGAAGAATGGGGGAACTTTAGATTGTGTAGAAGGAAATTAGAGGGAAGGGGTTATGAAAAATGGTGGTATGAGACAGACATCATTACCCTATGTACACGTATGATTACACAAATGGTATGAATCTACATCATGTACAACCATAGAAATGAAATGATGTACCCCATTTGTGTACAATGAATCAAAATGCATTCTGTAGTAAATTAAAAGATAAATAAAAAAAAAATAAATGTAAGCAAAAAATCAAAAAAAGAACAAATATAAAAGCATTCTAAATAAAATGTTACCAAATAGAAATTAGCAATATATCAAAATAGCCAGGAAAAAGAGAGTATATTTATTACAAAAGTAGATTTACTGTAGAGCATGTGAATATTCTAAATGTCAGACAGCTGTACACTTAAGTTGGTTAAAATAATAAATTTATGTTATACATATTTAGCCATAAGTTTTAAAAAGCAAAATAGATTTACTACAAAAAGTAAAGACTACTCATTATTAGGTCTATTTAATATTAATCACATTATTGATTTGATTAAAAATCATATAAACATCTCAGCAGCTACTTTTTAATAAAATCAAAATCTATGACAATTGCAAAATATTTGAGAAAGCTTGTAATAGAAAATTATTTTCTTTTGATAAAAAAAGTCTTTCAAACCAACCGTCAGCATCATGTTCTATGATAAATTCAAGAAAGCATTTGAATTACAATTAACAACAAAAGAGGGATAGGTACATTAATTAAAGTTAAAAACATTTTGGGATTATTACTTAATGCAATTAGACTAAAATATATATTAAAGGAGTTTATATACATTGAATAGTAAATTATATATACTTACAGTGAATGTGATTGCTAGATTGTATCAAAGTGGTAACTTTTTCTATAATTGTTTGATAAACTGGCATGCATTTTATTAAATGCAATGACCTTTAAAGAATAATTTTAAAACTAAAGTTGTAATTGCATGCTTGAAACAAGAATCAACTGTGAAACTGTTAGTTCAAAGGAGTTCTCAGTTATAAAATAACTGTCATAAAATAAATATACAAAGAATGTTTGTGCACACTTAGAATTAGTTAATAATGCAATTAACAGAAAATACCATTAAAAGTGTTTACATATAATATATCTAAAAACAACCACTTCAAAATTGAACAGAATCTAAAAGAAGAAAACTATAAAATTTATCCCAATAATTTAAAAGTCTCAAAGATGTGGAAAGCAATTGCAAGTATAAATTAACCTAAGTAATGTTGTTAATCTCTTACTGTGTGTGCCTAATTTATAATTAAATAAATAAACATGGTATATGCACGGTTGGGTACTACCCGAGGTTTCAGGCATTCACTGGGGTTTTGGAACATATACAAAAGGACTACAAATTACAAAGAGCTCAAGTTCTATGATTGACAGAAAGCTTAAAATGGGTCATTTACTTAATCTAACAAAGATTCTATTTTCTCTCCTGTAAAATGAGGACAAGTAATAATTCCTACCTGACAAAGGCTTGTGAAAACCAGATCAGATGATGCAATTCAAAACTTTGTGATCCATAAATTTTCTTACTGGGGATTTACTTCCAATTTTTCTAGTCTCCTTTTCAAACATGGCAGGGCTTAGCACATAGTAGGCAATCAAGAAATACTGAAAACTCTGTCCCTGTAACTGTTAGAGGGACTAAATAATGCCAAAATCTAATAAGTAATATCACACAAAATCCAGTTCTTGATTTTTCTGTTTTTGATTCAGTATTCAGTCTCTACCTCCCTCCTATCACCAGCTCATACCCTCAAAAAGGTTTCTTTTATAGGCAAAGTCACACAACAAGAAAAGAGATGGAGAAACGTGTGCACAATCGTTTTTGAGTATGAGATCTAATAGAGCAGCATTTTCTATAAAGTATAGGTGGAAATAAAACATCTATGTGCCACAAACTATCAGGTTTGCCTCAATCCATCCCTTTTTATGAATCCATGAATTGCTTTCAATTCTTGGTTCTACTGAGCTACAGAGGTTTCCAAACTTTTATCTTGCCACTACCTTTGATGGGGACAGAAGATGAAAAAGTCATCTCTTCAATGAAAATTTGGTAGGAAACAGTTTTTCCTGCCAACTCCACCCACGTCAAGTAGTTTCTAGCATCAAACTGAAAGGTTACTCATTCCTGTAATTTGTCCAAACCAAGATCTCTGAAGATGACAGATAATAAACAATCTGCTTTTCAGAAATAGAGTCCTATCTCATCAGTTCTAAAGGAGGGATTGCTGAAATAACTTGTGAGAAATCAAAAGAGAGAATTTAAAAAACTTTCCAATCTCCTACCAGCACCAAAAAGAATATTTAAATTATTGCAAAATTTG
This sequence comes from Sciurus carolinensis, assembly GCF_902686445.1. Lineage (NCBI taxonomy): Eukaryota > Metazoa > Chordata > Mammalia > Rodentia > Sciuridae > Sciurus > Sciurus carolinensis. The sequence goes on from NC_062217.1 coordinate 134,180,566, forward strand.
AGCCTTAACTTATTCAAAGTTGGTTGCCTCTTGTAAGTTTTCGGATACACAATTTGATTCGAGGTCTGGTTGCATTCACAAAATGTTGGAAAATGACAGAGACCAATTCTGCATCCTTCAACTGCCCATCGCTTTTTTTTGAATTAAGCTTTTGTAGATTGACACACAAGCTAAGAAATAATAGAGATCCCCTGTTTACTTAGTTCCCATCAGTGGTAACATTTTTCAAAACTGTAGTACAAGATTACTATCAATATATTCACATGGATATAGTCTTTTGGTCTTATTTGGATGTCCCCAGTTTATTTACTTCTATGTAATCTTATCAACATGCATAAGTTATCATGTGTATGCACCAGCACAGTAAAGAAACGAAATAGTGCTGTCGCTATAAATCTCCTATGTTATCTGTCTATTGTTGAAGCAAATATTTGAGATAAATAAACTTCATAAGAGAAAAGGTTTCTTTTAGCTCACAGTTTTGGAGGTCACAGTCCATAGTCAGTTGAACTTGTTGCTTTTGGACCTGTGATGAGGCAGCGCATCATGGTGGGAGTGGGTGCAGAGGAAGCCCATTCCCCTGTGGTGGCCAAGAAACAAAGAGAGGGAGGAAGGGTTGGGGTCCCACTAGCACATTCCCACTGACCTAAGACTCCCAAGTAGACCCCACCGTAAAGGTTTCCCCACCTTCCAATGGTGCCATGGTGGGAACAAGCCTTTTTTACATGGCCTGTGAGGGATATTCCTGATCCGAGCTATGACATCTCCTGTCTTGCCCTTCTGGCAAGATTAGATTTTTTCACTCAGGAAAATTCCTTTGAGATTCACCCATGTTGTCATGGATATCAATCATTTGTTCCTTTTTGTTAAGAAGTATGGTATATATGTGCCACAGTTTAACCACTCACTCACAGGTAAACACTGATTGTTTCCCGCTTAGGGATGTTAAAAATCAAATTGCTATGCATGTTAAAGTACAGGTTTGTGTATGAATACACATTTTCATTTTTCTAGGATAAATACCCAAAAGTGTAATTCTGGGTCCTGTGGTAAATAAATGTTTACATGTTGAGTTTTTGGTTTTGTTGGGCTTGATTTTGTAGAACTGTTTTCAGGGTGGATATTACACTTTACCTTCCCACCTGCGATGTGTGAGTGATCACGTTTCCTTGTATCCTCACCAGCACTTGGTGTTATTATTGTTTACTATAAGTATTTTTTAAGTCTGTAACAAAAGCCTGTTACAGATTCCATTTAAATCTTTCTAATGGCCAGCAATGCTGGATGTCTTTTTTACGGATTCCTTTGCCCTCTGGTTTCACTCACTCCTCTATTTCTCTTTTCTTTCTTTCTTGTGTGTTTCTTGAACATTTTTTTTAAATCCTCAAAGATTTATTTATCATGTTTTTATGTATATTGCTGACCATAATTATGTAGTTGTCACAACAGGCACCTATGACTTATTGCAGACTATGCATACTGATGTTTTGTCACTTGAAGTGTGGAAACCTCACTTTCATTGAGGTCACTTCAGCTACCCCCATTTTTTATGGTGCTGGGGATTGAAGCCAGGACCTCACACATACTAGGCAAGTGCTCTACTACTGAACTACATCCCCAGTCCATCCCCACTTTTAAACATCATTATCTTGAGCAGTAGCATTATAATTTTCCTTTTAATCATCACATCTGATTTATAAAACCATGGGGATAGTTTATCTATGTATCTGTTCTCTCCATTGTTCCTTCTCTCTTCCAAATGCTCCCAAATGCCTCCTTTTACTATTTCCTTTATGCTTGAAGAAACTTGTTTAGTCACTCTTAAGGATAGTTCTACCAGTGATCCTAACTGGATCACCTTCTGCTCTGAGGTTGAAGATAGAAAGACACCTGGTCTGGTCTCTTTCTCCCTTTGGGTGAGGAGGACTAAGATGCCCACCCACTATGTTGTTCCTCCCATCCCAGGACCCCTAAGCACCCACATTCCTCTGTTCAGAGTTTCCCTGGGTTACTTGTGGCATTATTTCCAGGGGTTATCTTTGCACTGAGTAGGAAGGAGCAGAGGAAGTTATGTTATGCCACTTCTATGCCCACAGCATCATTTTTAGACAAGGTCTTAAGTTGTCAATATGTAGGACAGAAATGAGTTGCAGGCTATTCTGTTTGTCCCACATTATGCTTCAAAAAAAAAAAAATGTGTGTGTTTGTGTTGTTAATGAGTAACAAACATTTGAAACCAAAAGGGTCCTCTTAAAATATGCTAAATTTCTGGATCCTCTGGGAAAATGAAATCTGGTTACCTGTGGCTGAACTGAGCACCTGTCACCTGAAGATGAAGAGAAACATCCACTTCTGACATGGCATTTGTAACATTCTCCTTTTCTATAGATCCAGCTTCCATGAGAATTTAAATCACCAGTCTAGCTCCTGGAGTTAACAAACCCTGACTTAGCCCTCTAATGAACAATCACAAACCTTTATATCTGCACTTTACAAACACTTTCCCATAAATTCCTTTATTTAATCCTTGCCATAAAAAGTGGGGCTATTGCATCCTAATTCTAAATAATAGGTTCTATTACTACCCTTTTATAGCTCAGGAGACTTGGTTTCAGAATGAGGGATGAGACATCCCAAGGTCATAATGGCAGAGTTGGGATTCGACCTTCGTCTTAGTTGCCAACTCCAGGGCTCTTAACTCACCCCCAATAGCAGAGAAGACCATGAAAATGTTCCACAAATAACACCACAAATCTAAAGTTGCATTGTTTTGATAGATGAAAGTCTTTTGTGAAAAAAAGTCTCATGGACTCCCTCAGCTGTCACTTCCTTCCACCTACATTATGTTACTTACTTTGTCAGGCCAATCAAACATTCAGACAAAACAAGAACTCAAATCTCATGAAGGAAAAACCGAATATGACCTTTCTAATCAAATAATATCTAGTTTGAAGAAGATTATTTTACTGGCACTGAGGCTGGTATGGTATGAAGTAACCACAACACACGTTTTCTCACCCCTACAAATTTTATGTAGGCTAGGAGACGAGAACAACATATTTTTAAACAATCAGAAAAGAATATGCTAACATACATGGCAAATATCTCAGTTGTGTGGATTTGCATGGAGAAGAGCTATTAGAGTGCAGAGAAAGTTGAAACACTGAAGATATAATGATTTATTCTGTAGTCTCTATTGCCTATGGAAGTATGACCTTTGACAAAACTACTGGGAGAAGAGAAAGAATCAGAAGCATCTTGATAGCACCATGAATAATGCTCTCCTTGTGCCTGATCTTCCTGGCGTCATTGCTACAAACCCAGTCAAAAGACAGGTTTTCCTGGGGGATAGATAAAGAAAAATTCCATCCCTGCAACCATGCAGGAAAACACACTAAAAAATAGATGGGCTCAGACAGATAAGTGGGAGCGCACTGCCTGAATAGGGAGGTAGACTGTTTGAGACGAATGAGAGAAAAGAAAGCAGGTTCAGCATTAGAAGCAGCAACAATCAAGCAAATGTAGAGAGGGCATTGTGTTTTTTAAATCATGGCCACAGACTCTGGGATCATCCTCCCTGCATTCACTTCCCTTGAGTTTAACAGGTCAGTGCCCACTTCAGCCAAGAGACTGTGGTGGTAGCAGTGCTATATATCTTTCAAAGCAAGACCAAGCTCAAACTCTTACCCCTACAGTCTTGAGCCACCATGCTGGTTGAGCATGGTGTGGACGAACAACCCTGATGAGAGTCCCAACCAATCCCAGTCTTCTAGCCATTCCAGTCCAAGTGTCATATTTGTGAAGAAGTTTTCAGACTTTTCCAGACCCCAGACATTCTAACTACCCCAAATTATTCTTCCCAGCTGAGGCCTAAGACATCATGGCACAGAGAAAACATATTTAGGCTATATCCTTTCTAAATACCAGCTGGATGGAATCCAATAGTATATTGTCAATTTCTGAGGTCTTAAATGGTCTTGGTAACCAGATTCCACAGGGACAACTTTTCACCATTGGTCAGATTCATGACAATGATAAGTCTTAGTACTATCTAATGTTCAAGCAGTGTATTCTAGTAGCACTCTTATAAGATGGATAGTGGGAACCAGAGTTGGCAATATGAGCTTGATGTAGTCAGGGGATTAGCTAACCACCTAAACAGGAGAGTCTCCATCTAGACCTCATTCTGAAAGTATGGGGGATTATTGCCCCTTTCTTAGTCCTGTATTTTTCCCAAGTCAATTATCAGATGAAAAGAGTGTAAACCATTCTTGTAAGAGTGAGCTTTTGTTATAAGTTGTATGTGAGTTATATCTGTGCTGAGGTGGTCTCATCTCCTGGAAATCACCACACTGATAAGTGACAGGTTATATTGGCATGATGCTTGAGTGGGCCTTATAGCTACCATTAATCTCTCAGCCACACAATTATTCTTATATTATATTACACATGTAATATATGTAACATTATATTACAATGTTTCTTATAGTATATTACACAAATTTAAAAGTTTGCCATTTTAAGTCACTGAGTTTTGAGGCAATTTGTTGTGCATCAATAATTAGAACACAGGGTGAAAATAAAGGGAAAATTGAAGGTGGAAGAGGTACATTTAGTACAGGAGCTGTGCAGGAAGTAGAGCTAAACATGGCCCAAGCATGCAGCCAAATCATAGAATGAAAAATCAATGGTAAGAAACAACATTAGCTTCTAAGGACTATTAGTCTATGCTACAAACCCAATTCTGGGTGCCAGCAACACATATAAACTGCTATAATCACATTAATCATTATAATCACTTTAATCAGCATGAGATTATTCTCCAGGGAAATGCCAACTGACCTTTTGGTAGTTTTTCTTGTACATATGAGGTATAGCGCTCTCTTTTCCCAGACTTTACCCTACCCAGTCCTACTTCAGCCTGCAGCACCAGTCTCACAAAACCTCTTGGTGATATTCTGTAAGCCACCCTGTTGATCGGAAGTTGGAATTCACTGACCTTGAAGATCCTGAGTTCTGGTGAGCCTCCATGTTCCAGAGCTGATCCATATCTTGAGAGCTCAATCTACCTGATATCCTGTCTAGCGTGGGACAAGTACTCATGTATTAGATCTGAACACTTTTCTGAGATCTTGGAACTCTTTCACCTACTTGGACTGGATCCTGAATCACTCCAACTCATGGCTGCCATCTTGCATGCACTAGACATACTACCTGACCAGATGTTTCCATAGAGTTGGGCCAGAGGCCCCATGCCTCTTGGAATGTCTATAAAGAAGACAGATAGCTAGCCCTCCTTGAAAAATTACCCCCAAATTTGGGCAAGTCTTGCAAATCCTATTACCAGATTGGTGTTGCTCTGCAGTGGTGCAGACTGCCTTGCAGTGAGGCCATCAATGCTGAGATAACTCTTGCAGAAAGTGCAACATTCTGACAATAGACCAAATGTCAGATGGTTGGATCCGTTGTGAAACCTCTTTCTTTTTAAGTACCTTCTCCAGTGATTCCTCAAAAACTAGTGAGGAGAGTCAAAGACATAAGCCAGCTCATTCCTCCTTGATTTACTTATGGCTGCCTGTAATGCAAGCTGTCCTCTACAGAGCTGTTTATTTAAGTGGGGCATTCAAGTTCAGATTGTCAGTTAATACCTGTGGAGTTGAATTCCAGTTAACTCAGCTCTGGGACTAAGAGAAAGACTTAATGGACCTCAAAGTTTCACAGGTTGGTAGTTTAAACAGAAATTTCTGAATTTGCCAAAGGAATAGCTTTGTCATTTCAGTTGCTAGAAGGGAGAATAGAGCTGGAGAAAATGACAGTCTGCTAACCCTTGTGCCAAGAAAACTGGGTTGTGAGGTTAAGGAGCAGCACCTCAAGGGTCACAAGTGGCAGCAGATACTGCCTGTCAGCTAAAGATAAGCATCAAAGGAACACCCAACAATGAACTCATTCTTTTACCCAGAGAGAAGGAAGCAGAGCAGGTCTGAGGGGATGGGAGGAGAAGTCTGGGCCTTGATTGAGCCCCATTGTGGAGCTGTCTGATAAGATTGCACAGCTGGGTAAGTGTTGTATTCAGCAAAGCACATGATGGACACTGCTTTTATACCAGGGACACTCCAGTCAGCATGGAGCCTTAGATGGCTGAGAAAATTAAAGGCTTTTCAAACCCTTTCACAGCACACCTGATTTCTGTATTAAATTTGAGGGTGGATGGGCATTGTGTTGGGTAATTGCCAGAACTGAATGTCACCATAGGCAACAGACTTGCTCTGATGTTCCCAGACAATGGGTGGAGGCCAGTTCCCCAACCCTATTTACACAGCCCTAGGCATTAGTGATAGCAACAAGGCCACCTGGAAAGAGGGACGTTGGGTTCTGACCTCATTAATTCCAACCTCAATCTCACCTTGTATCGAAGGGTGGAATCCATATCTTTCTCACTTCATGTCACAGGACTGAGCTGGCAGGGAAGTGACCTGGTTTGACATCACAACTCTCCCCAGGAGCATCAAGCAACAGGCAAGAAGGAGGGAGAGTGGCAAGTTGGATATGACACCTAGGAACAAGCCCAGGTGACCCTGGAGCCCATATCCTCAGATTCACAGGGAGTAGCTAGTTCATGCTATGATCAGGTGGATGGCTGTTTTGTGGGAAACTGAAGACATTTTTAATTAGCAGGATGAATCAGGTATTGTGCCAATGGCCTGGTCCATAGCAGTGCAAGTGAAGCATAGGGAAGATCTGAAGATCCAGTCTACTTTGTGCTAAGCATAGCACTAAGTGGTTTAAAAACATTAGATAACTCAATTTCAAAGAATCCACACTACTATCCAATTGACAGAGAAAGACACTGAGGTTCTGAGAAGTTCCATGTCATGCTCAAGCTACAAGTAGATGACACATCTACTCAGAGAAAGAATTCAAACCTGGGAACCTAGGATCCCTGACTGTGTATGGTACATGTAAAGAACCAAAGGAAGATGGTGACAGATCTTGCTTGGTTCATGACTATAATGCAGTTCCATTAAAGAGATGGACATGGAGGGAAGAAACAGGGATCCAGGCAAGTGAAAGTCTAACCTATTGGAGATAAGCTAATGGGCTGCAGCCAGAATTTCTTTGTGTGTCTTGTAACTTATTTCATTCTGGCACCATAGATATCAAGCAAGAAGAGCAAATGCCAAATCCTCTTCGACTCAGAGAAACCCTCCCAAGAGTGAGCCTTCTGAATACAGCCTCCAGTGCACTGCACTGGCTGGAACCAAGAGGCAGAGACTGGGGATCCACTTACTTTGTGCTTTGGAAAACTCAGACATTTGTAGAAACTCCTCAAAGGTCTTACCTTTGTCCTTGGGTACACTGGATTGATACCAATGATGCGTGATAGCTCAATTTATTAATGCCTCCTAAGAGAAAAAACTAGTTAGTTCTTTCTTCTTTTAAGTTACACTTATCTCTTTCAGATTGGATCCTAGGAATCAGCCTGAGACCACATGCTCAAGTCCCAGTGACTTGGGGTTCTCATCCTTACCCTTGGATTCCTGGCCCCCTTGGACCCTGTGTTTGGAGGAAGACTGCCATTCCTCAGTATCCCTTGTTAAAACTTTTTTCAGCAAAAGGAGCTAGGAAATGAAAGTTTCAACTCCAGATCCTGCACAAGCACAGCAAAGGGAGGATCCCTGTACATGCTATGGTTGAGGTCAAAGGTCAACCTCACACTTTCTGAACTCATCCTCACCTTAGGGGATATGAAGCTCTTCCCTATTCTACCTAGATCATTTTTCCCAAACTCTGGTTCTTTTTTCAGGTCATAGCTCAAATTTCACTTCTTCCAGGGAAGCTTCTCTGACCACCTGAGATACAAGACCCTCAGTTACTCTATCACATGACTCTATTTTGTTTTTCTTAACACTTATCACTATCCAAATTATCCTGCTAACTTATTTGCAAACATTATTTGCCTTATCTGTCTCTACTTCTAAGACATCGGTTCTACAGAAACAGACACCTCACCTTTCAAATTCATAGCTATCTCACCAGGACCAACAATGACACCTGCATGAAAAGCTCATATTCGATAAATATATGAGGGTTGAACTCAGGAGATTCTGAAATGTCATTGGCACTGTGGCATGTTTCCTTCTACCTATGATCATAGGAATAGAGATAAGGCCTAGCATAGCAGAAACTTCAGTAGCTCAGCCTTACTATGAGAAGGAAGATGGGTATGCAGCAGAAAGTATGACTGCATATCTGGTGTCCCTGGCATATACTTCTCCAGCAGTAGCCTCTTAGCCAAACTGAACATGGCACCAAGAAAAGGGGAAGGTCAATCCCCAGGAGATGGCTGTCCCCATGGTGTGTTGCTGGGTGATCCTGAGACTGAGACAATGACCACAACCCCATATGGACACCATTGTCCTCCAGAGATAGCCCAAGTTTACTGTAGTTTTCCATAATATGTCTAGAACTAGGCTCCATGTGTAAAGTGACCCTTACCAAAGAGTGGAACCAGTAAGACTTCAATGGGCATCACCATTGATGGTGCCAGTTAGTCCCTAGTGAGGCTTCACCCAGAATGTCAAGTTTCTGATGCTGCTGTTTGCTAGAGGAGCTGGGCAAGAGAGCCATGAACCATGGGCAGTGGCAGAAGCTGTGAAAGCTTTTTCTCAAACTGTTTTCACAGATGACATTGAAAGGCAGCGACAGAGAAGAGCTCCAGGCCCTCCCAAACAGCTCTGCAGGCATTTCCTGATAGAACCTATGGGGCAAAGTGCACTGCACGGGGTAAGCTGTGCTCCTTTTAGGGCCACATGTGTCTGCAGTCTTCTCCCCAAGCCAGGCCCCTGGCTCTAGTATTGAGATGCACTGGGGCTACTGGTGCTCAAGGACACTTCACTGAACTGAAAGATACCTCTTTGCTTGCATCTGAAGATGCTTCAGCTGTCCAAGTGAGAACCATGAAAGCCAGAGGGAAAGGAACAAACAGCTGCACTGAAATTTTCTTGTAAGCAAATGACCTGTGGAAAGTGCAGACAAGCCAGATGATGGCGATATCAACATTCTCATCTTTCACCTCCCCGCATCCTCATCTTCTTGACCACTTAGTAGATAAGAGCAGGGACTCCTGATGGTGTGAACTTGAGCATCACCTCTAAAACTATAACTGTGTGAACTGCAGAATATATATTACTCTGCTCAGTTTCCTCACCTATAAAATTGAGAAAATCATAGGATTGTTGCAAAATTTAAGTGAATCAACCCGAAAGTGTCTGTCTGGCAGGAGCATTCAATGAGTAGCCATTTTTATATGCATCTATATTTATATGTATATATGCATGTATATTATGCTTATATACATGTGTATATATATAATTTATATATATACATGTGTATATATATATATAATATATATATATTAACCAAGGATAGCACTAGCATGTATTTATGTATTTAGAAGATATTATGTATTAGGCACTATACTGAGGGTTGTGTAAGAGGTATCAGTTTTATCTCTCAATAGATATTTCTATGTAAAGATAAAGAAATATCTATAAAGGTGTGTGTGTGTGTAAAGAAGTAAAATGTGGCATTCAAAGATATTAAGATTGCTCATATTTACTCAAATATTACAGCAGGAATTCAAGTCCAAATCTGACTCCCAAGCTGGAGTTCTCCACTACAATGCAGAAGAATCAGCTGCTCTCTTTTGTAGCTTGGACAGCAAGTGCCCCAGAACATGGTTTGGGTCTGTTCCCTACTCATGGTCCGCAGTGATCAGATGTTCAAGGGCATAAGTTTACTGTGGGACTGGCAGGGGTCAGCTACTGCAAGTTGTTTGAACATCTGGAACATCTGCTCAAGATAAACATCACACCAACCCTGCCAGTGCAAACCACAACCACACTCTGAGCAGGCAATTTCCCATAGGCCCTGGAACATCCCAGTGACAGGAGCAATATAACCAGCAAACACTCAAGGCCCCTCAGTCTTCTCAAATGGCCAGTATCTGCATTAACTCTTCTGCACCGAGGCCTCTACCTACTCATAACCTTGTCTTCTAAGGTTTCTAGAATAAAATTGGAAATTCAGGAAGTTGATTCAGGAACAATAATCTGGGGATGACTGAGGCTAGAAGGTTGCTGTGTTGGCTTAGTGCTTTTACAAATGACCCTCAAACCTCAGTGGCTTAATAAGGCAAAGATTTGTTTCTTATTCACGTCACAGACCACACTGAGTCACTGAGAAAGGAAGGATAGTATTAATTGTTCTGTTTCATGCAGTCATTTGGGGCCCAGACACCTTCTATTTAGTTGCTCCTTCATCTCTTAGATACCTTGAAGCCCTGGAGGTTTTGGAGATCTGTGCTGGATCTTCTATATCTGCTTGGCCAACAAGGCAAGAACAAATATGTGTGGGGTATCTCATAAGAGGCATTGAGCATGATACATATCACTTCCATCCACATTCCACACTCCAAAATTCCCACCTCCCTGCTAGGGAGACTGAGAAATATATCAAGTTTTATGTCCAGAGGGAGCAGGGGAGGGGAGATGGAATCTATGGAAACCCTAAGATTCTCTGCTTTTCCATTTCTTTAGGTATTTACTGACCAGATGTAATTTAAAAGGTTGCAGGAACTAACTTTTCCAACCCATATTCTCCCTGGCACAGTCCAAACCACCCACCACAACCTTGGAATTCTGACACAAACAAACAAAATTTCTGCAATTTTTGAGAATAGCATGATTGTGGATTCCAGTTATACACCAAAGGCATTTGGATTTAGTTGCAGCCACATTCAGGAACTCTGCAAAGGGGAGTAAACCTAGGGAATAATGCTACCACTCACATTCCCTCCCTCTCCATGCATGCGTCTGGTGGTCCTTGGACAAAACTGGACTCTCTCAGGTGGACGTGAAACTCCCATATAACCAGCGCCCTCACTTGAAGGCTCTGAAACCCAAAGGAGTCGGGCAACCTCTCACATGCTGCCATTCTTCTGTGGCAAGTGCAGTAGCCAATAAGTCTGCAGTGCATCTACCATTAGTCATATGATTCTACAAGCAACTATTAAACACCAGTTATAGGTTAGGTACGTGAACTGATAGAAGCATCAAAATAAACAAACAAAAACAATTTACAAAGCTGTCACCATAGCGGAATACATGGCCTGTTAGGCTGAGGGAGAGGAGTATATCAGAAAATAAGCGATGACAATTCAATGTGATACCTGCTATATTGGGGGAGGTAGAACATGCCTCCAGAGCTCAGAAGGGGACTTCAAGCTTTGGGCACTATGAAAAGCTTTGCAGAAAGCATTGTCTGAACAGAGACCTGTAGTAGGAGAAGCAGCTGCTCATCCAGACTGTCAGTGAGAAAATCGTGAGCAACAGCCTAAAGTGAGGAAGACAGCGTCATTGAGCAATGCTGCAGAATGGCATTAGAGAGGAAAGGGAGTGAAATAAGCCTGGCGAAGACATGCACAATCCTGGAGTCTCCTAAAAGTACGTGGATATTATCCAGTGGGAAAATGGGCAGGCCCTGAAAAATTTAAATGAAGACACAGACTGCTATTTCAGAATGATCATTCTCTGATATCTGGAGGATCAAGGAGAGGCAATCAGCCTTAAGACAAGAGCAGCGAGGAGTTGGGTCCACAGAAGCTCCAGCTGCCCAGGGCAAAAGGCAGAGGAAGACATAGCAGGCATAGAGATGCCCCTTGACACCCAAAGGTCACACTGCAGGAGCCCTGCCAGTAGGAGTTCCAGCTGCTGAAGCCACAGCAGGATGAAGGGGTCTGTGGTTCTGGCCATGCCAGTTCAGGGGCCACTTACTTCTGCAGCTGGCACATCCTGTGCAAACAAGAATCCTGCTTGTGTGTGTCTCAGAATGCCAAGGTGCTATCTTCCCTGAACACTCCCTAAAGGCAGCAGCTTTTCCCCTAGGGGCCATGGCCACATTCTGAGCATTAACAGACCTGGGAATTCGATGGATCTGCCTCATGTGTAAATAAAACTCACATTTCATCTCACAAGGTTGCACAATCCACCCTTGTAGGGTGCTTGCCAGACCTGGGTACACTAACCACAGCCAGATTAGTATGCTCCTGTGATCACAGGATGAGGAAAGGAATTAAGAGGCAAAGGGTGGAAAGACCGCCGCTGCTCTATGAGCTTGGGGAAGAGGTGCTAGTTGGAGCAGACAAAACTGCAGATGACAGCCTGCCAGGAGGGGACTGGAAGAACTCCATGACCTCTGTGACAGCATTTCACTCCACTGGGCTTCCTGTCCCAAGAAATAAGCATAGTTCTGAGGAGCTCCAAAGGGGCCTATGAAGGCTGGGCTTTGACCAGACTTTGGTGACCTCCTGAAGCAGGAGGCAAGTGAAGACACAACAGGGATGGGTATGCTTCTCCGCCTGCCCAATGGCCACATTGCAGCAGTCACACCAATGGAGACAGGGGACATTCTCCAACCCCAGGTCATGTGTGCCACTGCAGTTATTCCAGCAGGTGGATCTGCTTCTTGGAAAGGCACTGGCGACCCAGGAAATGGCTAAGAATAGATATTTGGGGATTGAGTGGTTTTATCTGAATCTCAAGGGCTGCTGGCTGTCATTCCTTTGACTCTATTGCTCCTGCCTTTGATTCCACTTCCTGTTTCTTGTCCCTCAAGGAAGAACTCCCTAATATTCTGTTTCTTTTTCTGCAGTTGAATTCTATCAGATGAGTTCATCTACCCTCCCAGGGAAGGATTCCCTGTTCAGGGGACAATTCAGGTGACAAAAGTTTCCCCCAGGTAAGTGGCTCTTCCTTCCGCCACTTTCATCTCAGAAGAAGATGCAGACACCTGTCCTGACCCTATCCCTCCCTCTGGCACAAGTCAGCCTAGACAATAACTTCTCATTTATAAATGGAATGATCATTATTAAATTCTAAAATATTTTCATTTGTATCAAATTCCTCATTTTGGAAATATACTATAATTGCATTTCTATTTCATCTTTCCTCTAGCAATCATTTATGAAAATTATTTTTTAGCCCATTTATTATGAGTTTTGGAGGTTTTCCTCCTCATTCTATCATATCCAGTCAGGAAAATGTGACTTGTGCTGTTTATACTCTTTGGACACACTGAGACTTTCTTTGCAGCATACAATATCATCAGCTTTTGAACCCTTGATTTGATTTATCTCTTAGTCAGCTGAAATACACCTCACAACAGTTTCCAGGAAGCATAAGAAAGAAGCATACTTTCTAAACCATTGCATTTTTGAAAGTGTCCTTTTTATGGCTTCACACATCAACGACAATTTAGCTGAACACAGAATTCTTTTTTTTTTTTTTTTTTTTTTTTTTTTTTTTTTTTATTTTTTATTTTTTTTTTTTATTTTATTTTTTTTACGTTTACATAGGGTAATGATGTTTATTATATTTTTCCCCTCCCCCCCACCCCTCCCACCCCTCCCCACCCCTCCCACCCCTCTTTTCCCTCTACACAGTCCTTCTTTCCTTCATTCTTACTGCTCTCCTTAGCCTAACTCTAAACCTAACCCTAAACCTAATGCTAGCCCCTCCCACCCCCCATTATATGTCCTCATCCGCTTATCAGCGAGATCATTCGTCCTTTAGTTTTTGAGATTGGCTTATCTCACTTAGCATGATATTCTCCAATTTCGACCATTTGCCTACAAATGCCATAATTTTATCATTCTTCATTGCGGAGTAATATTCCATTGTATAAATATGCCACAGTTTCTTTATCCATTCATCAACTGAAGGGCATCTAGGTTGGTTCCACAATCTGGCTATGGTGAATTGAGCAGCAATGAACATTGATGTGGCTGTATCTCTGTAGTATGCTGATTTTAAGTCCTTTGGGTATAGGCCAAGGAGTGGGATAGCTGGGTCAAATGGTGTTTCCATTCCAAGCTTTCTGAGGAATCTCCACACTGCTTTCCAGAGTGGTTGCACTAATTTGCAACCCCACCAGCAATGTATGAGTGTTCCTTTTTCACCACATCCTCGCCAACACCTATTGTTGCTTGTATTCTTGATAATCGCCATTCTAATTGGGGTGAGATGAAATCTTAGGGTAGTTTTGATTTGCATTTCCCTTATTACTAGGGATGTTGAACATTTTTTCATATATCTGGTGATTACTTGTACATCTTCTTCTGTGAAGTGTCTGTTCATTTCCTTGGCCCATTTGTTGATTGGATTATTTGTATTCTTCGTGTAGAGTTTTTTGAGTTCTTTATAGATTCTGGAAATTAGCGCTCTATCTGAGGTATGGTTGGCAAAGATATTCTCCCACTCTGTAGGCTCTCTCTTCACATTTCTGATAGTTTCCTTTGCTGAGAGAAAGCTTTTTAGTTTGAATCTATCCCAGTTGTTTATTCTTGCTTTTATTTCTTGTGCTATGGGAGTCCTGTTAAGGAAATCTGATCCTGAGCCAACAAGTTGAAGATTTGGACCTACTTTTTCTTCTATAAGATGCAGGGTCTCTGGTCTGATTCCGAGGTCCTTGATCCATTTTGAGTTGAGTTTTGTGTAGGGTGAGAGATAGGGGTTTAGTTTCATTCTATTGCATATAGTTTTCCAGTTTTCCCAGCACCATTTGTTGAAGAGGCTATCTTTTCTCCATTGCATATTGTTGGAACCTTTGTCTAGTATGAGAAAATTGTATTTATTTGGGTTTGTGTCCATGTCCTCTATTCTGTACCATTGATCTACCTGTCTATTTTGGTACCAATACCATGCCGTTTTTGTTACTATTGCTTTGTAGTAGAGTTGAAGATCTGGTATTGCAATACCCCCTGCTTCGCTCTTGCTACTGAGGATTGCTTTAGCTATTCTAGGTTTTTTATTCTTCCAGATGAATTTCATAATTGCTTGCTCTATTTCTGCGAGGTACATCATTGGGATTTTAATTGGAATTGCATTGAATCTGTATAGCACTTTAGGTAGTATAGCCATTTTGACGATATTAATTCTGCCTATCCAGGAACATGGGAGATCTTTCCATCTTCTAAGGTTTTCTTGAATTTCTTTCTTTAGTGTTCTGTAGTTCTCATTGTAGAGGTCTTTCACCTCTTTTGTGAGATTGATTCCCAAGTATTTTATTTTTTTCGATGCTATTGTGAATGGAGTAGTTTTCCTAATTTCTCTTTCTGAAGATTCATCACTTATGTATAAAAATGCGTTGGATTTATGAGCATTGATCTTGTAACCTGCTACTTTACTGAATTCACTTATGAGTTCTAAAAGTTTTCTGGTGGAATTTCCAGGTTCCTCTAAATATATAATCATGTCATCAGCGAACAGGGATAGTTTGAGTTCTTCTTTTCCTATTCGTATCCCTTTAATTTCTTTGGTTTGTCTAATTGCTCTGGCTAGAGTCTCAAGGACGATGTTGAATAGAAGCGGTGAAAGAGGGCATCCCTGCCTTGTTCCAGTTTTTAGGGGGAACGCTTTCAGTTTTTCACCATTTAGAATGATATTAGCCATGGGCTTAGCGTAGATGGCCTTTATAATGTTTAGGAATGTTCCCATTACCCCAATTTTTTCTAGTGTTTTGAGCATGAAGGGATGCTGTATTTTATCAAATGCTTTTTCTGCATCTATTGAAATAATCATGTGATTCTTAACTTTAAGTCTGTTGATATGGTGAATGACATTTATTGATTTCCGAATGTTGAACCAACCTTGCATCCCTGGGATAAAACCCACTTGATCGTGGTGCACTATCTTTTTAATATATATTTGTATGCGATTTGCTAAAATTTTGTTGAGAATTTTTGCATCGATGTTCATTAAGGATATTGGTCTGAAATTTTCTTTCCTTGATGTGTCTCTGTCTGGTTTAGGTATCAGGGTGATATTGGCTTCATAGAACGAGTTTGGTAGGGTTCCCTCCTCTTCTATCTCATGGAATAGTTTGAGGAGTATTGGAATGAGCTCTTCTTTAAAGGTTTTATAGAACTCGGCTGAGAACCCATCTGGTCCTGGACTTTTCTTTGTTGGTAGGCTTTTGATGACCTCTTCTATTTCATTGCTTGAAATTGGTTTATTTAAGTTGTGTATGTCCTCCTCGTTCAGTTTAGGTAGTTCATATGTCTCTAGAAATTTGTTGATGTCTTCAAGGTTTTCTGTTTTGTTGGAGTATAGATTTTCGAAATAGCTTCTAATTATGTTTTGTATTTCACTCGTGTCTGTTGTGATGTTTCCTTGTTCATTCCGAATTTTAGTAATTTGAGTTTTCTCCCTCTTTCTCTTTGTTAGTGTGGCTAAGGGTTTATCAATTTTATTTATTTTTTCAAAGAACCAACTATTTATTTTATTAATTTTTCCGATTGTTTCTTTTGTTTCGATTTCGTTGATTTCGGCTCTGATTTTAACTATTTCCTGTCTTCTACTACTTTTGGTATTGGTCTGCTCTTCTTTTTCTAGTGCTTTGAGCTGTAGTGTTAACTCGTTTATTTGTTGATTTCTACTTCTTTTTTTGAATGCACCCCATGAAATAAATCTTCCTCTAAGTACTGCTTTCATAGTGTCCCAGAGATTTTGATATGATGTGTCTTTGTTCTCGTTTACTTCTAAGAATTTTTTTATTTCCCTCCTGATGTCTTCTGTTATCCATTCATCATATAATAGTGTATTATTTAGTCTCCAGGTATTGGAGAAGTTTCTGTTTTTTATTCTGTCATTTATTTCTAATTTCAATCCATTATGATCTGATAGAGTACAAGGTAGTATCTCTATCTTCTTGTATTTACTAACAGTAGCTTTGTGGCATAAAATATGGTCTATTTTAGAGAAGGATCCATGTGCTGCTGAGAAGAAAGTGTATTCATTCTTTGTTGGATGGTATATTCTATATATGTCCGTTAAGTCTAAATTGCTGATTGTGTTGTTGAGATCTATAGTTTCTTTATTCAATTTTTGTTTGGACGATCTATCCAGTGATGAGAGAGGTGTGTTAAAATCGCCTAGTATTATTGTGTTGTGGTCTATTTGATTTCTGGAATTGAGAAGGATTTGTTTGACGTACGTGGATGAGCCAATGTTCGGGGCATAGATATTTATGATTGTTATGTCTTGCTGATTTATGCTTCCCTTAAGCAGCATGTAATGTCCTTCTTTATCCCTTCTGACTAGTTTTGGTTTGAAGTCCACATTATCTGAGATGAGGATGGATACTCCAGCTTTTTTGCTGTGTCCGTGTGCATGGTATGTTTTTCCCCATCCTTTCACCTTTAGTCTATGGGTGTCTTTTTCTATGAGATGTGTCTCTTGCAGGCAGCATATTGTTGGATTTTTCTTTTTAATCCAATCTGCCAGTCTGTGTCTTTTGATTGATGAATTCAGGCCATTAACATTCAGGGTTATTATTGTGATATGATTTGTATTCCCAGTCAATGGACTCATATTTGTTTTTGACATGATTTGGTTTCTCCTTTATTTGGCTATTCCTTTAGGCTAGCGCCTCCTGTTGCTGATTTGCATCGTTGTTTTTCATCTCTTCCTCATGGAATATTTTGCTGAGAATGTTCTGTAATGCTGGCTTTCTTTTTGTAAATTCCTTTAGCTTTTGTTTATCATGGAAGGATCTTATTTCATCGTCAAATTTGAAGGTAAGTTTTGCTGGGTATAAGATTCTTGGTTGGCATCCATTTTCTTTCAGGGCTTGGTATATGTTGTTCCAGGCCCTTCTAGCTTTTAGGGTCTGGATTGAAAAATCTGCTGATATTCTTATTGGTTTCCCTCTGAATGTAATTTGATTCTTTTCTCTCGCGGCCTTTAAAATTCTGTCTTTATTTTGTATGTTAGGTATTTTCATAATAATGTGCCTTGGTGTGGGTCTGTTGTAATTTTGTATGTTTGGAGTTCTATAAGCCTCTTGTACTTGGTTTTCCATTTCGTTCTTCAGATTTGGGAAATTTTCTGTTATTATTTCATTGAATAGATTGTTCATTCCTTTGGTTTGTTTCTCTAAGCCTTCCTCAATCCCAATAATTCTCAAATTTGGCCTTTTCATGATATCCCATAGTTCTTGGAGATTCTGTTCATGATTTCTTACCATCTTCTCTGTTTGTTCCACTTTGTTTTCAAGGTTAAATATTTTGTCTTCAATGTCTGAGGTTCTGTCTTCCAGGTGTTCTATCCTATTGGTTATGCTTTCTATGGAGTTTTTAACTTGGTTTATTGTTTCCTTCATTTCAAGGATTTCAGTTTGGTTTTTTTTTCAGTATCTCTAACTCTTTATTGAAATGATCTCTTGCTTCCCGTATTTGGTCTTTTAACTGTTGATTGGTGCGATCATTTAATGCCTGCATTTGCTCTTTCATCTCCTCCTTCAATGCCTGCATTTGCTCTTTCATCTCCTCATTAGCTTCCCTGATCGTTTTAATTACGTACATTCTGAACTCCCTTTCTGACATTTCTTCTGCTGTGCTGTCATTGGGTTTTATTGATGTAGTATCTAGGTTTGTTTGGGACATTTTCTTCCCTTGTTTTCTCATAATGGTCAGTTGTCAGTGGGACCCTGAGATGTTGCAGTTTTCCACTATTGGCTTATAGTGTCCCAGTAGATTTCCAGTGTATCACCTCCCAGCCTTCAGTAGCCTGATGTCTTGGAGGAATCTGATAAAGCAGCTCATTCGAAGAATACTGCCCCTAGCCCCCTACTGGTTCCACGTTTTGGAACTGGCTCTGTGCGGAAATGCTCTCACTGTGGGCCTGCACCGTGTAGCTGGCCGTGTGGGAAGAGCCCACTGCCGGAGTGTGGAAGACTACCTTGGGAAGACTCAAGCTGCCCTGCCCGGCTCTGCTAAGCCACCTCTATCTGGGCCTGCCACCCGGGCTGAGCTTTACCCAGTGGGCAGACTCACCCGTGGCTCCACTTCAGTCCGAGTCTCTCAATGCCTCCCCTTCTTAACTCCTGGGTTGTGGAGCGACCGGAGGTGCAGTCTCCCTCTAGGCCGCCATCTTGGATCGCCCCGTGAAGAGAGCCCGCAGCCGGAGTGGGCAGAGCCGCCTGAAGAGGTCTCCGGCTGCCCTGCCCTTATCCCTGAGGCTGACTGCAGATCGAGGCTCTCCGCTGGTTCTTTGCAGGAGTACACTGCACTGCAGGGGCTCCGGGACTCGGAGCGTGCTCTATTCAGACAGGCTCTCACTAGGGGGCCAGTTCCGTTCGGAGAACCTGGAGAAGCTGGCTGTGTGGGCGGGGCCCACCGCCGGAGTGCGCAGGACTGCCTGTGGATGACTCTAGCTGCCCTGCCCGGCTCCGATAAGCCACCTCTATCTGGGCCTGCCACCCGGGCCGAGCTTTACCCAGTGGGCAGACTCACCCGTGGCTCCACTTCAGTCCGAGTCTCTCAATGCCTCCCCTTCTTAACTCCTGGGTTGTGGAGCGACCGGAGGTGCAGTCTCCCTCTAAGCCGCCATCTTGGATCGCCCTGAACACAGAATTCTAAGGTCACAACCTTCTTCCTTTAAACCTCTGGAGACTGCAGTTCCGTGTTGCAGTGAAATCTGAAGCGAATGGATGTTGTTTCCTTTGTAGACACTCTTCTGTTGAGTTGCTTGCAGGACACTTTTTAACCCCTGTAAGTCTCATCATATTCTTTTCATCCTCCTCGGACTCCTAGTTCCCAGAGGCTCCAGGAGGAGCCCAGGGACTCCCCAGAGGAGGTGGGATGAGGGAGGTGCTGAAATAAGCTCTCTGGGTTCCCACGGATGCAGGGGGGCCATGCTATCCATAGTAATATTCCAAGCTGCACGGAATATTAGCCGCAAGCACAATAACGCAGCTGTGGGCTTTGCACTCTCATTTCCCTTCCATGAGCAGGGGTTTATTATAAATCAATAGGATTTCTACAGCAAGGGCAAAAGTTACACGCATGAGACAGAGGAAATAATAAATTGAACCTTGATAAGAATTTTCCTAGATGTACGATATGTTCTCCTTGGAGTTCTGTGTTTCAATGACAGATGCTGCTGTTCTCATCTATGCCCAGCTCTGAGTGTTGCCTCAGTCCTCACCTGAGTCCAGAAGGTTCTGTGCCTAGTATCAGAACTGCTTCATGCCCTAAGCTACTTTCTCCACAAGTAAATATTACACTAAAGACTGTATGACCGTGCTAGAGGACCTTTGAAACTTCTCTCAGGAAGAAGAGTGAATGAAAGGAAGATGTGACCAAGGCTGGCAGAGGGAGTCCTGGTCAAGAAGGGCATTGGTCTCAGGATGGTGGGTAACAGAATCCCTAGACAGGTGTAGGGGCATGAGAGGAAACAGCTTTCCAGAAGATGCTCCACAGGATAATAACTTCAAAGGGAACAGGCTGTGACCTTGCCCAGGTACAGGGATCCCTTCCCACATATCTTAGTGCTCTGCAGTGCACAGCTATGAGGACCTGTGTGGCAACTCCCTCAAGAGCAAGCCCCATACACAGGCAGGGTGAGTTCAGAGTAAACCTGAAGTTGTTACCTGGCATGTCTAGGCCAATAAGCAAGGTCAAAAATCTCAGTTAATATCAGTTATACACTGAATGTTTATGTTTCCCCAAAATGCACATGTGTGGGGTCATGGAGGTGGGGCCTTTGCAAGGTGACTAGGGCAGGAATCTGGACTTCTGTGCAGGACTGGTACCCATAAAAGGGGATGAAGAGTTCAGAGCACTCTTTTTCCATCATGTGAAGACACAGTGGAAAGATACCATCCATGAGCCCATGACCAGACACTGAATCTTCAGATGTCTTGATCTTGAATTTTCTGACTATGAGAAGTAAATGTTGTTTGGTCACCAGGTCTATGATATTTCTGTCATAGCGGCCCAAACTGACTGTGACAATGTCTTAACATATCCTGCCACACATGTGTAACCAGAAAACCCTGCTCTGACACACTAGGATCAGGAGGCATGCTCCTAAAACTCATCTATTCCTAAGTGTACCCAGAAATACTAGGCTTAAGAAACAGTCATCACAGAAATGATTTAGTGACCTAATGAGTTTCAGATGGGAAAATCTATCCTGGAAATTCACAAGGCCTGTTATGATCTTAAAGGTTCTGAGAGGGTCTGAAATAAAGAAGGAATATCATTGAACTTTTAGCTCAGTTGTTCTCAGATTATTTGTCCATAAAGAACCTTTTTCAATAAATACTCATTAACATCAGACAGAATATGAAATACAATTGCAGAAATACTGCTCTAAAAAAACTTTCCAGATCAAAGGGTTTGCCATACTACATTCTGTCCTCGGTGTAGTCCCAGCAGGAAATTAATGAAAAAAAAGGTTTCTAAGCATGTCCTGTTTTATTGAATGAGTGGGACTCAGCAGGGTACAAGAATAAAGCAAAATTGCCCCTTCTCACCAGATCAGTTCCAAACCTGCTCAGTCAAACCATACATCCTTTGTTCCTGAGATAAAAATCTCAGTCAGTTCCCAGAGCTTTCTCAGTCATTCTTAGGTATTGACTAGTGTCTCTTGTGCAGGAAGAACAGAATCCGATCACCTTGAATATCAAAATTCCAGTTTCTTATTCCACTGAAAACTTCTCTTCCTATGTCACCACCACATCAGAACCAGAGAGAAAGTCTCTATAGTAAAAGAGGGCAGTCTTTTTTTTTTTTTTTTTTGTGGTGCTGGGGGAGGGCAGTCTTTTGTTTTTCATATTTTAATCATGGCTTTTCTGCTATCCCTGCCCACCCATCCCATGAACTATGCTACTGCCATCTCTTCTGATGTTGGGGAAGAGAGAAGTAAAGGTTGTCCAAGTGTCCAGAGAAAGCTTTCTGCTTTCTCTGGTTTTTCTACAGGTATTTAAATGCCCTTAGTCATGAGCAGACATCCAAATACTGGGTCTTTTGACCTGTGGGGCACTTTCAGGAGTTTTTCAGAGACTCCCCCACACACACAATGCCAGAGGTCATAGCACCTCTTCCACTAGCCTATATGACTATTTCCTAAGCCTCTGGCCTCCAGCAGTCCACCAGGGAGAGGTCATCTAACCCCTCTGGGTGGTGCCTTTTGAGTGATGAATCTTAAAGGGGTTCAAAGTCTGTCTCTTCTCCAGGGGACCCACATCTGCAACTGATTCCCTCTCCTATCTTCCAGCACAACTAGGGCAACCCTAGCACCTATAAGCTTTGTCAGGTATGAGTTGGGTGTCAGTTTCCATATTGTCCCAAATCTACCTATTTCCTGCTCTTTTTGCAATTGAAGTCCCTCCTCTCTCAACTTGGTGTTTGAACTCTGCTCCACCATGGGAAATGGTCAGGGCGCAGCTCACTGACAGTTGTGTTGGTTGAGTTTCCTGGATATAGGCTGCAAAATGGAGATTTTCCAAAGCAGTGAAGGAGTAGGAGCAGGCAGATGGAGAAGTGGGGCTTCATAGGCCCTCAAGTGATAAACCTGGGAATTTGCAAGCTGGGTTGGCCTTTTCCATATACAGGCAAGGAGGCCAGGTCTCTGTTCCTCTGCATTACCCAACACTGAGGAGAAGGAAGGAGCTTGGACAACAAAGGGGACTCTACCAAGGGAGGCTCCCAGAAGCGTCCACTGCTCTGAATCAACAGGAGCAAGCACTCCCCATACCTAGGGTACTCCGTGTCTCATCCTTAAGGGGGAATCTGGGTGGTGCAGCATAGCACCCATGATATCCCCCATTGAGTATCAAAGACAGGGAAGGCCCTATTTAACATCCCAATCCAGAAATGAGTGCATTTTGCCTTGTGCTAATTTGTCTTCTGCTGTGATTTGTCTCTGATCAAGGAAAACATCAGGTATTTACGAAGCTA
Organism: Sciurus carolinensis; assembly: GCF_902686445.1. Taxonomy (NCBI): domain Eukaryota; kingdom Metazoa; phylum Chordata; class Mammalia; order Rodentia; family Sciuridae; genus Sciurus; species Sciurus carolinensis. The sequence continues at coordinate 134,203,370 of NC_062217.1, forward strand.
CTTGTCTGGGAGCATAGTGATTCCCAGAAGGGATAGTGAAGAGCTCCTGCTCTACCTGACTCTGTCTTATATTCTCTGGGTCCATTTTGGACATTCATATCACCCCTCTAGTCCTCTAGTCTAATTTCCCTAGCTTATAAGAGAGAATTAAAAAAAATACCACTCTACTTACCTCTCTACAGTGAGATACTCATGAGACATCTAACACACACAAAGCAAGGGCTTTGGAATCTACTATGAAGAAATGGGACCTTCTTCAAAGTACTAACATAGTGTTAATAGAATTGGTTAGCCTTTTCTGGACAAGACTCATCAGAGTTTGGTGATCAAGCACCTTGATAGCACTAATGGATGAACTTTTTCATAAATATTGTTCATTCTTGGTGGGGAAAGAGGGGTCAGAGGTGAGCAGGTACCACCTTAAGGGTTATGGACAGAACGCTGAGATCAGCTTGGTGGTAGAGGGTCAGCTAGGACTGCAGTTCCACCCAGTCCATTATAGAGGCTTTGGCACTAAAGAAGATGGCAACCTAGCTCTGGCTTTGTCATTCATGAAGATGTAAGGCTTTATAAACCTCTCCCACACTGGAATCCATTCTATATCTGTGAAATGAAAGCACAGCACCAGGCCAGAAGTTTCAAACTCTCATACTAGCAGAAGTCTGTTTTTAATTGGAAATTTTTTCCAAACTCTAGTATATGACATTAAACACATTCCTCATACCACATTTGGTTTTTGTTGTTGTTCTGCTTTGTTTGGTTTGGTTTGAGTTTGGGTTTTCTTGCTTGTTTGTTTTGGAGACAGGGTCTCATTTTGTTGCCCAAGTTGGTCTCAAATTCAAGATCCTCTGTTTCTACCTCTCAAATATCTGGGATTATAGATATGTGTCACTGCACCCAACTACTTCATAATATTTAAATGCCCACCAATGATCAAAAATTTGCCAACTACTTCATAACATTTAAATGCCCACCAATGATCAAAAAATTGTCTCCAAATTTTATAAAAGTCTGTTAAGAGGTATTATTTCAATCAATCACTCAGAAAATAGTCCCTGTGTGACTACCATGTGCCAGGCACAGTAGTAAGCAAAGTGTTCAACCATGCACTACCAGTTGCATACCAGTACAGTCCCTTCCCTCCTAGATTTATTTACAGTTATTTGGGCAAACCAGACAACATATGCAATTATAATGCAGTATGATAAGTGTTCAAACAGGCAGATTTTTGAAATACATCAGAGAAGATTTCAACCCAGCTTTGGCATTATGGAAAAGTTGGAGTTGAGGTTCCAGAGAAACTGGATCTATAGGTTGTGTTAGAATTAACTCATCACTGGAGAGAAGAGACTCCTCCCAGTAGAAAGCCTCACACATACAGAGGGCCAGAATTATGACAGCAAGAATTCTCAAGGGCTGGTTAAAGGTTGGTCCAAATATAAAAGAGGAAACAACTGAGGGTAAGAGATGGGACAGTGAATTAACTGCATAGATCACAAAAGGTCATTTGTGAAATGCTAAGAAATCTGGGCTTCATCCTTGGTGCCTGGAGAAACCATTGATGAATTTTAAGCATTTTAAGAATCACTAGACTAGGTGACCTCCCAAGGTAGTCTCAACACTAATGCTTGCAATAACAGATTTCATTAAGCCTAACCAATAAATTCTTGCACATTAATTGAGTCATTCAACAAATATTTGCCAAATGTAATTAAAATGATTATTTAAATCACAAAGACTTAGTGAAACACCTTTTGGGGGGGATCAAAGATAAAGGTAAACCTATTTATAGTAGAAAATCCAATTTATTTCTTTCACAGGACAGCCTTACATCTGCAGTGGGGAAGAAAAGGAGAGGAAAAGATTCAGAAGTGACTAGCCAAGGAAAAGAAGGACACCGCCACATGACACAATGCTGGTAAGGACTGAAACACTGTGGGGCTGAGAAACAAAAGACAGCAGATGAGCTAAGGGCTACAGAGCACACTGCAAGATTGACTGACATGCTGAATTCCAGCAGTTAAGATGGCGAGCCCCTCCTAACCTCCACCCCATCCAAGCTAGTCAGTGAGGGACAAAGACACTTCCCCCCAGGGGACACCAGAGAAGGTGGACCCTAGGAGAAACTGGGCAGCATCTCAGGAAGGCATTAAATCTCAGAAGAGACAGTAAAAACTTATATTCAAAAGATGAACTACCAGTACCCAGTTTTGATTAGATATTACATAATAAAACTCCAAGAGACCCCTAGCTCATAACTCTTTTGCCCTTCTAGTTTAGTTTAGATATCAAATGTCTTTCAAAGGTCATGTGTTGAAGGCTTGGTTCTCAGGCTGTGGAGCTTGTGGGAGATGGTGAACCTTCGGGAGGTGGGATCTAATGAGAGGAAGTTAGGTCAATGGGGATGTGACTTTGAAGGGGCTATTTGGATCCCGGCCCTTTCTCTCTGTCTCTCTGCTCCCTGTCCACCATGAGGTGAAGTCTGCTCTGCTATATGTTCCCACAACTATGCTGTACATTGCAGCCATATTCCCAAGGTGACAGGGCCAAGCAACCATGGAATGAAACCTAACCTCTATAATAATGAGCTAAAATAAATCTTTCCTCCTTTCAAGATGTTTATCTCAGGTATTGTCACAGCAACAGAAGACTGACTGAACATGTAACAGTAACCTCCCACATGGACTCAGGCTTGGCCATGTGGCTTGCTCTATTCAATGGGACATCAGCAGGTTGATACAAGCAGGGTCTTGTCACCTTAGAATGATCCCTCTTGAAACTCAGTTGGTCTGTGGTAGAAAAGCCTAGGCAACTCTGTTGGAGAAAAGAGACATGTGGAGAGGTTGGGGAGAATGATAATGCATGAAGAGGGAAGCTACAGGGAAAATAAGCTCCAGTGCCTCAGACAAATGCAGCCACTTAATGGATACCAGCCAATGTGACATAGGACAAAAACAACCTTGTCAATCTCAGCATCATGAAACATAATTGTAAGTCACTAAACTTTGCAGAAGTTTGTCATGTAGCAATATTACTAGAAGGAAATGCAAAATAAGGAAACTTGTGTGACCAAAACATGAAGTTTATACTTGGAAATTCCAGCATTAGTCCTGCAGGAATTTCAGAAAGAGAATACAAAGAGAATGGAGGGGATTCAGTAATCAAAAAAATAAAATGAAAGTTTCCCAGAATTAGATAAAGAATATGTCACTCTAAAGGGACTCTCCAAATGTTAAGCAGATTGGAAAGGAAAAATGTGCATCTAGAACACAATGATCCTATTTCAGAACTCCAGTGATAAATATAGAGGAAAACCCTCAAAAAGTTCCATAGATTTAAGAGAATGCCACCCAGAGTGGAATTAAAATCAAACTTCATTAGTTCTTTCCATAAAAACATTAGATACCAAGAAAATGATAATAATTAAGAAACAAGTCTTCAAAATTCTAAGGAAAGTTATTTTGAACCTGAAATCTCATAACCAGCCAAACTAATAATAAAGAAGGAAGAAATAGAGAGGCATCTGGTCATGCATGGATTCATAAAGGTATCTGCTCATGCAACATTTCTGAAGAATTGAGTACATAGTAGGAAAATGACTACAAGTAAGAAAGTGATGTGAGATACAAGGAATAAAGGAAAAGAGGACCCACTAAAACCTGTGATTAAGTATAAATAGCACTCATTCAAAATGCACAAAATTCCAAAAAGGTTAAGTTACTATCTAAAGTTAAAATCTTAGATAATCTCAAAATGAAATATGGGGCTGAAGAAGAGCCATGATAGAAAAGGAAGCAAGCAAAAGCATGTTAGACCAGGGTAGGGAGGTCAGGAGACAGACTTCGAAGGACACAGATCCAAAGGCAGGAAAAGAGACAGAGAACACACAGGCTATTCAAGGGAATTAAAGAAGAGCAGGGGGAAAGTGATTGGGGGTGGTGGGAAGATGGCAAAAATGAGTTTAAACTTTGACTGGCTTTTCTTCTCCTATTCACTCTTTTTTTTTTTTTTTTTTTTTTTTTAGTATTATCACAGTTTTACTTTGAGAACATGCATAGGAAAAAAGACAATGAAATATAATAGCAATTCAGGTTGTCTTTTAGAAGTACAATTATATGTGATTTTTATTTTCTTCAGACTTTTAAGTATTTTACAAAATTTCTTCAACACAATTTTCTTGTGTTATAATCAGAAACAATAAACCTTGTTTTAAAGACAATTTCTCTCTAGGAGAGTTGTAAGTCTAGTCCAAATTGAAAGATGGAAAATGAACTATTCCTACATTATTATAAGCATTCTATTATAGTTATGTACACAGCATTGAGAACAACTAACCACCCACATCAGAGATGGAAGATTTCATGTGCTACCATTCCCAGTGATTTTTCAGAAGTCTTTCGTATTTTAAGGAAAAGTAGAGTTATTATTATCCTAAATTTTTTGTGCCAGATGTGTTTCCAAACTGACTTTTTGATAGTAGAGTGAAACAGACATTATTACCTCATGTACATATGACTACATGACTGATGTGATCCTACAATATGTACAATCAGAAACATGAGAGATTGCACTCCATTTATGTATGATCTATCAAAATGTATAACTGCATTCTACTGTCATGTGCAACAAATTAGAACAAATTAAAAATTAATTTTAATATTAATTAATATTTAATTAATTTGTATTTTAAAAATCCCTCTATATGTGCTATTAATGGAACACACTTAAAAGAAAATGAGGCAGGACATTAAAATCGAGGGCACAAAAATGTATATGTAGGCTAAATATTCTTAACCCCAAAATAGGAAGTTTGAAATTCTCTAAAATATGAAACTTTTTGAGAATTAACATGATGCCACAAGTGAAGAATTCCGCACCTGACCTCATGTGATAGGTCACAGTCGAACCACGGTGCACTAAAAATAGAGTATCAGATTACTACATGTATAAAATGTACATGAAACATAAATGAATTTTTTTGTTGAGATTTGGGTCCCATTCATAAGATACCTCATTATGTATATGCAAATATTCCAAAGTATGAAAAAAATCAAAATTCAAACTTCTGGTCCCAAGCATTTGGGATAAGAGATATTTGATTTGTATCAGATATGCTAATGAATTTATCCGCCTCGGGATCTATGTTCAATAATACAATAAGAAGGGCCTTTAGAATGACAACTTGGTGCAGCATCTTGACTTTATTATGCTTGTCAAAACACTGGGGTATATTGGTTAATATATACTAAATACAAAATGGATTATATGTATGTATGTGTGTATATATATACACACATACATATATATAATCAAAACTGAGAAACACTCAATGCTATTTTACTACCCTGGAATACTACAAGGGAGTTGAACTATGCCAAGAAACTGAACTTCCACGTAGCAGGCCCTGGCTTCTTCTGACCCAGAAATACACTGAGAGCTATAGGTGGAGGCTCCTGGAAGATCTTCCCTCGGCATCCACTGAATTTTGTGCCACCCATTCTACAGCTTTGCAAATATCTTGTCTGCAAATAAGAATAGTGATTAATGAATCCTCTTCAGAGCCTTCTTGGATACCCAGAGCAGCATTGGTGGTTTACTAGTTGATATCATGAGGTACAAACAATCTTTCCTGAGAATATTTTGTTTGACTCTCACTGTGCATTTTTAGCTCTAAATCAATTATTAATACTTGATCATCAAAAAAAAACTCACATAAACATATGGATGTCTGAGCTGGGTGTGGTGAGGCTGAGGCAGGAGGATCGAAAGTTCAAGGCCAGCCTCAGCAAAAGTGAGGCACTGAGCAACTCATTGAGACCCAGTCTCTAAATAAAATACAAAATAGCACTGGGGATGTAGCTCAGTGGTCAAGTACCCCTGAGTTCAATCTTGGATACCTCCTCCAAAAAAAAAAATATACATATATATGGATGTCTGATATTATGGTATGTGCTTGCATAAATATTCCACCTTTATCTATATCTATGAAGAACCAATTAAAAATAAATTTAAAAAGCCGGGGTTGTAGCTCAGTGATAGAGCACTTGCCTAACACATGTGAGGCACTGGGTTTAATCCTCAGCACCACATAAAAATAAATAAATAAAATAAAGATATTGTGTCTATCTACAAGTAAATATATATATATACATATATAGATATATAAAAGACCAGTTGAGGAAAGGAAGGGAAATAGGGGGAGGAGGAAGGAAAGAAAAGAGGAGTCGTCACTGGGCACTAAAATGGAGCAAATTAAATTCCATGCATGTTTGATTATGTCAAATGAACCCAACTATTATATATAACTATAATGCACTAATAAAAGCATTTTAAAAAATACAGACACTGACCTTTGTTGAAACATCAGAAATCTGACTTCTCTGGGCTAATATTTCTAAAATGCAGCAGCCAGATTGAACAGGCAGTGGCTGTCTTTAGGAGAAGGATGCACCCACCCATCTATTGTTGCTCCCGGAGCATCTCCAGTCTGAAAGTCAGTCTCCAAATTTAACAGATCTTAAGAACTTACAGCTCTCAACCTCTCAAAGACTCTCCAGTTAGGAAAGGGTCAGAGATGCCCTATAACCCAAGCCCCATCACTTACTACCAAGGAGACAGAGGCCTTAGACAGTTTTGTGTTGCTATGAAAATAAAACATGTAGGAAGGAGTTTATTCAACTCACAGTTGTGGAAAGCCATAAGCATGGTGCCAGCACTTGTTCAGCTTCTGTAAGGGTCTCGTGCTGGGTCTCATAATGAAGAGTGGAAGGGAAGTGGGTGCATGGGATGGGCACCTGTGCAAGAGAGACCAGGGAGAGGTCGACCCACTTTAAAACAGCCCCCTCAGAGTCAATAACACTGTCCTATGAGACTTAATGCAGGCCTTCCAGAAAAACATTCATCTCTTCATGGGGGTTTGCCCTGTGACCCAATCACCTCTCACTGGGCCCTACCTCTCTATGCCTTTACACTGCTATTATAGTTGGGATCAGGAATAACCCTCAAAGGCTCATGTGTTAAAGGCTTGGTCCCCAGCTGGTGGTACTGTTGGGGTGATGGACACTGGAGGTGGGGACTAGAGGGAGGAGGTGGGTTCCTGGGTGCATGTTCTTAAAGGGTCTAACTTGTCCCTGCATCCCTTCCACACTCTCTTCCTGGTTCCTGGCTGCCACAGAGTAAGCAGTTTGCTCCACAACGTGCCCCCTACTATGATAGTCTACCTCACTACAGGCCCATAGTCGTGGAGCCAAATGACCATGGACTAAAACCTCTGAAACCATGAGCCAAAATAAATATTTCCTACCTTAAGCCGATTTTCTTAAGAATTTTATTATAGCAACGAAAAGCTGACTGACACAATTCAGGACCAAGCTTTCAGCACATGAACTTTTAGATGACAAACCACATGAAAACCACAGCAAGCCCAGAGAGAGAAGTGACTATACATGTTAACACTACATAGCCAGTGTGCAAGGCCAGTGCCCACATCATCCCACTATAGGTCCATGGTCCTTCCCTCTTTTACTCTGCAGATGTCTCAGTTTGTTGTTAAGGTGTTTCTGGAGGAACAATTCATTCATCCCAGGTTTTCATTATAAAAGGATTTGTTGGCATACATAAAATGCATTTACTTCCTTTAATTTCCTGAAAATTAAGAGACCAATATATCTCAGCTGTGATTAACAATCATCAAAATTACCATTTCAGTTCAGAGGCAATGTGGAAAAATTTGAATCCTTGTGCACTTTTGGTAAGAATGTAAAATGGTGGAACCACTATGGAAAACAATATGGTGATTCCTCAAAAAAATCAAAAGTAGAATTATAATATAGTCTAGCAATTCCACTTCTGTGTATGTACCCAAAAGTTTTGAAAGGAGGAACCCAAGCATATATTGGTACACCCACGTTTAAAACAGTATTATTGACAACAGACAAAAGGGGGAAGCAACCCAAATGTCCATCAATGGATGAGCAAAAATTTTTAAATGTGTAGATTCATACAATGGAATATTGTTCTGGCTTAAATAAAGAAATTTTCATGTGACAGCATACATGAACTTTGAGGACATTATACCAAGTATAATAAGGTAGCCACAAAAAGACAAACACTGTATGATTTTACTTAAAAGAGATACCTCGAGTATTTACATTCATAGAAGCCAACTAGAATGGTGGTTGCCCAGAGTTGGAGAAGGAATGGACAGTGTGGTTTAATGAGTATAGGGTTTCAGTTTTGCAGGATAAAAAATGTTTTGTGGAATGGAAGGTGATCATGTATATACCCAATACAACCAGAAAATGGTTAAAATGGCAAATACCGTGTTATGTATATTTTACCACAATTTTTAAGTAAATCATTTTTAATTGTCCTGTTTTTAAAATCCAGCAATCCCATGCTTTTGTTGTTTCAGTTTCCTCTACCACCAAGGAGCACGAGTCACAGAAGGAATGCTGAGGGAGTGGGCAGTAGATCTTAACCTACTGTGAGCCAGGCGCCTGTTGCACCAGGTACATTCCATGTTCAAATCCCAGCGGTGTCAGTTTCAGGGTCCCCATTAAAGAGAAGACATCCTTGCCTAAGGACACCTGTCCAATGAGAGGTGGAACAACCAGGAGCAGGAGCAGGAGAGGCAGTACTGTCCAGTGGTTAAAGTATATCCTCTTGAGGAAGAATACCTGGGCTCAAATTCCATCTCCCCCTGAAATCCATGTGCACTTGGACATGGTGCTTAACCTTTCTGGGCCTCAGACATGAAAAAGATTTAAAATAGGATTTTCACAGATATAAAACAGGGAAATAAATGTACTTATTGTTTATAAGGATTAAATGAGTTAAATATGAAAAGAACTTAGAGTACCACATGTCATGTGTGTGTGTGTGTGTGTGTGTGTGTGTGTGTGTGTTAGTTCTAATTAATTACACCCCCATTGTTTTGGTGTTAGAAGTTTTTTAATATTTTTTTCAGTGGTCAATGGACCTTTATTTTACTTATTTATATGTGGTGCTGACAATCAAACCCAGAGCTGCACACATGCTAGGCAAGAGCTCTACCACTGAGTTAAAACTCCAGCCCCTTGTTAGAAGTTTTTTATACCACTTTTCATGAGTTTTTCACTGCATAAAGCAGAGCTACCTCTTAGAAGGAAAACAAAGCAATTTAATCTCTCTGCCTAAAATCTTTTCTTTATACCTCAAAACCTATTTGATTTGCATGCAGGAATATGTCTATTAAAGATAATCACAGGATTTCGTGACACCAATTCTATTGTCATGATGACAATGATGACATTCCTGCATTCTTCTGCTCGGCATGTGGAGAAGAGAGGACATAGGAGTCCAAATGATTGTCTCCAGATTCATCCATTTACAGTCAAATGTCATGAGGTCATTATTCTTTCTTTTTTTTTTTTTTAACCTTACAAAATCTTTATTGATATATAATTTATATAAATTCCACACATTTGAAATGCAAAATAGATGATTTTTTTTTTTTTTTTTTTTTTTTTTTTTTGTGGTACTGGGGATCAAACTCAGGGCCTTGTGCTTGCAAGGCAAGCACTCTACCAGCTGAGCTATCTCCCCAGCCCCAAAATAGATGATTTTTGACAAAGTTATAAAATATTTTCATCACCATGCAAAGTTTCCTGCTCAATCTCCCTTCCATCCCCTACTCCCTTCAATCACTGATCCGACTACACCACTATATACTATGCTCACCTGTTTAGAATTTCATATGAGAATCCCATGGTATGTGCTTTGATGCATTTGCTTCACCCAGCACAATGTGAGGTTCATTCACATCATGTACATCGGTCATTGATTTGTTTTATTACTGAGTAGTGGTTTTAGGGTGGATGTACCATAAATTATCTATTTCCTATTGATGGACGTAAGTGGAATAGGTAGCTGCCTATTCTAAGTAAAGTTCTTTTGAGTAGTAGTCAACTAGAACTTTTATGAGATGTTTTCCTTTCTCTGGAGGGAAATACCTCAGAGTAGAATTGCAGGATCATCTCTTAAGGTTGTGATGAACTTTATAACAAACCTGAAGTTCTTCAATTAGGTGAAAGCATATCATGCTCATGACAATGAGTTCTATTGTCTTTTGTATCACAACCACACCAAAGTTTGATATTGCCTGGTATTTGAACTGAAGTCATTCTATGGGTATAAAGTGGTATCTCATTATGGTTTTATTTGCATTGTCCTAAAGACTGAAATATTGCTGAACATATTATTATGAGCTTATTACCCATTCTTATATCTTTTTTGTAAAGGATTGGTTCAGATCTTTTGAACATTATTATTGGGTTATCTGCATTCTTGTGTTTTAAATATTCTTTTATATTTTACTTCCACTACTAGTTCTCAATTCCTTAATTCTTTCTTTTCTTTCTTTCCTTCCTTCCTTCTCCTTTCCTCTTCTCTCTCTCTCTCTCTCTCTCTCTCTCTCTCTCTCTCTCTCTCTCTCTCTCTCTCTCTCTCTCTCCCTCTCTCTCTCTCCCCCTCTCCCTCTCTCCCTCCCTCTCTTCTGGTCTGTGCCTAGGTCCTTTTATTTTCTTAATGAATTCTTTGAAGAAAAGAAGGTTTTAATTTTGAAAAACACTAATTCTCTATTTTCTTTTAAAGTTCGTACTTTGGGGGTTTGTCTAACAAATCTTTGCCTATCCTCAAGGTTCTGAAGTTTTTCTATTTACCTTTCTTTAAGAAATTTCTAAGATAAGTTCAGATTAAATTTTGTATAAAGTGTGATATAGGGCTGGACAATGTACATTTATCCAGCTATTCTGGCACCATTTATTGAAAAGACTACTCTTTCTTCTGTTGAATTTCTTTGCTATCATTAAAAAAAAATTGCAAATATGTGTGGGTCTATTTTTAGAACTTCTATTGATTTTTTTTATTATTATTGTATACAAATGGGATACATGTTGTTTCTCTATTTGTACATGGAGTCAAGGCATACCATTTGTGTAATCATACGTTTACATAGGGCAAAGATGTTTGATTCATTATTTTTTCCCTTCCCCCCCACCCCTCCCACCCCTCTTTTCCCTCTATACAGTCCTTCTTACCTTCATTCTTACCACACTCCATATCCCTAACCCTAAACCTAACCTAACCCTAATGCTAACCCCTCCCACCCCCATTATATGTCCTCATCCGCTTATCAGCGAGATCATTAGTTCTTTAGTTTTTTGAGATTGGCTTATCTCACTTAGCATGATATTCTCCAATTTCATCCATTTGCCTGCAAATGCCATAATTTTATCATTCTTCTTTGCGGAGTAATATTCCATTGTATATATATGCCACAGTTTCTTTATCCATTCATCAACTGAAGGGCATTTAGGTTGGTTCCACAATCTGGCTATGGTGAATTGAGCAGCAATGAACATTGATGTGGCTGTATCTCTGTAGTATGCTGATTTTAAGTCCTTTGGGTATAGGCCAAGGAGTGGGATAGCTGGGTCAAATGGTGTTTCCATTCCAAGCTTTCTGAGGAATCTCCATACTGCTTTCCAGACTGGCTGCACTAATTTGCAACCACACCAGCAATGTATGAGTGTTCCTTTTTCACCACATCCTCGCCAACACCTATTGTTGCTTGTATTCTTGAAAATCGCCATTCTAATTGGGATGAGATGAAATCTTAGGGTAGTTTTGATTTGCATTTCCCTTATTACTAGGGATGTTGAACATTTTTTCATATATCTGTTGATTGCTTCTACATCTTCTTCTGTGAAGTGTCTGTTCATTTCCTTAGCCCATTTGTTGATTGGATTATTTGTATTCTTGGTGTAGATTTTTTTGAGTTCTTTATAGATTCTGGAAATTAGCGCTCTATCTGAAGTATGATTGGCAAAGATTTTCTCCCACTCTGTAGGCTCTCTCTTCACATTGCTGATAGTTTCCTTTGCTGAGAGAAAGCTTTTTAGTTTGAATCTATCCCAGTTGTTGATTCCTGCTTTTATTTCTTGTGCTATGGGAGTCCTGTTAAGGAAGTCTGGTCCTAAGCCTACAAGTTGAAGATTTGGACCTACTTTTTCTTCTATAAGATGCAGGGTCTCTGGTCTGATTCCGAGGTCCTTCATCCATTTTGAGTTGAGTTTTGTGTAGGGTGAGATATAGGGGTTTAATTTCATTCTGTTGCATATGGTTCTCGAGTTTTCCCAGCACCATTTGTTGAAGAGGCTATCTTTTCTCCATTGCATATATTTGGACCCTTTGTCTAGTATGAGAAAATTGTATTTATTTGGGTTTGTGTCCATGTCCTCTATTCTGTACCATTGATCTACCTGTCTATTTTGGTACCAATACCATGCCGTTTTGTTACTATTACTTTGTAGTAGAGTTGAAGATCTGGTATTGCAATACCCCCTGTTTTGCTCTTGCTACTGAGGATTGCTTTAGCTACTCTAGGTTTTTTATTCTTCCAGATGAATTTCATAATTGCTTGCTCTATTTCTGTAAGGTACATCATTGGGATTTTAATTGGAATTGCATTGAATCTGTATAGCACTTTAGGTAGTATGGCCATTTTGACAGTATTAATTCTGCCTATCCAGGAACATGGGAGATCTTTCCATCTTCTAAGGTTTTCTTTAATTTCTTCCTTTAGTGTTCTGTAGTTCTCATTGTAGAGGTCTTTCACCTCTTTTGTGAGATTGATTCCCAAGTATTTTATTTTTTTCGATGCTATTGTGAATGGGGTAGTTTTCCTAATTTCTCTTTCGGAAGATTCATCGCTTATGTATAAAAATGCATTGGATTTATGAGCATCTTGTAACCTGCTACTTTACTGAATTCACTTATGAGTTCTATAATTTTTCTGGTGGAATTTCCAGGTTCCTCTAAATATATAATCATGTCATCAGCGAACAGGGATAGTTTGAGTTCTTCTTTTCCATATGGTGAATGGCATTTATTGATTTCCGAATGTTGAACCAAGCTTGCATCCCTGGGATAAAACCCACTTAATCGTGGTGTACTATCTTTTTAATATATATTTGTATGCGATTTGCTAAAATTTTGTTGAGAATTTTTGCATTGATGTTCATTAAGGATATTGGTCTGAAATATTCTTTCCTCGATGTGTCTCTGTCTGGTTTAGTTATCAGGGTGATATTGGCTTCATAGAATGAGTTTGGGAGGGTTCCCTCCTCTTCTATTTCATGGAATACTTTGAGGAGTATTGGAATGAGCTCTTCTTTAAAGGTTTTGTAGAACTCGGCTGAGAACCCATCTGGTCCCGGACGTTTCTTGGTTGGTAGGCTTTTGATGATCTCTTCTATTTCATTGCTTGAAATTGGTTTATTTGAGTTGTGTATGTCCTCCTCGTTCAGTTTAGGTAGTTCATATGTCTCTAGAAATTTGTTGATGTCTTCGAGGTTTTCTGATTTGTGGGAGTATAGATTTTCAAAATAGCTTCTAATTATGTTTTGTATTTCAGTTGTGTCTGTTGTGATGTTTCCTTGTTCATTCCGAATTTTAGTAATTTGAGTTTTCTCCCTCTTTCTCTTTGTTAGTGTGGCTAAGGGTTTATCAATTTTATTTATTTTTTCAAAGAACCAACTCTTTATTTTGTTAATTTTTCCAATTGTTTCTTTTGTTTCAATTTCGTTGATTTCGGCTCTGATTTTAACTATTTCCTGTCTTCTACTACTTTTGGTATTGGTCTGTACTTCTTTTTCTAGGGCTTTGAGTTGTAGTGTTAAGTCGTTTATTTGTTGATTTCTACTTCTTTTTTTGAATGCGCCCCATGAAATAAATCTTCCTCTAAGTACTGCTTTCATAGTGTCCCAGAGATTTTGATATGATGTGTCTTTGTTCTCGTTTACTTCTAAGAATTTTTTTATTTCCCTCCTGATGTCTTCTGTTATCCATTCATCATATAATAGTGTATTATTTAATCTCCAGGTATTGGAGAAGTTTCTGTTTTTTATTCTGTCATTTATTTCTAATTTCAATCCATTATGATCTGATAGAGTACAAGGTAGTATCTCTATCTTCTTGTATTTGCTAACAGTAGCTTTGTGGCATAAAATATGGTCTATTTTAGAGAAGGATCCATGTGCTGCTGAGAAGAAAGTGTATTCGTTCTTTGTTGGATGGTTATATTCTATATATGTCGGTTAAGTCTAAATTGTTGATTGTGTTGTTGAGATCTACGGTTTCTTTATTCAATTTTTGTTTGGACGATCTATCCAGTGGTGAGAGAGGTGTGTTAAAATTGCCTAGTATTATTGTGTTGTGGTCTATTTGATTTCTGGAATTAAGAAGGATTTGTTTGACGTACGTGGATGAGCCAATGTTCGGGGCATAGATATTTATGATTGTTAGCCTTGCTGATTTATGCTTCCCTTAAGCAGCATGTAATGTCCTTCTTTATCCCTTCTGACTAGTTTTGGCTTGAAGTCCAAATTATCTGAAATGAGGATGGATACTCCAGCTTTTTTGCTGTGTCCGTGTGCATGGTATGTTTTTCCCCATCCTTTCACCTTTAGTCTATGGGTATCTCTTTCTATGAGATGAGTCTCTTGCAGGCAGCACATTCTTGGATTTTTCTTTTTAATCCAATCTACCAGTCTATGTCTTTTGATTGATGAGTTCAGGCCATTAATATTCAGGGTTATTATTGTGATGTGATTTGTATTCCCAGTCATTTGACTCATATTTGTTTTTTGACATGATTTGGTTTCTCCTTTATTTGGCTATTCCTTTAGGCTAGTTCCTCCCGTTGCTGATTTGCATCGTTGTTTTTCATCTCTTCCTCATGGAATATTTTGCTGAGAATGTTCTGTAATGCTGGCTTTCTTTTTGTAAATTCCTTTAGCTTTTGTTTATCATGGAAGGATCTTATTTCATCGTCAAATTTGAAGGTAAGTTTTGCTGGGTATAAGATTCTTGGTTGGCATCCATTTTCTTTCAGGGCTTGGTAAATGTTGTTCCAGGCCCTTCTAGCTTTTAGGGTCTGGATTGAAAAATCTGCTGATATTCTTATTGGTTTCCCTCTGAATATAATTTGATTCTTTTCTCTCACGGTCTTTAAAATTCTGTCTTTATTTTGTATGTTAGGTATTTTCATAATAATGTGCCTTGGTGTGGGTCTGTTGTAATTTTGTATGTTTGGAGTTCTATAAGCCTCTTGTACTTGGTTTTCCATTTCATTCTTCAGATTTGGGAAATTTTCTGATATTATTTCATTGAATAGATTGTTCATTCCTTTGGTTTGTTTCTCTAAGCCTTCCTCAATCCCAATAATTCTTAAATTTGGCCTTTTCATGATATCCCATAATTCTTGTAGATTCTGTTCATGATTTCTTACCATCTTCTCTGTTTGGCCAACTTTGTTTTCAAGGTTAAGTATTTTTTCTTCAATGTCTGAGGTTCTGTCTTCCAGGTGTTCTATCCTATTGGTTATGCTTTCTATGGAGTTTTTAACTTGGTTTATTGTTTCCTTCATTTCAAGGATTTCTGTTTGGTTTTTTTTTCAGTATCTCTAACTCTTTATTGAAATGATCTCTTGCTTCCTGTATTTGGTCTTTTAACTGTTGATTGGTGCGATCATTTAATGCCTGCATTTGCTCTTTCATCTCCTCCTTCAATGCCTGCATTTGCTCTTTCATCTCCTCATTTGCTTCTCTGATTGTTTTAATTATGTACATTCTGAACTCCCTTTCTGACATTTCTTCTGCTGTGCTGTCATTGGGTTTTATTGATATAGTATCTAGGTTTGTTTGGGACATTTTCTTCCCTTGTTTTCTCATATGGTCAGTTGTCAGTGGGACCCTGAGATATTGCAGATTTCCTCTATTGGCTTATAGTGTCCCAGTAGATTTCCAGTGTATCACCTCCCAGCCTTCAGTAGCCTGAAGTCTTGGAGGAACTTGATAATGCAGTGCTTCCGAAGAAAGCTGCCCCTAGCCCCCTACTGGTTCTAGGGCTTGGAGCTGGCTCTGTGTGGAAAGGCTCTCACTGGGGGCCTGCACCGTGCAGCTGGCCGTGTGGGGGGAGCCCACCGCCGGATTGTGAAAGGCTACCTGGGGAAGACTGTAGCTGCCCTGCCCTGCTCTGATAAGCCACCCCTATCTGTGCCTGTCGCCCAGGCCAATTTTCGTCCAGTGGGGGAGACTCACCCCATGACTCTATTTTTGTCCAAGTTTCTCAATCCCTCCCCTTCTTGAGTCCTGGGTTCTGGAGCGACTGGAGATGCATTCACCCTCTAGGCCGCCATCTTGGATCGTCCCATGGAAAGAGCCTGCGGCCAGAGTGGGCAGAGCCGCCTGGAGAAGTCTCTGGCTGCCCTGCCCTGATCCCAGAGGCAGCTTGCGAATCGAAGCTCTCCATTGGCTCGGGGACTTGTGGCTGGCTCTATGTAGAAAGGCTCTCACTGGGCGGTCTGTTCCGAGAAGCTAGCCTTGAAAGGCACCTCCCACCGCAGGGGGCCAGGCTGCTTGGGGAAGTCTCTGGCTGCCCTGTCCTGGTCCCTGAAGCCACTTGCGGGCTGGAGCACGAGCTGGCTCCAGGACTTGGAGCTTGTTCTGATCAGAAAGGCTCTCACTAGGGGGCCTGCTCCGAGAACCTGGAGAAGCTGGCTGTGTGGGAGGGGCCCACCGCCAGAGTGTGCAGGGCTGCCTGTGGAAGAAGACTCTAGCTGCCCTGCCTGCTCCGATAAGCCACCTCTATCTGGGCCTGCCACCCAGGCCGAGCTTTACCCAGTGGGCAGACTCACCCATGGCTCTATTTTAGTCCGAGTCTCTCAATGCCTCCCCTTCTTAACTCCTGGGTTCTGGAGCGACTGGGGATACAGTCACCCTCTAGTCCGCCATCTTGGATCCAGGTCATTATTCTTTATGGCTGAATAATACTCCATTGTGTATCTATACCATATTGTCTCTATCCATTTATCTGTTGAAGGGTACCTAAATTGGATGCATAGCTTAGCTACTGTGAATTGTGCTGCTCTCAACATTGATGTAATTGTGTCACTGTATGCTGATTTTAAGTCCTTTGGATATATACCAAGGAGTGGGGTAACTAACTGGATCAAATGGGTGTTCCATTCTTAGTGTTTTGAGGAATCTCCATACTGCTTTCCAGAATGGCTGTACTTATTTTCAGTCCCACCAACACTATGTGAGTGTACCTTTTTTCCCATATCCTTACCAACATGTATTGTTACTTGTATTCTTGATACCTGTCATTCTGACTGGAGTGAGATGAATTCTTGGTGCAGTTTTAATTTGCATTTCTCTAATTGCTAGTGATATTGAGCATTTTTTGAAATATTTGTGAAGCATTCATATTTCTTCTTTTGAGAAGTGTCTGTGTAGTCAATTAAAAAAAAAAGAGTTCATGTGAATGTCTCCTGAGGACTTTGAAAGGCTAACCCCCAACCTCATTGCTGCTCTTCCCTTCTCTATTGCCTACTGGTCTCCAGGAGATTGTCTCCCATCTTGGTCTAACGTGACAAGCCACCTGGCTACCTTCCTGCTCCAGATGTGCTCTGAAGTGACTGAATATTCTTCCAAGACAACCTGGAATCCCCTGAGCCCTTCTTGTCAAAGTTGAGCACTGATTACAGTAATGCACAGAGGTCCCACGCCATTCCCTCTGCCACCCACATGCCCTCATGCACTGGCTCCATGCCATTTCTTTGCCTCTCCACTCCCATTACTAAAAGTCCACTCCAGGCTCTTGCTTCCACAAGCACCTGCACAATACAATTTTGTTAACCCTCCAGCATGTCAGATCTCTCATCCTGCTTTCCCTTAAAACTTACCGGTGGTACAACAAGAGAGGACGTTGAAGATAATGCCCCTTCCAAAAGACAGGGTTAGAAAACCTGTTGCTTTTCATCCCTGAAATGAACATGTTTCCTCCCAGGGACTTAAATGGCTGCCAACCTCACATGCCCTGGAGAGAAAGACAAATATTCAGAGCATGACCCTCTCTGGGCTGTTCCCTGATGATGTGATCCTACAAAAGCAGGCAAATAAAATCTGTCTAAACTCCATTTGTAATCCTGAGTGAGTCCTGTCTCTCCATTCTCAGCCCAGACTGTACCCAAATTTTTTAAATCCTCAGAGAGCAAGAAACTGTTCACTGCAGAAACACCAAGAGTCACCAAACAGCAGCCACAAGAAATTTACCTCCTCTGTATCCAGATTGTCTAGGGAATACAAATGTAATAACATTTCTAACCTGGCTCACAGATTGACTTGCAAATGTGCCTTGTCAAGGCCCTGCAATCTCCCCCTGGAATTCAGAGCTATTTCTTTGTGCTCTTATGAGTGTTGGCTCAGATATTGGCCTTATTCCTCTGAATTCCCAGTCAGACCCAGGCAGCTGTGTTGTAGTGTTACTGCCTGGATAGCAAGCAAAACAGGTCTGTAACCACTTACATTACTCATGCGTGCACCCTGAAAGCCAGGTTAAAATCTCGACCATGAATGAGACATCCTCAATCTTGCCGAATATTCAGGCTCTGGCTCCCTCTCTGCCAGAGCCTGTATGACTGGGGTTGAACAAAAGAGAATGGTCTCACTGATCAACTCTATAGAGGGAAATCTGCTGCTAATGAAAGGGCTGAAAAATTGGGGCAAATCGTAGGACCACTTCTACATGGTGCCCTTCTCGGCCCCAAATCCAAGAGAAGCACTCTGTTAGGAACCTCCCTCTAGTATTCTTATATCCAGGTAGCTGGGGAAGTGCCCCATCAAATTTGGAAAGCCCCCTCTGGCATCCGTTAGGTAGAGGGAATGGCACATCAATGTTTCTATTATTCCTTCTCTGATAATTAATGTGCAAAACAATCACCAGGAAACACAAGTAAACAAAAACAAAAAGACTACCACAATCAGAAAGTTCTATTTAGAAAATAACTATCATTAAAATAGGCAAGAAAAGTTTTAAGCTAAACCTAATATCTGAAATGTATCTGAAATATCTAAAATCAAGATTTTTTTTTTAAAAAGTCATCATATATAGTAAAGCATTATTGTGTTCATCAACTTTGAGTTACTGTAACAAAACAACTGAGATAATAAAAACTTGAGGAAAAGGTTTATTTGGGCTCACACTGTCAGAGGTTTCAGCCCTTGGGCACTTGGTTCTGTTGCTTTGGGCCTTTGACTGCATAGAATATCATGGCAAGGGTGTGTGGCAAAGGAGGATGGTTTACCTCATGGCAGCCAGGAAGCAAAGAGAAAGGAAGAGAAGAAGCTGGAGTCCCAATATCTCCTTTAAGGGCACACCCCTGTATGACCTAACTTCCTTTCTCTAGGCCCCAACTCCTAAAAATTCCATTACTTCCCTCGTAGTGCCACTGTCTATAATGCCATAGACCAAGCCTTCGGTACATGGGCTTTGGGGTACACTCAAGTTCTGAACTACAACAACAAGTCACTAAAGAAGGTTTTGCAACCATAAAACAAAAAGAACGGAAAACTACTTCCATGGTAAAACCAATGAGAATTAGAAGTTATAAAAGAACTGCAAATTACCAGATGATTATTGGAATAGAATATTGAGTAAAATAAACAGTAATAAGGAAATTATGAGAGAATAAAGAAAATAAGATAAATATTGACAACAATTTCTGAATTCTTGAATATTTCAATTATAGGTCAGTATCAAAAGTTGTAATTGAAGAAAATGTTTCAGAAATTGAAAAAGAATAGACACTAGAAGATAAATTAAAGCATCCCTTTGTATATTTTAAAACTGTATAATTTTTTATTTGTCAATTATACCTTAATAAATCTAAGGGGGAAAGAAAAGTGCTTCACTGGGTTCTTGGAAATTTTTGATGCAGAAATCAGTGTCAAAATATATTGTAGAATACAATTACTAGGTCCTTCTTTATTAATAGAAAATGAATCCAAACTTTCAAATCAGCACATCACATGTGCTGGTACTGAAGACTTTTTGACATAAAACTCTCATAACATAAAAGAGGCTATTCTCTGAAATAACCAGAGAAACAAGACTTACTGAGTAGCTCTATCTGCCCCATTCCATGCCAGTCATTGCTCTAGATCCATCAAGCATTAACCCATTCTCTGTACCCCAAGTTTACTAATGAGGAAACTAGGGCACAGAGAGGTTAATTTACATCCCCACTGAGATAGAGAAGTAAGTGATGTGACCAGGTATTGAACCCAGGTCATCAAACTCAAAAAGTCCAAGCACTTAACTACCATGCTATGCTGAATCCAAGGTTAAACAGGGGTCAAAAACTGAGGTCTTCCACCTCAGTGTTTGCTGTGGGTACAGGCTGACAGTCGGATTGAGGAGACACACAGGTAATGCCAGACTGACTTTCATTTATCAAAGGACACTAGACAGGAGATACAACAGGTAGTCCTCTCAACTCCCTGGGAGGCCCGGCAGCTACCTTTGTCTCACTTACATGGCATGGGTACCACTGCCCTGGACAAGGGCCAAGCTGTGGGAGGCACCTTGATGCAGAAAAGCTGCAGCCTCAGTGTCTCACCGATCTTTCCAGTCACCTGGTCCTGAGGCTTACCTGCCAACTCACAGCACCCCAAGACCAAGCACAGTCCCCATGGCAGACAAGACAGATACAGGATCTCACATGTATTCTAACTATGCACTTTGTAAAAGAATAAGGTTGGAAAAAGAGAAGCTCAGAGGTTGTCCTCACAGCTAGGCATAGATCAATCCAGGCCTGGTATGAACTCTACTTATAACTATGCACCTTGTACTTCCCATAAATACATGTTTCTGATCAGTTTTCTGATATCACATGGAATGTATCACATAAGTTCATTGCTTGCCTCCAGTGTAAAAGGAAATCCTAAGATAGGCAAAGGGAATAAGAGTCAAAAGTGTTCATTCCAATGCAGAGTAAATCTTTTCCCTAGGTAGCAGTTTGAATGATGTCACCATGGAGTTTTTTGAAATTCTGCAGTCACTTGGAGAAATATCAACACCCGAAAGAGCTGAGGATCTTAAATCATCAAGCCAGCAGAAGAGACCAAAGCAGGTGGAGATGGAAACCAATAGGCCCAGCCAGAGACTCACCAAAAGTTCTGATTTCAGGAAGTGAAAATATATACAAAAGAAAAAAATCTAGACACTACAAAGGCTTCCCTGAAAGCTCAAGAGAAGCAACAAGACATGTTCTTAGAAAGTCAGAAAGAGCTAATCAAAGGCTGACAGGCTTCTGAAAGGGTCCCTGTATGTTTATTTCAAAAGTGATCTTTGAAGATCTTTTAGAAGTCAAGGACATTTACAGAGGAAGTCAACACAAAGTTACCCAGAGTACACAAGAACAGAAAAAAAAAAAAAAAGCCCTCTTTTGTCTTCCCAGAGGTAACCAGGCAAGAGCAGCATGGAATATGCTTAAGAAAGAACCCACTACTACCTTACTGTCAACCTCCAGAGACAGGGCTGCCTTTCCCTAGGGAGAATTCTAGATCAAGGATGAATATATGGACTTTCCTCTATGGTCTATAAAGGTGAGAGGTGGCTAAGTAGTAGAATCCAAAGCATGCACCTGCTTAGGATCCTCCTGATCAGTCAAGAATACATTCTGTCTCCTGAGTTCAAAGCCAGCTTCAGCAATTTAGCAAGACCCTATTTCACAAAATAAAATATAAAAAGGGCTGGGAATGTTGCCCAGTGGTTAAAAACACACCTGAGTTCAATCATTGGTGCAAAAAAAAAAAAAAAAAAAAAAAAGAATATATCCTGTCATTTGATCCTTTATAGCAGAGGTCAGCAAATAGGCCTCTGGTCCAAATCCATGCTTTCACCTATTGAAGAAGATAAAGTTTTGTTGGAACACAGTCGGGATTGGCCTCATAGACATGCTAACCTATGTCATCGCAGAAGACCACACCCTTAGAAGGGCCCAAATTTGTTTTAATGTATAGCGATTGCCATTTTGAAATTCTTAAAAATTATTCAACAAGGGGTCTAGATTTTCATTTTGCACAACTCCCCATCTATGTTCAAGTCTTGAACACAGCTATGCTTGTTTTTTAATGTGTGATCTACAGCTGCTTCCATACTAAAATGGCACCGTCATGTAGTACAACAGATCACATGGTTTGAAAAGCCAGAAATACTGGTCATTTGACCCTTTATAGAGAAAAGGTTGGCAACCCTTGCTTTAGAGGATCCTGTGCATGATGCATGTCCTGTGCAGAATATAGGCTGGGAGCATTATTGTACTTCAGTGAAGATTCAACGCTCAGATTAAGACCCACATGGGTCAGGCTTGCCACCTGTCATCTTATTGGCTCTGCTTCACTCATTTCTCACCCTGAATTCCTTCATTATCATGTAAAATGTTATCCTGTATTATTAACCAGTGTAAAAATTGCCTTTATGACTCTTTTTTAAACATAAGAGATTATATACCTATAAGACTAAAGAGATAGTATGGAATGTATGGATTTGTGAGCATGAGCTAATGATTATAAAAATAAAATACTATCAATTAAGTTGAAACACTCTTCTTAATACCCTTCACTCAGTACCCAAGTGCTAAGTTTGGGTCTTGAATGTTCCCCCATGTGTTAAAGGTTTTGTCCCCAGTGTGGTGCTCCTGGGAGGTAATGGAACTTTTGAGGGTGGGCCTAGTGGCCCATTGGTCACTGTGACCACAAATGGGATTATGGACCTTGACACTTCTTTCTCTGTTTCTGCTCCTGGGCTCTCCATGTGATCAACTTTACTCCATTATGCACTCCCACCATTATGTGCTGCCTCACTTCAGGCCAAAGTCACAAGGTCAACTGATCATAGTCCGGAACCTCCAAAACTGGAAACCTACACTAAACCTTTTATCCTTGTAAGTTAGTTATCTCAGGTATTTCAGTATAATTATAAAATGGTGACACACTAAAATATGCACTACCCTAAATCTGTACTTCAAAACACTTCATGTTTTGTAATTTCTCTCTGTATAAACATTCCTATTGCCAGTGAGTATCCCAGTTTCATGACAGAAATTCCTACTCTCTCTACTGGTCATTAACCACCACTAGGCTTCTCAGAGATGCTGGAATTTCCTTAACAGGACATTCCTTGCTCTTTCCTCAGGTCTATTTTGGAACATAGGTGGTAGATTCTCAGGTCTTCTTTAGTAAATCTAACCTAACATTCTTACCTCCCTGAACCTTCTGATTCAATTCAAGTACATCAAGGAAGTTCTTGCATTTCTGCCTCATTCACTATATCCCATGTTACATCCACACTTCAAAAAACAGCCTAGAAAACTAGTGAGTTGACCAGTGTCCTTGGCAGAACTGGATACAAACTGCATACCAATATACTCTCTCCTTTCAGCAGAGGTCATATACCCCCTCATCTATTACATGTAGGATCTATTTCCATATGTATTCTTGTGGTTCATTCTTGTATTATTAGTAGAGTCCTATAATTCCTTTGCTCTCTTTGTTTAAGTCATGCCAAGTCATGACTCATGCTGTCAGCCTGGAGATAATATGTAAAAGTGAGACCAGACCTTGAACAGACCAAGCATCATTATACAAGATACCTGCCTCAGGTGAGGCATGAAGCAGATCTGCAGGCAAGGGGAGACTGTTTTCCTCTGGCAAAACAGAGGAGGCTGCTTCTGCTAGCCAAGATGGTTCTGGAATATCCTTGGCATAAGGTATTAGGTTCATCCAAACAAATAAACCTAGTTCTCAGAAATCCTGTCTTACCCTATCAAAACATTGATATTGTCAAGGATGCATAATTAGCCTCCTCTGTAGCTCCTTATAACTAGATGTCCAGGCACAGTCTGCACTACAGCTGCTGAATATGAGCATCTCCACCATGGAGGTTTACCTGCCATGGAGTATGCCTTTGGGTCCATTAACTGTCCCGTTAAATTAAATTTTCATTTCTTTACTTTATTAATTCTCTTTTTGCAAGGCCTCTAATGCTACCCTGAACGGCAAACTAACCAAAATGCTTGTAATTATCTTTGCCTCATACTAATCAGGCTCATGCACCACTTCTGCTTCCAAACTGCTCCTCATGCCAACAGTCACTGTGGCACCACCACATACCATAAGATTTTGAAATAAGTCAAAATCCCAAAAAACAAAGGCCTACTGTTTTCTCTGATATGCAGATACTAAATTCACAATAAGGGGGGATAGGGAAGAAGAGAGTTACTTTATATTAGGTAGAGGGGAGTGAAGAAAGGGTAAAGGGTATGGGGGTAGGAAGGATAGTAGGGTGAAAGGTATTATTAGAAATGTGTCCATTGTGACTCCAGATAAACTGGGAAATTCAACCCCAAAATTCCATTTTGGTGGTCTGCTTTCTAGGATTGTCTTGGTCTCAGAAAACTGAACTTGAAGCAAAGTTTACATGCCAATTCTTTACTAAGCCAAGCAATCCTAGGGAAGCAAGAATGGGTACCATGGATGGAAAATGAAGTGAACCCAGGAAACATACAATAGTTTACCACAGAGCGGAAACAACTCTAAGATAACCCAGCTGGATGATGGTCATTTGGCATGCCTCTGAAGACCCTCTGTGGACTCACAATGTCTCCAAAAATCCTTCAGGGGAAAGAAGGGTGAATAATTTATCCAATGATTCCTTTCTATCCCCCGTGCAATGGTCTTCTTGGTTATAGCTGCTCCCAGTGTTCTAAATCTCCCTTGTTCACAGGTTGTCACCCAGGTGCCTCTAAGCAACCTCTTGGGGTGGTAAAATCTCCTCATCTGGTCAAGTTGGACCTCGAATTGGAGATTGGAGATTCCACAGCAATGGAGAAATGCAGAAGCCCAGCCTTAGCCTCTAGGAGCAGCTGAGACAATCTGAGGTATTAGGAAACAAGGAACTAAAAGCATATCCACGGCTTTCCAGGACATCAGACTAGGTCCCAGAGGCAGGCAGGCACAGGTGGATCTGGGGAGGGCCATGAACTGGATTTTATAGGGAGTAATTAAACTGTGATTTAGGTTCCCATTTTCCTGATCCCTTCATAGTTTTGTTTTGAAAACATCCACCCAACTTTCAAAATAAGTCCCTCAAATGAAGATGGCAGCCAATTCTGCTACTTGAATTCAAAACAAAATGTAGTATTTGATATCATCTCCTTTAAGTACTAGTGTGAATATGGTTTTTAAAATGTATTAAGCTATTCACTCATCTATCCACTTACTTATTAGTAATTTACTAACATTAATGTGCAGCATATTGCTTGAAATGTTATAGACTGTACAGGAGTCCCCTGTTATGTTCCAAGACCCACAGTGGATGCCTAAAACCACAGATAGTACCAAACTGTGTGGAACTAACCTAGATGCCCTTCAACAGATGAATAAAGAAAATGTGAAATATATACATAAATACACACACACACACACACACACACACACACACACACAGGAATATTACTCAGCTTTAAAGAAGAATGAAATTATGGCATTTGTGGGTAAATGGATGGAGTTAGAGAATATCGTGCTAAGTGAAATAAGTCAAAATCCCAAAAAACAAAGGCCTACTGTTTTCTCTGATATGCAGATGCTAAATTCACAATAAGGGGGGATAGGGTAGAAGAGAGTTACTTTATATTAGGTAGAGGGGAGTGAAGAAAGGGTAAAGGGTATGGGGGTAGGAAGGATAGTAGGGTGAAACAGACATTATTACCTCATGTACATATATGACTGCATGACTGATATGATTCTACAATATATATAATCAGAAAAATGAGAAATTACACTCCATTTATATATGATCTATCAAAATGTATAAATGCATTCTACTGTCATGTACAACAAATTTGAACAAATAAAAAAGTTTTAAACTCCATAATTACTGTATTTTTTTCTACATATACATACCTATCATGTTCACTTGGTCTGACTTTGCTTTTAATTTGTAAATTAGGCACAGAGGTTAACAACAACTGATAACAAAATGCAGCAATTATATCAATATACTATCAAAAAATTGTCACCATCACCTTCTTGCTTGCACTTTAGGGCTATTAATAAATAAAATAAGGGTTACTTGAACACAAGAACTGCAATATCATAACAATTGATCTGATAACTCAGATTTCTATGAAGTGACAAACAGGCAGGTAACAGATATAGTGTAGATCTGCTGGACAAAGGAATAATTCGTGTCCTGGGCAAGCCCTAGCAGAATATCATCATGCTACTCAGAACAGCATTCAATTTAAAACTGATGAATTATTTACTTCTAGAGTTTTCCACTTAATATTTTCATACCCTGATTGATTGTGGATAACTTAAACTGCAGAAAGTAAAACCAGTGATGGAGGGGAGGATTACTCTATTTCATGAATTTCACATATATTAACAGATAAGGTGTGAATGAGGAAACTGAGACTCAAATCAATGGATTTGTCCAAGAGTGTACTGCTAGTACACTAACTATGGAGCTAGGAGCCAAAACCTGTTCTGACTGTAAATTCTATACAGTTATTCAATAGGGCATATAGTTATTATATAGGGCAATAGAATAACTGTAAATTCTATACAGTTATTCAATATATTCTATAGCTTTCTTATGCTATAGGGCAATCTAGATCTTAAGGACGAACAAAAAATTTTAAAGAAAAAAATTGAAGAAGTCAAAACATGTCCTTTGCAAGTGTTCATTTGGGTTGACTTTGCTTTGACTTTGTCCCAAACACTTATCAGAGTTTGGTTGTTCTTGATGGGGAATCTGAATCTGGAAGCTTATCATAATGTAATTACTAGCATTTAGCTACCCAATGCTGCAGCACAACCTGGAATTCCACAGGCCATGATTGAAAGCTTGCTTTCTCTTCTTAATTGCCTCATACTGTGCCAATGATGTATTAAAGGCTTTTGATACTCAGAAGTCATCAAGGTGAAATATTGAAAATAATTCCTGCCAGCCATGATGTCCTCTGGGACATCTTAACACTTTCTTTCCCTGCTTCCCTAAGCAATTTTTTCATAAAGAGAGAAAAGGGAGAGTTATTTAATCTCTTCCAGGGCTCACCTCAAAATGTCTGGACCAAAAAGATGTCATAGAATTTCTATATTTTTAACTGGCTTTTGACTAATAAAACCATAACAAGGTAATACCCCTGCAATTTTGACAATTAAAATTCATAAGATACTTGTGCATTTCATTTTCTAAATTAAAAAGGGGACTCTTAGTTTCCTTTAGTGACATCTTGGTGTTCTTTTTCTACTTAAAATATTAAATGTTTTTGCAGCCTGAGTGGGAGACGAGAGACTTATTGATAGTGTCTGTAAAAAAAAGCTGCATGATCCACAAGTGGTCTGAGCTCTGCATTCAGGATCCTGAGGACCTCAGAGTGATTCAGAAAGGCAGATACCAGCCTACTTTTCCAAGATACCCTAGGACCTTACTCCATTTGGGCTTGCTGTAATGAAATGCCATAAACTGGGTGGCTCATAAGCAACAGAAACTTATTTCCCACAGTTCTTGAAGCTGGCAAGTCCAATATCAAGGTCCTGGCAGATAGGTCTGGTAAGGACCCATCCCTCACAGATGGGTCCTTCCTGCTGTATCTCACTGTGGTAGAAGGAACAAGAAACCCTCAGATGCTTCTTTTATAGGGGCAATAAACTCATTCACCTCTCAAAAGGCCCCACATCCTAATACTATCACCTTGGGAGTTAGGATTTTAACATATGAATTTGGGGAGAAGCAATAAAGACCATAGCACCTGGGGCTGCTAGGTGGCTGTTCCAGTGCCCCTCCCCCACCACCACACCTTAACCTTGTGTACACAGTGCCTAAAAGCCAGAAAGTGGGAGTTATACTTGTGCCAAACTGAAGCAAACTAACTAAATGTCTCTGGGATTTCTGAAAGCAGGAATTGGGTGAGGGTAAAGACACAAGAGCGAGTAAAATGACTGTATGTTGCATGATTATCAAAAGAATCAAGTTCTGAGGTGGCTATGGTGTGAGACTTAAGAAGCTCGATTTATTAGGAGGATGGATTCTAAGGTATTTCACCCAAGGTAGAACATTTTATTGAAAAACCCAAGGAATCATAAACTTTGGCTATTGTTCAGGGACAAAGTTTGCACTATGGTAGGATCAGGTTTCATCAGAAAAGCTGATCCTAATTGAAATCCATTCACATCCCTTCCTTCCTAATACTACAACTTGGGAATTAAATGGATATAAGGCAAAAGCCAGTAAAACTTTTCTGTAAAGGACCAGATAATAAATATTTTAGGTATTACAGACTATAGTGTCTCTATGGGACCTTATTCAGTCATGGACAGTATATAAATGAATAAGGGTAGCCGTGGTCCACTAAAACTTTATTTAATAAAAATAGGCAGCTGGCAGCATCTAGCCCACAGGCCATAGTTTGCAACCCTTTATTCTAGTGACAAGCCTCACAAATCCTAAAGCTGCCTTCTTGAAGGGTTTGATTATCACACTCTTAACCAGGAATGTGAAAAAAATATCTCATCCAAAACAGGTGTTGCCTATGGCCCTGTTCCACTTGGTCCAG
Source organism: Sciurus carolinensis (assembly GCF_902686445.1). Classification (NCBI taxonomy): domain Eukaryota; kingdom Metazoa; phylum Chordata; class Mammalia; order Rodentia; family Sciuridae; genus Sciurus; species Sciurus carolinensis. Next base: position 134,231,877 of record NC_062217.1, read on the forward strand.
AGCCTCCTGCTCTTCTTTCCCATCCTAGACAAATTCTTTGAGCTATAAATCTGAACTCTTCAAGCAAAAGAGTGACTTTCCAAGCTAATAGCAGTTCCACTTCTGATGGTAGCCACACAGGTTGTGGCCCGGCAGTCACCTCTACCATTTCCAGCAATGACTAATAACAGGAGGGGCCTTTGTTTGCACAAAGAGAGCTGGCTCAGCAATCTCAGGAGAAAATGATTTTCTCTTCCAGTAGAAAAGAAGTTTTAAAACACTAATGTTATATTTGCACTATATTTATTCTATTAATCCTGACCTTCAAAACTGAAAATCAACTGCTATATAATCATAGCATAATTGTCTGGTAATGTCTGTCCTTGAAACTAGAACTCAAATCAGTTCTCAGAGCTGGAATTCATACAGTAATTAGTCTTAACCTCGTGGAACAACTCAGACATAGCAAATATATGTTTCTTAGTCACCTTTGAATGAAGATATTGTGCATTATTAATTTCTGATATATTCAGGCCATAGAAGGTTTACAGTGAAGGAAAGCAAATATGCACTGTTGATGTGCTTGTAATACGCAACATTCCCTGACCAGTGTAAGGCTGCTAAGGTGGAATTTAGATGAGAGCCCTGTGTCTTTTGTCTAGTCTGGGCACCAGATCATCAATCCAGTAAATACAATTGGTCACCTATATTCTTGGGTTCTGTGTCTACAGATTCAACCAATTGCAGATTGGTAATATTTAGGAGGAAAAAATTGCATCTGTACTGAATATATACAGAACTTTTTTTCTTGTTATTATTCCCTAACAGTATATGGTATAACAGCTATTTACATAACACATGGTATTGGATATTCTAAGTAATCTAAAGATGATTTAAGGTATTTAGTGTATATAAGTTATATAAAAATACAATGTCATTTAATATAATGAGCTTGAGGGTCCACAGATTTTGGTGTCCTTGGCAGGAGGTAGTGTCTAGAAAATAATCCCTCTAGATACTAAAGAGATGGCAACTATATATTGGACAAATCAGATAGCTATGTGCAAAACTCCTGAAAGACTTTATGGAGACAACATACAGTATCAGTTACCTAAGACTCAAATTACACACAGTTGACTTGAGTAAAATAATACATACAAGCTAGATTGCGGTACCTTGGTTTCTAAGAACTCAGTCTGTTTGAAGCAGGAGCTCAAAAAAGTATATGGAGGAGAAAAGAGGAAACCAAAGTACCAAGGGAAGGGATACACCCACTCAATCAGCAAAGAAAATGGTGCAGCAAGAGATAAGGAGGCTGATAAAGCCAAACAAAATCACCAACCTCAAAAGAAAACAGCTAGCATGTTGTGACCAGTGCTGCACAAATGTCCATGTCTGAGATCTCTTGTTCATGCACAGATTCTGATTTAGTAGGACTGGGGTGGAGACTGAGTAACTGCATTTCTCACAAGCTCTTGAAGATGTGATGCAGATGGTGCTGGTCCCAGGATACACCTGAGCACCACAGTAGCAAGGCCATAAGTCTGCAGTAGTTACAGTTGAGTAGTGATGTGAAGGGCCTAGACGCCGGCCCTTAGGAATCACTCCATCTAAACTTGGCATGACACAGATGAGGAAAGGGAAGCCAGGAAGGTGGAGTGGTTGGCACAGTCTTGGTTATGTGTTAATGATAAAGCTTCCTGACACTTATTCCAATGTATTGTACCTCTCTTTAAAATCTCTGTAAAAGATTCCAAAGATAAACTAAAGTTGGAGAATTTTTGGTTGCAGTTTTGGGGGTGGTCTGGTTGAAGATTTTCTTTTTCATATATGTGAAGATATATTTTCAAATCAGGAAACTTTAATTAATGGTGATTCCATAGAAACCTTATAACATTTATTATTCAGTTAATTCCAGGACAGTGCTAGGAAACCAAGAGGTCAGCCTCATAAATGTTCACCAAATTTCCTATTTTTTGAATAATTTCTAATCATAAATAGTCCTTGATTTTGAATCATTTAAAATGCCATGGATGAAGAGTTATTCCCATAAACAAGATGACTGAATGTAAGTCTAGAAGAAAAGAAGAAAAATACATGGACTCTTTTTGACTCCCTGATAGAAACCATTAGCATTGTTCATGTAGCTAAAAAAATTTCCAAGTCAGAAGTTGTAATTGCGGTTTCAGCTATTCTAGCCAACCCCATTTCCAAGTCTCCTTCCAACTTTTGTTTGAAGTCAGACATCCCTGTATATAACTATGTGAGTCATGCAATATGGTGTGATCTAAAAAGTTCCTGAGAAAGAGGAATGTGATATTTATGAATCTGTTTTGTCCTACCTTCCTTTGACTTTGAGGATGAGGGGTAACTGGGTCCATTCACAGACTACCCAGAAATCAAAATGCCAAGTTACTGGTCACTCAGTTAACACTCATGTTCCATTTACTATTGTGTTTTTCTCGCTGAACTTCAATGCATCTGGGAATCTGGAGAATGATAAATGCTTTGCCCCAAGTTCCAGAATTCTGTCTACCCAGCACATTTATGGAGACTCCCCACCACGGAGCCTCACAAATGTCTTATAAAGATATTTCATAAACATCTCCTGACAACTCCTCTGGGATTTTGCATTTAGATACCTGCTTGGCAGTCAGTTCTGAAATGTTTCTTGGGGGCTCAATTGCTGGTCCCACTCCAAATGGGCAGACCTGGGAATTTGTAGCCATACATTTAAATAGCTTATTTAGCTGTACATGTTCCACATTAATTGCTCCTGCCTTCAATTGGATTTGTGGTTGGTAATTTTCTCCTTACTCAGAAAACACAGATAAAATTTGATGGGCCATGCTGGCCCTGGGCCGGACAACTGCAAAGCCTCCGTTCACACTGGTAACAATGAGCACAGAGGACAGGCAGGAATGTCACAAATCATGGGGAGCTGGTGAAACTCCATGTTCCAGAAAGTGGTGTTGAGACCTCATCCATCATTTATGTCTCTTCTTTTTAGCTTCTTCCCCAGATTTGTGTCAACGGGAGATTGCAGGACCTACAAGTAAAGAATGTTCCTCCGGCGGCTTGTTTAGTGATTCTTGATAGGGAGCACAGGATAACTATTTTATTTTATACTCCCTGACCCTCAACAGATCATTGAAGATAGCATCAGGGCATTTCACCAACCCCAGGACTTTGCCTCCTGCATGTGCTGTAAACATTTTTGGACAAATCAGTCAGTAAGAGTATTTTCCATTGGAATGGCTTGCATAAACCAGGGGTTAGTTAGTAATTAGCAGAAAATGTTTCTCCTTCATGCAATGTTCTGGTTCAACAAAGTTTTAGAGCTTCTGTTCTATCTGTTCTGTGCTTGGCTGGGTAGCCAGTATCTGTCTGTTTCACTCACCACATCTATTCACCCAGACAGGTGCAGAGTGACTCCCCAAGAGAACATTTTGGCCAGAACATTGTCAGTGTTCTAAACACCAGTGGCAATGCCAGGCACTGAGGAATGCAAATTGTCATCAGGGGAGCATCTGCATAATGACTCTGGGCATTTGGCTTGGACTTATAAGCTGCTATAGGTACCTTTGATGAATACTGAGTGATTATGACTTAGGGACAATGCTGAAATTTATTAACAGTAAGTTTTGGCCTGATACCAAAGTCACATTGCATTATAGAAAGTTCTGGCTTGCCTTGGTCATTCAGTCTGAGCTTCAAACACCTCCTTGCTGCATCTTATGGATTTCTGAGGTTGCTGACTAGCTTTGCCTGCATCCATTAGAATGGGAGAACTCAGGATGCCATGCTTCTCCATGGGGCAGCATCCTGGTGAGTCTTGAAGGTCAGTGTAAAACAGGAAGTATTCACCCTGGGATACATTGAGTGTCACTCTGGACTAATCCAGGTCTTTAACTGATGTTACTGGGGCCAGAAAAGGCAGAGCCTCAAATACAACCTGCCTGCCTCCTCCCCATTATCCCCTCCACGAACCTACTTTTTCCCCTGTACTTCTCCACTTAGTAAGCTGTACCATCACCACTTCAGTTGTCCAAACTAGGAAACGGGGCCATTCTGGGTGCTTTTATCCCTTCCCCAATCAGTAACCAAGTCCCACCTAGTCAGTCTCCACAATGACCCTTGGATGTATCCTTATTCTCATCACCAGTTAACCTAACTCTGGTGTTCAGTTAGACTAGCAATATAGCCTCAGCTGCAGTCCCCTGGTCTCTAGACCCTCCTCATCCCCATCCAACTCAATCCACCCTACACATGCTGAGGCTTAATCTCTCAGTGAGGTATTGCCAGGAGGCGTGGCCTTTGAGAGGTGATTGAGACATGGGAGCACCACCCTCACAAAAGAATTGTTTTACATGAGAGACTGGATTGAGATCTGTGGGAAAGTTAGATCTCTTGGAACTAGATTAGCTACCACAAGAGTGGGTTGATACTGTGAAACTGGCACCTCCCCTCAGTAACTCTTACACATGTGCTTCTAGTGAAGTACCCACTTCCCCTTTTCTCTTCTCTGACATTACATGATAGAGTATAAGGCCTTCACCAGAAGTTGATCAGATACAACTACCTTAGATGGAACCAATAGCCAAATAAACTTTTTCCTTTATAAAGTAACCAGCCTCAGTTATTTTATTATAGCAACACATAACACATTAAGACAACACATCATTAGATTTACCCTAAAACACAAATCTGCCTGTGGAATTCCTCCTATTTAAGACTTGCAATGATATCCATTCCTGTATCACAACAACCAGACTCTTTGGCATGCCCTTCAGGGTCTGTGACCTTCAATAGCCCCCTTCAATTTTCCACCTCACTTTCTACCATTCTTCACATCCTTATACTATATTCACCCCCAATTACTCTTTGCCAACCAAGAAATGCCATTTCATGACTCTTCTCTGCCTGAGGTGCCCTTTCTTCTGCCTTCTTAGCATGGTAAATCCATACCCACCTTCCAGGTGCCACTCAAATACAACTTTCTCTGATGCCTGATGCCCTTTACCTATAGTTTCTTCTCTTTTTTTTCTTTACATTTGGAGTTTTTACATACCAATTGCCTATGGTCATTAAGATTCTCTTTATCTAAATTTATAGTCCCCACGACATAGTCTCTACTCACTAATATTTAGGGAAGAAAGAAAGCCAGGAGGAAGGAAAGGAGTGTATTTATGTTTAATTTAGAAGGATGGAGTATAAAAAAAGAAAAAATCATATGTTTTATATCTTTTTTTCTTTTTTAAAAATTTTTTACAAACTACATTTTGATCATTGTATACAATTGGGGCACATCATTTCATTTCTATGGTCGTGCACAAAGTAGATTCATACCATTCATGTAATCATACCTGTACACAGGGTAATGATGTCTGTCTCATTCCACCATTTTTCATACCCCCCTCCCTCTCATTTCCTTCGACATATTCCAAAGTTCCTCCATTCTTCTCTTACTCCCTGGCCCCCCACCCCTGTTATATATCATCATCCACTTATCAGGAAAAACATCTGGCCTTTGGTTTTATATCCTTTAAGTGGGTACATATCCCATATTGCTAAGGAAAACAGGAGTCCAAGCATTTTTTAATGGATATCATAGAAATATAACCTCTCTTTGAGAAACCAAATGGAATTTCCCACAAGTTGGGCAATGGCTTCATGTGCATTGAAGTTGGGTGCTCTATTAGAAAATTATACTTGCCCCACAAATCTAAGTCCTCCAACCAGCTCCAAGTTCAATAGGGATAAAAGATCACTGGCAGGAGGTTCCCATTTCCATCTTGCCAAGATGTACTCCCATTGTTCACCTGAGTCAGAGGGAGGCTCCCCGGAAGATAATCATACCAAGAAGATGTGATTCAAACTTCCAACAAGGGCATCTGCATGGGAGAGGTTAAAGAAGCAAACATAATATGCTGGAAACAGGAAACAAACAGGAAGTGGAGACACACATGTTTCTTAATCACAAAGAAAAAACTGAGACGCTATTGAGATAAGGGTTGGGGCTTATACTTTTCCTAGAAAATGACAAGTTTAATGTCCATGGATATAAGTGTTAATCTTCCAAATGTAAAGTATCTTAATACCTTTCATCTCCCCTCCTGCACACACACACACACACACACACATACATGTGCACACACATCGTTCCAGATGAGTGAAAGATGAGGAATTGAACTGGAAAGAAATACTGGGAACACTCGTAGATCAGGATGTACCAGACACTACTCCAGAATACCAGTGATATCCACACATGCACCCTACTCCAAACAGCCAGGAAGCCTCTATTAGCAATGTGCTTCAAAATACATTTTCACTGTTGAATTAGAATTTTACATACCTGCATATTAGAATCCAGAAAATATCGTTAAGAGAATTGGGAAAAGTCTATGCTTCCCTTCTTGATCTGCTTTGGCTCTGCCCATGACTTATAACACCAGACCAACATCCTTAATCTCTCTGTGTATGGGTTGTGTTATAGAAGAAATGAGAAAGGAACCACATGAGTTACCATTCCATCTGCTGAAATGACAAATGAAAGTAGCACTGATGACGAACACAGTGAACATATAATAAATTCCAGTACCCCCACTCCTTTCCCATAGTAGGCTCATCTGTTTAATGTTTTGTTAGCATCTTTATTAGGCATGCATACTCTTTGCTGAAATGAACAGAAAGCCCTGGTATTTGACTGAGCCAATGACATTCAAAAGCCCCCACATATCCTCCTCCTCACATACATAACTGTCATGGGCTGTGTGGGCTACATCATGTGTCAGAAAGTAAAAAGGATTTGATTTCCATCCTCCTTAAGTGAGGTAAAATGTAAAGAATGAACAAGATAAATAAGGTCATTTCCCTGGTAAGTCTTGCTCATTTAGCTCTTATGTTGAATGAGCTGAAAACTCATCTCTGTTATGTTGGGATTTTTTTTTTCCCCTCACACTCTTAATGTGAAATAAAGCAGTAATTGATGATATTGGTGTTTGCAAGTGTATGTGGTCAATAGAGGCAACAGGTTATAAAGATGAAGAAAATGAAAGAAAGAAAGAAAGAAAGAAAGAAAGAAAGAAAGAAAGAAAGAAAGAAAGAAAGAAAGAAAGATTATTTTCAGAAGGAAGTAACCTATTCATACTTAATCGGTTGCTACAGGGTCAAACCTGAATTGATTTTCATTCAGTCAGTAGTTCTTTTTCCTTGCATTAATAGTTGGGTAACAAAGAATACTGGCAACTTACCAAAATTAAATTATATGCTCAGCCATCAGTTATGTCTAAAGATATAAGTGCCCCTCAGAGTAAAAAGGACTTGGAAAGCAAATATATGTGCCCAGATCCTTTAAAGAGTTAGAAGAAATAGAAAAAAATTCTTCCTTATAATGGCACTTTGAACACACATATTTTTCCATTTCTGTCACACCCCAATTCTCATTAAGTGGCCAATGTCTGTAAAATTAGAGGAAAACCTATTATCAGTGATGGAGACAAAGAAATGAGGACATTCTCACATTAGAAACTTTTAGGAACTTCTATAAGACATCCTATAGAATAGTCTGGATTGAAAAAAAGGTTGATGCTAAAACTCTTCCACCCACCATCCACAAAGCTAGAATGACAAAACCAAACAGAAGCCCTCAAATGCACCAAGTGAGGAATTTAGAGGCAGGAAGAGAGGCTGGGTCTTGAAAGAGTTAATGACAAAGAGTTTGTATCAGCATTGCCGGGAAGGGAACAGAGATCTGGTAAAGCCCAGTCAGTTCATATGGGACAGCATTTTCCTCCCAGACCCGGTTACACCTAAATTCCTTCCCAAAATCAACTACATAATTCCTGGGGTTCAGAGCAAAACACCAGGCTCCTCATTCAAAAAGTATTAAGAATTTTAAGATGGCAATTGTGAAGTTTTACACCAAGCCTGGAGCCCTCCTGAACATGGAACCCTGTGCAACTGCACAGGTCACACAAGACTAACACCACTCTGGCCTCCTGTACACACCTGTTTGCCTCAGTGACTACTAAACATTTCACTGTCATGGTTGCCCCGTACCAATCAGGTCATCCCTCATATAAATCCGGTCACCGTCCTCTCTGGCACAGCCTGTGCTTGAATACATGGAATACATGACCTAGAGCCAGAAACACCCCCGTCCCTCCTGAACTTCCTTTTCCCCTTCTTTTTTAACCCTGCTCTCCTCTGAGGTCACAGCCTCCTCCAATGCCTGTTCCTCTCACCTCCTCCATGTGATGGGAATAGACTGGAGTCCCCCTTGCCATGCCCCCACTGTGCTTCCATATAGACCATTCCCAACCCTGCTTAGAGGCCACGCCCCACAACCATCCACCCTCCGTGAAGCTTGTAGCCACCTGACCTTCTGGTCATACCCTGTACCTCCTCTCCAAGATAGAATTACAGTCTATCTTTCTACTCTACTTCATCATTCTCTCAGCAAATCTAACATTCAAGGGAGTAACTTATCCCGAAACCCGCCTAGTCAATCATTTCCTAGACCTCCAAACCATCTCACCCCATCCTTCCTACCCCACCACCCCCAGGCATTTCCCATATGAAACAGGATCATCACCAAGCCCCAACTCTAGCTACTCTACTTTCCCAGGGGCCCTTCCTCTCTTTCAGTTTGTTTATTTTAGCACTTCCCAGTGACATAATTATTCATCGTTCATCCTTATCAAGGTCTCCAATGCATCAACTCCCTTCACAACAACTGTTTCAGTCAACTTTTACATCGCTGTGACCAAAAAACAACTTAAAGAAGGAAAAGTTTATTTTGGCTTGTAGTTCCACAGGTTCAGTTCATGGTCAGATGACTCCATAGGTCTGGATCCAGGGCGAGGTAAAACAGCAAAGCAGAAGAACATGGCAGAGGAAATCAACTCAGAACAAGGAAACAAGGAAGCAGAGAGAGAGCTCCACTCAACAAGAACAAAATATAAAGCCCAAAGCCACTCCCCCAATGACCTGTTTCTTCCAGTAACACCCTGTCTGTCTACAGTTACCACCCAGTTAATTCATCAATGGATTAACCAACTGACTAAGTTAAAGGTCTCACAACCTAATCATTTCACCTCTGAACATTCTTACATTGTCACACACATGACTTTGGGGTGACAACTTATATATAAACTATAACAACAGCATTACCCATGGACTCTCAGCCTAATCCAATTTGGATTTCACAGTTTGTCACATATTCCCTTGCAGAGTCCACATGTCCTTTAAATCCCAACTACTTGCCTGCTTCATGCTAACTTAAGCAATCAAATGAAATCTCCAAGTGAAAGACAAAAATAATAAAATGATGTTCACAGCTGATGATCCTAGTGACCTTTTACTTTTTCTTATTGCTGTTTTTAATTTCAAAGTCAAAGAAATCAATTGTGAGCATATTACAAGATTGAATCATTACTTCAGTGGAACAAAAACCAGAACAGATAGTGACTTCTTAAAATCTCACAACAAAATTCTACAAGATCTTTTAAAGTAAAGATTATTACTCAGCTTCAAAGAAGAATAAAATTCTGGCATTTGCTGGCAAATGAATGGAGTTAGAGAATATCATGCCAAGTGAAATAAGTCAAACCCCAAAAACCAAAGGTCAAATGTTTTCTCTGATATGCAGAAGCTAATTCACAATAAGTGGGAAGGGGATAGGGAAGAATAGAATGACTTTATATTAGGTAGAGGGGAGTGAAGGGAGAGGAAGGGGTATGGGGGAAGGAATGATGGTAGAGTGAAACAGACATTATTACCTCAGGTACATGTATGACTGCATGACCGATGTGATCCTACAATATGTACAATCAGAAAAATGAGAGATTACACTATATTTATGCATGATCCATCAAAAGTATAAATGCATTCTACTGCCATGTACAACTAATTAGAACAAAATAAAATAATTTTTTTTAAAAAGAAAAGATTATGACCTCGGCATTCTGAGCCTGGCAGCTTACCTAATGTATGAGGGCATAAAAAGTATCTCAGAGCTGTTCCAAGTCTACTTACTTGAATTTATATATCATACATGTTGAAAATAGACACATTCCACTCCGCCAACAGATGAATTTAAAAAATCAGAACCAAGAAAGTCATAGCATACAAAAACAATACAAGCAGTAAATCGAGTTTTCCAAAACACTTATGTGGTTATAAAATTTATATAAATGTCAAAAATAAACATTGTTTTGAGGATACAATGCTTCAACCAGTAACTGGCATACAATTGGCTATTAGTATTACAAAGAAATAAATGTGTTAATCTCAATCTAAAGTTCCAAAATATATGATAAAATTTGAAAAAAGGCAATGAGGAAAGGAAGAATGGAATGAAAATATAGGGAGAAAGGAAATAAAATCATATTAAATTTTTCGTTCTATGCCAAATTAAGTCAGAAGCTTCATCCTTGAAGTTGAGAATAGGAAGCAAGTTGGGTGTACAAGTGTGCATACACAGGTATGTTTTCATTTAAGATTTCGGTCCTCATTTCAGGAATGTGCATCATCTTTACCAAGCAAAGCATTGTTTTGTTTCATAATTTGTTTTGTTTATCTAGGTGCCCAGTGCCACCATGGAGTAATGCATAAACTGTATAAACACCCGTGGCTGCCCAGCTATTCACTGAACAGGAGTTTACTTTGCAGTCCCAGAGAACATGGCCAAAAAGAGAATAGACTCCCTAAAAAACGCAAGCTAGCCACCATGCCCCAAGCCCTCAAGTTCATTCCCCAGAACAGCAACTTTGTTTCTTGCATAGAAGCTGGTCAGCCTCAGCCCACATGGCAACAGAACCAGATCTGCCCTGGTCCAGTGGAGAGCCATGGCCTGGGCACCACCTGGGGAGTGTCTTCATACTCCTGCCCTCTGAGCCAAGTCTCCACAGCAGAGTGGCAGGGTCTGCTCCACTGCCCCTGTGCCTGCCCACCCTCACCCCTACTGTGGAGGAAGAAGCCTCTCAACACAATTACATAAAAACAATGCCACACACAGAGTATCTTTAGCAGCAATAACAGTTTTTTGAACTGAGAATGGAAATTTCCAGGAAGCCAAATGAATGAAAGAAACCAGATTGAGAACAACGAGGTTCAGATTAGGTGGAAAATGTCAAAAGAACCACAGGAAGAATGTGAGAATATCAATTATCTTAGGGTTCTTTTTCTAAATTCTCACTATTTTATATATCGATTAATACTCATCTCAAGGGTGCATTTATCAATCCCCATGTTAGAGGAGAGACTCCCATCCAAGACTCATTTGGTATAATTCCCTAAGGTGATGTCTCTTCTCATTTTCCTTCCGTGTTTATTTCAGAGTGTCCAGAATGGTTATCCTAACAAAACCTGCCTGGGGGAAATATGTGGCTCAGATGCTATCCACCTTAACATTATCTATAGAGATTCTATTTTTCTTTTAATCTGAAGCAAGAATATTGCTTGGGTTGGAGAGCTGCTCACCAGGGAGCTGGAAGATGTGCCCCTTGGGCATGAATCTTTCTGATTACAGCCAGCACCTCATGGCAGCCAGCTAGATGGAACCCATAAACACCTGCAGGAGTCCTGTCTGCAGCACAGGATAATTAATACCCTGCTCATAGCCTTCCACTTTCCATTTACTTTGTCAATGCTGCAGTTACATACCACTGACTTTCCCAAATTGGATATTAATGATTTACTCACTGAAATCTAAGGATGCTTACAAAGCATGATAGTGTGAGTGGCTTTTAAAAAATTATGAAAAGAGAAAACACTGCTTTCTCCCCACATGGGTGGGGTCAAGCTGATGATTTATGGAAAGCGGGCTCCTTCAGCTCTTGACTATGAAGGCAGAGGTGGGAAGAGGAAGAGGCATTGGCTGCCCATCTGCTTCAAACATCTCAGTTGCTTGCTGACAGCATTGGAATGGATCGCAGGGAGAGGGCTCTTCCCCACTAGCTGAACTAATAGAACTCATTCATATTCTCTCACAAAAAGCAAGAAATGCCCCTGTCAACAGTAGAGGAGTATATGGATGGGATGCCTGGACCCTGCTACCAGCTTGCCAGGTCCCATATCCTCTGCACACCCTAGTCTCTGCAAGTCCATGTGGATCACCACCTTGGAAATCTGGTGAAGACCTTGTTGCAAAAGCTATCCTTGACTTACTCCACCTGGCACTTATTAGTTTTCCCTGTATGCTGGTACTCCTTCTACGTGGAATCAATACACTCGTCAACTCTGAGAGGTCAGAATATTGCATGGTAGTCTCAAATGGCATTTTTTTCCATTAAAGTCACTCTTAGTATGCTGTGTCCTGCAGATTGTCTCAGTTTATTGTCCTCATTACAGCCCTACAAGGTGGATGGGTGAACATATTTAATTAAGTAGACTTGGTTGTAGTATCTTTAATGCTGATTTTTTTTAATTCTTTTTTTATCATTTTTACAGACTGCATTTTGATTCATTGTACACAAATGGGGTACAACTTTTCGTTTCTATGTTGGTAGAATCTACACAATGTAGATTCACACCATTCATGTAAGCATACATGTGCATAGGGTAATGATGTCTGTCACATTCCACCATCTTTCATACCCCGCCCCCTCTCCCCTCTCATTTCCCTCTATGTAATCTAAAGTTCCTCCATTCCTCTCTTACCCTGCACCCCTCCACTCCCATTATGTATCATCACGCAATGTTGACTTTTTGATGAAAAGATATGTCTAAATGTTTTAAAGCTAAATCACTAATATCTTGGGGGGTTCTTTTTATTGTAGTGAGAGCACTTACAATGAAATCTACCCTCTTAACAAATTACTAAGTGCAAAATATAATCTTGTTATCTGTAGACAGCATGTTGTATAGCATATCTCTGGAATTTATTCATCTTATATAACTAAAATCTATGTTTATTGAATAACAGCTCCCCATTTCTTTCCACTCCAGCCCCTGGCAACCACCATTCTAATCTCCGTTTCTGAGTTTAGCTGTTGCTGATTTATCATAAAAGTGGACTCATGGAGTATTTGTTCTTCTGCATCTTATTTATTTCACTTATTAAAATATTCTCCCCATTCATCCATGTTGTTGAAAAATGACAGGATTTCCTTCTTTTTAAGGCTGTATGATATTCCATTGTGTGTCCATACCACATTTTCTTCATTCATTCATTCTTTCTCCAATGGATATTTAGGTTGCTTTTATGTCCTGGCTATAGTGAATAATGCTATAACAACTCAGAAGGGATGATACCTCTATGACATGTAGATTTTATTTGGATATATATCCAGAAGTGGAATTGCTGGATCATATTTTTATTTTTAATTTTTTAGTTTTATTTTTAATTTTTTAAGGAATGTCCATACTATTTTCCAGTTTACATTCCCACCAATTGTGTATAAGGATTCCCTTTCTCCACCTCATTGCCAGCACTTGTTATCTTGAGTTTTTGTTTTGCTTTTTGGTAGTAACCATCCTAACACTGTGCTTTTGATTCACATTTCCCTGATGATTAGTGATGTTGAACATCTTTGCACACATTTGTATATGTTCTCTGAAGAAATGTCTACTTAAGTTCTTTACCCATTTTTAAATTGGGTTATCTGGTTTTTCACTATTGAGTTATAGGAGTTTCATTCTTTATATATTTTGAATATTAACCCCTTATCACACAGATGGCTTACAAATATTTCCTCCTATTCTGCAGCTTATCTTTTCACTCTGTTTTGTATTGATCTTGGCAATGATTTCACGGATATGACACCAAAAAGCACATGCAACAAAAGCAAAATTAAACAAGAAGGATTACATCAAACTAAAAAGGTTTCACACAGTAATTTTATTTCATTATCAAATTATGTGAAAAAATAGGGATCTTCTCCCTATTTCTGAGCTTCAATTCATAGGTAATAACCCACAGTTGACGTTCCCTCCACTACACACACACACACACACACACATACACACACACAGGAATCTGAGACAGGATGAGGGATGGGATGGTGAGTGTTAGGAAAACCTTTGGTACACATTTCTTGGTAGCACCAAAGAGAAATATTAAGTTTTGACCATGTCAAAAAAACTTTCTCAAAATTCCTCACCCAGGTAAGTTGCACAATATTTTATTCTAGACATATAATAGATGAAGAAACAAAAGCCCAATACACAAAGCAATTTGATCAAGTTCATACAGTTGGCAATGCCAGCACTGTGCTTGACCCAGCACCTTTAAGTTAATATCCTAAATTCTTATGAAAGAAGGGAAAAGAAGTTCACTGTCCAGAGAACATGCTCCTTGGCACTTACCTGCTGCAGAGGCAGTAGCATGCATGGAATTACCAAGGTCAGGCACCGTGCCAGGCTCTCCGGTTGCCATCTCATTAGCATCTCTCAAGGCTTCAAGACAGGCATTGTTCCCAATCCCACTGCTCACATGAATATTTGCCCAAGGTTAAAAAAAAATTAGAAAATAGTTGGTTTGAGCTTTAGTGTATGTGACAGTCAATCTGGACCCCAAACTTGGAAAGCTATGATACTAGCTTTGAGTCTCTGCCTGGCTGTTGGTCCACACTTTCACTTATAATCTCACCTAAATGGCATTGCTGCCTCTTCCTTGGGCAACAGCATCATCTCTGAGCACACCGGCTGAGTGCCTCTTTGGGGAATCAGGAGGTGGGAGGACATGGCTGCTGGTCTCAGAGAATCAGATAGTGATTGGGAAAGGATGGCAGGGGAGAATGGCACACACTCATGTCAACACAGGTCCTGGTCCTTTGGCTGGGTACCAGTGCAGACTTCCTGCCAAGAAACAAAGAGCAGGAGAAAGGGTCAATAAATAGAGGAGGAGAAGGAACGTAAAGAAGAAGCAGAAAGAGCACCAAAGCTGGAAGGAGAGGGGGCAAATGACAGTGTTCAGTTACTTTGGTGAAAAGTATTCAAAATCACACACTGGGTTCCAAAAGGGTTGGAAAGCACACCGAAGGGATATGTATGGTGGCGGATCGGGGGGAGTGGAATAGAGCTGCAACATGGGCTTTTGAGTTTGACCAAGATTCAAATCAGTCAGACATGTAATCTCTCTGAGCTTGAGTTTTTGCACTTGAAGAACAGGATGATCCTAATTCCTGCTTCACAGTGCTTGTGATAATTAAATGAGATAAAACCTAAAACGTACTTACCCCGGTGGCTGATTCATAGCAAACATTCAGTAAATGTTAACTGATCTTGTGTGTTTTTCTTAAATAAAGGTTAATGAAAAATAAACAGTGAACACCCAGACGGGGAAAAAAAAAAAAAGGACAAAACAAATTGGGCCTATGTGCTAATAGGTTGCTGTGACTGAGCTTGAAATTGGCAATCAAAGCCACAGGGGAGGGAAAATCTTCTTACCTCTTATTTTCAGAAAGCAGCAAATGCAAGAAAGAGGGGAGAGTAGGAGACGTTTTCCTTAAGCCTGAAAGAAGTTTCTTAGAGGCCACAGTATATAACCAAGTATGTAGCTGGGAACAGGTGGAAAGTCTGTGGCTGGAAATAGGTTCATGGTTTTTATGATGATAAGGGGACAGGGCAGGTGGCATTCTCTCGCACCCAAAGTCACAGATGCAAAACCAAATAATATAATAAGCAATTTTTCAACAGAAAAACAAACTCCTCAGAAATGTACTGAATGATGCTTTTAAAAGTATGAATAGTAGCTAAAGGCAGCTCAGCATTTACAGCATGCCTGGAACATTCTATGTACTTAGCATGTATTGTCACGGGACTGAGCATGTATTATCAGTTACCACAGGCTTATCATCATGTTACAAATAAGAAAAGGGAGAGAGAGGGAGGATGGGACACTTACCCAAAGTCACAGAGCTGGTTAACTGTAAATATGCAATTTCGAAACATCCAACTCTGAATCTCATGTCTTTAATTATCATGCTGACTCTAATCATAACTAAACAAATTGCCAAAGCTTGAGAGATTCAAATATTCTATAGTAGAATAATTCTAAATATCTAAATTGCTGTAACCATTTTAATACATTCAAGTAGGTATGAAAAGAAATGAGAAATCCCATTTTAAATTCCAGGATTAGCCACATGACTGGCTCCTCTCCTTGAAGAAGAAAACTTGACGTTCCTAGTCAGTCATCCCTAAATTTTGGAGCTAGCAGCTAACCTCCCCTGGTTTACTCTCTGATGCTCTACCATCCAGCATCAATCAGGGAATTAGGTCGTGAAACAAAAGACACTATCTTGGCTCCAGAATTTGCAAATAACTTTCAGACCATGAAAAAAAGCAAAAGATTGAGAAAGTAATTTTCTCCAAGCAAATTTTTCTCTAATGAAAAATAGCAGCAATATGTCTAAAGAGAGACACAGAGAAACACCAATCAAGGTCTGCTGAGACAATTTAGAGTCAAAAGTCCCAAAGAAGCTGCTGAAGGCTTAAAGCCCACAACAGTCCTTCTAGGAACAGGTCCACACACAAATGCTTGCTCTTACTAATTCACCATTTCTGGAGAATCAATTTCATCACCTCCAATAATATTTCAAATTCTTATCCCTCAGTAAACTATTTAATTACCAGTGTCCAATAGAAGGACGAGTTGAAAGATCAGAAGAGAAAGAATAGAAGATGTGGAAACATATTGAAAGAAATTATCCATATCCTGGTTCTAGGTTCCTTATTGTTTGCCTCAAACTTAGCCCCGTTACAGAAAACCAGTCCCCAGAGCAGAAAGTAAAACCTCATCTAGCAAAACCCAGACCAAAGAGGTCAGTTCATTGGCTGGCCTTCAACTATCCAGATGCTCTGTCATTAATTTTAAATTAGGTCCTGAGAATCTATAGGTAATCATTGGCAGATATTTAGGGTAAAACGATGTGCAGACTCAGGCCTTAGGTGTCCTGATTGGACACTGAGCAAGGGAAGTAAACAGAGGATGCTAGTCAAGAGCAAGTTGATCCAGATCCAACCACAGGATGCAAGGATGATGTGGTCCCTGAGGACTTAAAAAACGGGGTCTTCCACTGACCTCGTAGGTTTGCACCATCCTCTTGGTCACTGCAAAGATGAGCTGGATGTTATTTTCAGCCAGAGTGTGTGCTGGCCCACCGAAGGGTACTCCTGGGGAGAAAAGCGTCCAGTCAGACAGCTGGCCCCTGAGGCTGGGGACAAGCCTTCCAGACCACTGGATGGAGAAGTGACCCAGGTGCTAAGGGCACCAGCACCAGTTCAGGCCCTGCCTGTCCTCATGCTGTGGATGATGCCTTCTCTGAACAAGGCTTAAGAGTGCACGGGGTGATGGGACCAGGTGGAGAAGCAACAGTGTTGGCACCCAGTGAAGAACACACTGGACACTGGTGCAAACCCAGCACAAGGAGCCGCTCGGACTTGCAAGGCTGACCAGAGCAGGAACAGTATTGTGGGGGTTCTGTGCCGTGGTGCTGGGGGACACCTCGGTCCCTACTGGGGCAGAGTCTGGGATACACTGCTCAACATGGTGGCACCTACTTGCACAGGAAAAGGACACTCAACTTTGAGCAGAGATCATGGTCAAAAGTAAGGACACCTGGATTATATCCACCAACACCCCTTAGAGTCTATGGGTCCAGGTGGGGGACCCCTGAGTTGTACTAATAGAACAACTAATGGAAAATGAAAAAATTCCCAAGATAATTATGTGGCCTGGAAAAAGGGAGTGAAAAAAGAAAGCCAAGCACTGACAGCCTTCATCTCCCAGGACAAGTGTTTTCCAGGTGACGCCGATGGGAAGTGTCTTATAACCCTTAAAGAAACACTTTCTAGGAGGCGTTAATCTCCTCCAAAGTAAATCCTCTCCAGACACTGCCCACAGACTCCCAATCCCAAATAGTTCAACTTCCTGAGTGTCCAAGGAAACTGATATGTTCTCAGACCACTCCTCAAAATAACCCATATAAACCCAGTCCCTCTCTTTGTTCAGTGGCTCATTTTCCACCAGGAAAGTGGGTCCACCATCACCATTTTATCCCTACATCTCCTGTTCCTGTGTGTAACTTTGTTCCTGAATAAAGAGCTGAGATGATTCCTGAAAAAAACAAAAAACAAAAATAACCATGGCCTTCCATTCAGGTTGCTCTTCATAGTTTTGCAACAACCCTGCCCTATTTACATGATCTGAACTGAGTGATGCTCATCCCTCCAGCCAAAAGGTCCTAGTCTCGATGTTAATATTATTAATCACAATTAACATTTATCAGACACTTTCTTTCTGGCACTATACTAAACTTTTACATTGAGGTCTCATTAATCTTCACATTATTCCCATGAGAGCAGAACTATTGTTATCCCATTTTACATTTGAGGAAACTGAGTCTCTGAACTCTCAGTTGAAGCAGAAATTGTACAAAAGTGGACCAGCTCAGTTCACACTCTGTGGTCACATTCAACTGCTCCTTGGTTACTGCTCCCAACAATTTCATGGATCTGGAAGCTGTAAAAAGCAAGCCACCTTGTTAAAAGTCCACAGCTTGGTTCTCATTGACAGTGACATTGCAACAAATTTGGAAAAATGTGAGCTGCAGTGTGTATGGAGTTGAATCCAAACTCTGTCTCTGCAGTTTCTACAAACTTCCCCAATCCTCACCTTATTTATCTATAAAATGATAACACACACACACACACACACACACACACACACACACACACACACATGTTCAGTCTGCAATGTGATAATGCCTAGAACAAAGCAGAGCACCTAGTAGTTCTGATCCATCTGTATCACTTCCTTCTCCTATTTATTTGCAGGGTGGTGTAGAAGATTAAGGAGCTCTATGTGTGCTCAATAATAGGTGTTGAACATACATTACATCCCTTCCCAGCCTTCACCCTTAAACTTCTAGGAAGTCTTAAAGATCAGCTGGTAACATAGGCTGGAATCACTTCTAGGCAGTTTTAAAACAAGGGGCACTGTTCCCAAGTCAAGGCAATAATTTTTTTTCTGCTACAATGTGTGTGATTCTCAGCTGAGAGAATTGTCTGTGAAGAGTAGGAAATCCCAGTCTGCTTTTACCTAAGAGTTGTCACCATTGAAAAGTGTTGCAGTAGGTTAATGAATTTTTCCAAAGGAATGAACTTTCTTGAGGAGGGAAGGAGGGTGAGAAGAGTGAAGAAGGGGACCACCTGTGTGACTCCAGCACAGGTTTCATTAACTAACACTGCTCACAGCAGACACTTGCAAGTAAAACTCAGCTGGACAGAGATGCATGTCCACTGGAGACGGATTCTAACTACACATCTGAAAAGAGCCAGTATCTTTCTGCTCAGCCATCCAATAGATGTAAACAGCTGCAGGGCTTCTGTGGGTGGTCTCTGAATTTCTTCCTTCCCCAGAAGAAACAAGAATTTAGGATCCTCTTTAATCCTCTTCTGGCAGAAATGCTACCCAACCTCATACAGTAAACGACTACAAGCCCCAGAAGGGGAAAGTGAGAACCCCAGGCCTACTTCCACATACTGAAAATTTTCATTTTGTCCAGAGAGAAGCTGAGTTCATCTGAAATTGGTGTCCTCTGCATACTCCATATTCAAAAGTGTAGTTCCTGGATCAGCAACATCTGCATTATTTGAGAGGTTGTTGGAAGCAAGGCAAAATCCCAAGCCCCACTCCAGCCCTCCAGATTCTGAATCTAACAGGGAATCTTAAATGCTAACTTTGACTCTGGAGATCAGGGGCGGGCCCTGGGACTGTGCATGTCAAACAAGCCAATGCTTGAGGAATGCCAGTGTGGTTGGGCCCCAGACCTCACTTTGTGTAGGCAGGCTCTACTTAATTGATTAGCAACCCTGACCCACCCCCCACCCCTGCCTTCAGAATAATAGCCTGGCTACAATTCGCTCTGTTCTGAAACACCTGCTCCAACCCAAACTGTCACTCATCTGATACAGGGGCAGGGCCAATAAATATCCACCAAAATGTGTGTACCTTCTTCAACCATATGCAGTTATTCTTGGGAGAAACTTCATTGCCACTCACCTCCAAATTTATTCCCTGGAGTAGCCATGGAGTTGGGTCTTATCTACAGGGAAGGAATGCCAGGGATCACATCCAGGTCAGGACTTTTCTGCAAGTGGGGCATCTTCTTCACTCTTTTCCATCTGCTCTCTTTGGACTATGGAATACCAGTGGATGGTAGAAAAACAGATGGAAAAAACCTGGGTCTCTCAGTCAACATATGAGAGAAAACTGCCCTCAACCCTTCATCGTGCATTGGAATGTTGCATGTGCAAGAAACAGATTTCTGTTCATTTATGCAACTGCAACTATGGAATTTCTTCTAGCAACTAGTGTTACACCATTGCAGTGCACTCCAAATTATAATAGCTACCTTTTACTTAATCATGGCTAGTCCCTGCCAGGCACTGTGCAAGATGTTTTATATGCATGCACATCTATCAAGACCTTAATTTTGCAAATGTAGAAACCAAGGATCCAGAAAGATTAAATACAGTCAGCTGCCCATATCTATGGTTTCCACATCCTTGGATTCAACCAGTCATGAATTGAAAGATCTTCTAAAAATTGCATATGTACTGAATATACACAGACTTTTTCCCTGTCATTATTCCCTAAACCTCACAGTAAAGCAACTATTCATAAAACCTGCAGATTATTTTAGGGGTTCTAAGTAATCTAGAGGTGATTTAAAGTATATGAGAAATTGTGCATAGGTTATATGCAAGTACTAAGACATTTGAGGGACTTGAGCATCTGGTAGATTTGGGTATTCATAGAGGTCCTAGAACCAACCCCCAGGATCCCACCTCTAGTCCATGCAGAGCTAAAATTCAAACCAGGTGTATTCTAGTGCAGACAAGAGTGAAACTGGGACTTCAAGGAGTTCAGATTCATGGAGATTTATCTGCACAAGGAAATGAAATTTCATCCAGGGCTAGTTATTACCACATCATACCACAGCCTTCACAGACCTCCTCAAATGGCCTTTTTGGCCTGCCTCCATCCTTGGTATTCTCCTCACAAGATAATTACTAATAAAACTCCTGATGGTACACAGGAATTCTCCACCCATCTAGTGTCAGGTCTCTGCTAGAGTTGCCTTCTCTCTAGTGTCGCTGGATTTTGCAGCACAAAATAACTGCTGTCAAGATGGTTTAATGTACCTTATAGGTCAAGGCTGTCGGTTGCTTCAGCAATGCCCTTATTGCTGAGCTGGACTCCTTCACCAGCTATTTCTGGTTTTATAGATTTCTTTCCCCCTTCTCCTCCTTGCACAGATACTTACGGGCAGAACTGTACGAGTAGCCACACTCAAGCCTCCCCAGCCTGGGGAAGCTCTACTACGTATGGAGGGTGGCAAAGTTAGCTGCTGTATTCTCCACTCACACACACCAGTGCAGAAGGTCTCAGCTCAGAGTCCCTGTCCTTGCCCCGCTGACCACCCCAACATGGATCATACACATGCCTTCCCTCTGTCTTTACACTATGGCTTCTACTGCTTCCTGCACACAAATTCAACCAGTAAGGTGATCACTCTTGTCACAGGGCTCTTTTGGCCAGATTCAGCCGTGTCATAGAAGTCATTCTAGGAGGGAAGGGAGAGAGGTAGGGCAGTGGTGATCCAGTGCCAGGATTTGGATTGGGTGCAGAAACAGAATGGTTGCCTAAGGCAACCATTAAAAATGTTAAGGAAAAAGAAGAGGATTTAAAATCTTCAATTTTGGATGTTCCCCATACTTGGTACCACATCTTACATGTAGTGGGTGCTCATTAAGTACTAGTTGCATAAAATTTTTTAATTAATTAAATAGCAAATGAATAAGTAGACATTGGATATATGTGCCAATTTTCTTTAAGTAGAACTAGAAGCTTAAGGTATCTACAGAATAACACCATGGAGAATGCAACAACTGAGCTAGGGCTTGGAAGGATGAATAGGAGCTTCCCATGGGGATCAGGGGCAGAAGAATTTGTACCTAAAGTGGAGAGCTGAGATTTGTAATAACTTTACCTTGTGTTTTAGTCAGCTATTTCTTTGCTGCTGTGACTAAATAATCTGACCAGCACAATTACAGAAGAGAAAAGGTTTATTTGAGGGCTCATGGTTTTAGAGGTCTTAGTCCATAGAAGACCAGCTCCATTTCTTGGAATTCCAGGTGAGGCTGAACATCATGGCAGGAGAGGGTGGTGGAGGGAGGCAGCTCACATCACTGTGATCAAGAAGCTGAGAGAGACTCTGTTTGCCAGATACAAATATATACCCCATAGTCACGCCCCAATTTCCACCTCCTCCAGCCACACCTACCACTTCAATTAATCCCATTAGGGATTAATTCACTGATTAGGTTAAGACTCTCAAAACCCAATCATTTCTCCTCTGAACCTTCCTACATTATCTCACATGTGAGCTTTTGGAGGACACCTCACATTCAAACTGTAAAATTTTGAGTGCACTTGCTGATAACGAGTACCATGTTCTTTCCTGATGTGCTTACCTTTGTCTAATTAAATCCTCACAGGCTTCTGATTACCATACCAAAGCAACAGATGGAAATAGAGTCTGGAAAGCAGGCTCATTGACAAAGCACTGGAGACAGGTCTGAGAGGAGCCCAGGCAATGCTGTACCTCAGTGGCAACACTGGGAGCTGGTGGTGGGGTGGCACTGTGCACATGTGATGAGCCAGATCTTATTGAACCCAATTATAATTTTAGAGGGAAACTGAAGCACAGAGGTTGGGTGATGCTATTGTCTAGATGACTGTCCCTGAAGGTCTGTTCCTTGTCTAGAGGTTGGTGTTGTTGGGAGTTGCTGTGGACCTTTTGGAGGTGAGACCTCGGGAGGTCCTTAGGTCACTGGGAGCATGCCTCTGAGAGGGATTGTAGGAATCTGTTCTCTTCCTCTACCACTTTGCTTCCAGGCTCATGATAGAAGCAGTTTGTTCTGCCACTCATTCCTGCCAGAGAGTGAACATTCTGCACTTGCAAGAGACCCATAGCAATGGGGCCATCTGATCTTGAATTGGAGCGTCCAGACCCAATAATCAAAATGAGTCTTTTCTCTTTGGCAGTAAACCATCTCAGGTATTTTGTTACAGTAACAATAAACCAACTAGTATGGATGACTTATTCCTATTCATAGGGCTTCCAAGAAGAGCCAGGGTACAAACCCAGAAACTCTGATGACAGAGCACAGATTTTCACTGCAGTACTGACTTGCTTATCACTTGTGAGTAAGGACAACCTCCCAACTCTGACCACCACAAACTAAAGGTCCAGAGAAAATATCATTCCCAGTGCAAAGTTGTCCACTACAAAAAGGCACCTACTAAAGAGCCAGTAGGGCTGAAATCTAGCCTATTCCTCAGGGACTCCTTATTTGCTGAGCCCAGGGGAGGTCTGGCACCCTGAACCCCATGTCCCAGGACTCTGCCTGAAATTGGTGCCTTTTTAAATGCCTTGTGCAGAGGAGACACACTTTTTCCTAAATAGCTCAAAGGCACTAAATAGTTCAGTTTGGGAATTTTTCACCTCCTCCATAGCTCACTAAAGCAGATAATTTAGGATGATTTGAGGTCAACCAGGCTGAGATTCAAAACCCTGCTATGCAACTTACAGCCTTAAGATTCTGTATTGGGCTTCTCAGCATCTCAAAAGTCCTCGTTTATAAATTTAGGATAATACTACATGTCTCAGCAGGAAATTCTGAAGCCTGAGTTAAAAATGAATTTGCCAGTGTAACACAATCGGCTTAGGTACTTAAAAAATTGTTAATTCCTAGAAACAAATCTGGGAGAAAACTAAAGTATTTCCCTGAGCAAAATGATTTGCTCTGTGAGGACATTTCACTACTCCATTTGGGAGTGTGTCCAGATTTTACATCATTCACATGCAACAGAGCACACAAGTCTCCTGTCGTAGGTCACTAACTTGCCTCTCCAGGCTGGTAGGAGTGTCCAGGGGGTCCTCCTCCTACAATAGCTGGAGGTCTTATTCATGTTCAAAGACTAAGGACATACCAGAAAGGATCCTGAAAGGGGCATGGACACATGACCTTGGACCAGTAGTAGAGAGACACACTAAAGATCTCATAGTCTAAGTTCTTGTACCACTTCTGACATTGACCCCCTGTGTCATAGGTGTTATTTATTTCATTTATGTGAGCCTCAGTTAAGTCCAGTACAAGCTGGGGAAAAAACCACTTACAATAGGGTTACCGTCCAAGGATATAACATTTCATTATCACAAAGAATAGAGCCCAGCATATACAAAGGTAATAATAGTTTTTGAAGACACTGTTATTCACAATCCATTATTGACCTTTCAATTTTGTTATAAGAATCAAATGTAACCCCTTACATGTAAATTGCAGAGCACTTGACAAATATAAAAGACAACTATCTCATTAATGACTCTTGAGCCTTCTGTGCCTCAGTTTCCTCTTTTGTACAAGAGGGAGCATACTGCCAGTCCTTGCTCCCTACCTCTCCAGGTAAAGAACCCATGTAAGTGAGGGATAGGAACTGGTTCACTCTACAATAGGTATCATCTTTGGTTCTGTAAACCTGATACAAACCAGCAGGGAGCTGCTTTCAGGGGAGAAAAAATTACCCTTTCAAGAAATAGAAAGCTATTTCCTGTGATTCTCCCTGGCTCCTTCCAAGGAATCTTAGGATCATTTTTACCAGACTGTGGAAACTGAAACCCTTGTCAGAAAAATATACCAACATTTCCCAGATCTCTAAAAATCAGAATCCCCTCAGCTTTTTCTCAGATCTCCTGAAACTCCTGACAGATAAGAAATCAGGAGCCTCTGCTGGGGACCCCATCATGCTCCATCCCCATGTCACCAGAATCATCACTGAGCCACCAAGGGAAAATTTCAACACCTGGTGGGGAAGAAGGAACCAGAGGGAGGAGCTCAGGAAACTAGAGACTGATTTGGTTCTTTCTTTCCTTCTTTCTTTTTTTTCCCCCCCTTTTCATGCTGAGCATTGAACCCAGGGCCTTGCACGTGGGGCCTGGCTTAATTAACGTCTTGTCTTGGCATAGAAAAGAAAGCTGAGGAAAGGGAATGGCCAGCAAGCAGACAGGAAAAGGCCAGGTGGGTCAGGTTCAGCAGTGATGTTTGCTACTTTCTGTTGAGAGGCCCCCAGCTGGGAATCACGATCAGTTCATCTCCCTCTGATTGATCACCAAGCTTCTGAATAGGTCAAGCCCCCTTGGACATGTGTCTCTGTGTGGTTCAGTAGAAGTGGCATTTCAAGGGAGAAATGTCAGAGAGAAAGGTCTTAAAATAAAGATGCTGACTTCTTCAGCAGCTATTTAAGCACCTGAGCCCTGCAGCTCCAAAGGCCACCCCAGAGGCTGTTCCTGCTGAGCTATGGTGGTCACAAGTACATGACATGACAGCTGTGAAACCTCTGGACCTCCCACACCCCAGAGACCTCCACCCAGCCCCACCCAAATCCCTGGCCCACCTCCACACTCCCAGCTCTTATGGCCCCAGGTCATGACACAGTGTTCTCAACTCAGATGTAACCAGTAAAGCCACGTGGAGTACGGAAGAGTAACTCGACCCAAACTAGAGAGCAGAAAAGACATTCTGCCAAAGCAGGGTCCCAAGCTGGGTGGGAAAGTATGAGTAGGAGTGACCCACGAGGAGGGCAGGCAGAGTATTTCCAATAAAGAAGCTATTCTGAGCAAAGTCATGAAGGTTTGAAGCCATAGAGTGAGCAGATAGGGTCCAAGGCATTGAGGTTGCTGGAGATTAAGGAGAGGATTAAGAGACGGCAATAGCCTAAGCATCTCCAAAAGCAGAGTATTGACCTGAGGGCAGGTAGGAGTTGCGGTAGATCATAGAGCAGGTGGCCATGAGCTTAGAGGTGCATTTAGAACATGCAGTCTGGCAGCTATATAGAGACTGTCAGAAAGGTCAAGACTGGCAGAAAAGGAGAACCCAGGAAGAGGCAAAGAAAGTCCAGGTGAGAAGTGACAGTGCCCTGATTAGACAAGTCATGATGATTCATGAGATTCTGCAGGTAGAAACCCTGGAACCGACAGCCTGCTAAATAAGAATTTTGATGTCTGAAAGAGACATACCTAGGGAGTCAGGTAGGCTATTGACCCCAAAGAGAATAAAGATGGTTCATGATAGACAATACAAGCACCTGAGGAGAGTCACAACTGGAGAGGTGTGATCAATTTCAAGGTCTGGGAGACTTGCATTCAGAGATGTAAGTTGATATCTGGCTTATAAATCCTTAGCTCCTTCCTACCCCCACATTCCAAGCCACATCTGATTTGTTCACATTCCACAAAGGAGGTACCTAATAAATGAATGCTTTGGGGTATAGGACAGAACAGGATGGAAGGGAGGAAGTATATTAACATTTTTTTTTAATTGCTAAACACCAATATGTCACTTTAATATTTGGATTATTTTCCCATTTGTCACACACCTGCCAATGTTTACACAATGAGGAAAATCAACCAGAATTGGAAGCAACTGACCAAATCAGTCGATAATTCTGTACCCTCTTAACACACATCAATTTTTACTTGGTAGGAATATTTTTAATTCAGTCTTACAACAAGTCTTAAAATCAGTGTCAAGATTGTCACATCTTTAAATATAGATAGAATTTCCAGAAGTACATAATTATATATATATATATATGTATATATACACACATACAGAAAAATACGAGACTGTTTTCTCACAATATTTAATTTATACACTACCGTAACTACATGCAACTTTTGAAGACAGGTTAATGAGTACAAGTAACTCTTTAGCACAAGTAAGTAGTTTGGTCCAATATTATCTTAAATGTAATGGTTTTCCACTCCATTTATTGTGTCATGCATATATCAGACAATATACAGACTTTATCTTATTTAATTTATACAACAACCCAGGAAATGGCATTCTTGTTTCCATTTTGCAGCAGACATTCATGATACAAAAAAGCAAAATAACTTCTTTTTTCTGTAGAATCTTAGAGATGCTCCTATACTTCAAAAATCTTCTGATTTGAGAAACCGGGGCTAGAAGTTCCAGCTGTAAAGTCAGCTGAACACACCTCAAATCTTGGTCACTGCCTATCAGCTGTGTTGTTTTAGGAAACTCAATAACTCTGAGCAGTTTCTTCAACTATAAAATGCAAATGTGTATAGTACCTACCTACTGAAATGGTAGGAAGATTGAAATTAGATACTGTAAGCAAGCATACAGCTCAAGCCCTGGCAGACAGTAGGTGCTCAGAAAATGTTGACTCACCTTGCTCTGAAGCTACCCTCCCTGCTTCTGCATAGGGCTTTCACAGGCAGAAGAAGGCCAACCTGTGGTTGCTATCTTGTTTTTTTTTTTTTTTTTTTTTTTTTTTTAAGAAAAAGGTCATATTTCATCCACTGTCATGTAACCACTCCCAGAGTTAGAGGCCACACAATGATATTTGGTCCTTTTATTTATTTATTTATTTATTTATTTATTTATTTATTTATTTATTTATTTATTTTGAGAAATACATCTCATACATTGAAGAGCAAAAAGTCAGAACCTTCTCCACAGTGTTGCTCATGCATTAATTCATTCTTCTCAGGCTTTGGTAATGGATTGACTCATGCCACAGACTTACTATGAAATAGAATTCAAGGGCCTGTTTTCAACCAACATCTCATCTCACACATACACATACACATCTCTTTTACCTTTGAAATAATCTCACTTTGGCTTCAACACCTTATATCATGGTTCTGAAAGTGTGGTCGCAGGACCAGCTGTCTCAGAGTCTCCTGAGAGTGAGAAATGGAAATTCTCAAACCCCACTCTAAACCTATTAAATCTGAAGTTTTGATTCCTGCCTGTGATCAACTAGCCCTCCAAATTTATTCCAATGCTCACTCAAGTTTGATACCAACTTGGTACATAAAGGTGAAAGAGGGGCCCCAGCTTATGACTTACTGGAGTGAAGGCTGGGAGAAGTCATTGGGGTCAATCCTCAGCCCACCCTCAAGAGTGACATCAGAGATCCTGCTTCCCAGTTCATCCTCCTTCCACTTCTCATGCCCTGGCTATCTTGGAGAGCTCTTTTTCTTTTTTTTTTTTAATTTGGCTTTTAATTTTTTACAGACTGCATTTTGATTCATTGTACACAAATGGGGTACATCATTTCGTTTCTATGGTTGTACACAATGCAGATTCATACCATTCGTGTAATCATACATGTACATAGGGCAATGATGTTTGTCTCATTCCAACATTTTTCATACCCCCCTCCCTCTCATTTTCTTCTACATATTCTAAAGTTCCCCAATTATTCTCTCATTCCCCACCCCCAGCCCCATTATATATCATCCTCCACTTATCAGGGAAAACATTCGGCCTTTGGTTTTTTGGGCTTGGCTTATTTCACTTAGCATGATATTCTCCAATTCCATCCATTTATTTGCAAATGCCATAATATTATTCTTCTTTGTGGCTGAATAGTACTCCATTGTGTATATATACCAGAGTTTCTTTATCCAATCATCTGTTAAAGGGCATCTAGGTTGGTTTGGAGAGCTCTTAACCACCAGGGATATCCATAATCTTGAAGTTAGATCTAAGCAACAACCTGCCTATTCCAACCCTGAGCCACGAATTCTCCAGTGCCCAAGCTAAAGCTGGAAAAACACCTTACAAAACTTGTCTCCCATTGTATTTGTTTCCAAATCATCCCATCTTCAGAGGCCTGCAAAAATGGTCAGTGTTTCCAGTTGTATTTTTGACCCAAGACACAGAAATCAAAACTGCAAATGCCAACAGAAATTAGGCTGACAACCTGAATGAGCGACCTGGTTTGGAAGTAGGGATGCCTATGGACAAAGAAGAGGACACGACAACTTGGAAGAAGCAACTGAGAGTCATTCCAGCTGTGGCTTCGCAGGGCATGAGTCTAACATGGCCAGATGTTCTGTGAAGCCAGAAATCCAAATGTTCATGTGTAATCCCCTCCAAGAGTAGATGTTAGCTCAGTTGTTTTCCAAACACCTGTGAGTCATACATCTGTAGGCCAAAGTTTGTGATTTCTGTAGAAATATAGAACCCCCTTTTTTTTTTCTTTTTTCACTTTAATGTTGCTGGGGATTAAACCTAAAGCCTGTGCATGCTACGCCAGTGCTCTATGCTAAGCTATGCACTAGACCAAAAATTCTCTTTTGAAAAGGGCAACGCAGGGGTTTTTTTGGACTACAATTGACTTTGTTGCTGATAGCCTTATAATTTTGGTCAATGTCTTTTATTAACTGGGACCTCAAATCTCCAAGACCAGGGAATGTTCTAGACAGCATTGGAGAACCAACACAGTGAGTGACTCCTGGCAGTCCACCTCCTAAAACTCTGTCACACCTCTAAATAAGGGAAACACTAATATAAGGAAAGAGAAGGCATTGATTGCTGTTTTTGCATTTGTCCCCAGAACAGATTGTCTCCTCCAAGGATCCTCCTGAGTAAACAGTGACATCCACTGGCTAGAAATCAGATCCTGTGTCGTTTTCACTGATGAAGAGAAACAGCTTATCAAGATAGCTTTGAGACAGGCTTGGGATTCTCCACTAGCAAACAGCTAGAAGAAAGGAATCCAGAGCCAAGAGAAAGCAGATCGTGGGAGAACACAGATGTTAATCAGAACGAGAAAGAATGCAAATCCCAGTACTTGTTGGCCTGCTTTGGATTTCAGAATCACAGAGGTCTTCTCACCGTGCACAAAATCAATTATCAGACTCCAGAGCCAGAAGGGACCTATGTTCTGCACCATCTAATATTCAGCCCGGCCACATGAGGCTATTGGGCTCTTAGGATGTAATTAATCCTAATGCCAATGTGCTGTAAGTATAAGCTACGTGATGATTTTAGAGACTCACTCATTTTTAAAAAGGACATAAACTGTCTCTTTGATAATTTTTATATTTATATCACATGGAAGAAATATTTTAGAAAAATTGAGTTAAATGAATTATAAAATTAATTTCACCTTTTTTTTTTTACTTTTTATTGCAAACATGAGAAATTTTTAATTATATATGTGATCATTCTGTTTCAGTAGGCAACACAGTTACAGCTTATCTGGGTCCATCATTCACAGCCCTGGAGAATATCAGACTCTCCTGAGCAGCTTGTAAAATACACAGATCTAAGTGCCCCACCCTCACAGACTCTGATTCAATTGGCAGAGGGATGTAACAGAAGCTCCATGAACTCTTCTCTCCTTTGGCTTCCTTTTGCTATCGTTTCTACATTTAAGCTCTCCTTGATCCCCCTGAATTTTATTGATCTGAGTTCTCCTTAAGCACCACTCTCATCTTGCCCTTCCCCACTCCCAAATACATAATGCTTCTACTTACTTTACAGACATTAGCACACACTTACCATGTGCTCCAGGCATTAGGATAAAGGAGACAATTTTCTTCTCTCTTGGAGCTTATCTTTGGGGTGGAATGGGAGAGATCAATCAAATCAGTCAATCAAGAAAAATGTCAGCAGAGAACTAGAATAGAAACATATGAGAAAAGAGAGATTGCATGACCACTTTAGGTTAGGTGGCTTCTGAAGGCCTCTCTGAGATAGTTCAATGGAGGTCTGAGTGACACCAAAAGTGAGATCACCATCAAGTCCAACCTGGGCAGGTGAAACTGCTAACACAGAGGCCAAGGACAATAAAATGGAGAATTTGAAGAGCCAGGAAAAGCTGTGACTGAAGAGAGGCAAGTTTGATCAGGATCAGGGGAGTGAGAGAGGCTTCACCAGTGCTGTGGAGGAGCTATATTTGTGTCTCCCCAAAATGTATATGTTGAAGTTCTTACTCTCAAGGTGATGGTATTCAAAGGTGGGGCCTCTGGGAGTCGGTGAGGTCACAAGAGTGGAGAACTCATGAATAGGATGAGTGCCTTTGATAAAAGGGACCTCAGAGGGCTCTCTAGCCCTCTTTCTGCCGCCAAGTAGGACACAAAATCAATCATCGTCAATTTGGACAAGGGTCTTCACCGGAGCAGACCATCCTATATGCTGATCCCTGATTTCCAACCTCAACACTGAGCAATAAATCAGTTGTTTAGAAGCCACCCAGGCTGCAGTACTTTTTTTTATGGCAGCCTGAGCAAATTAAGATAGGAAGAACCAAGGATTCTACACCTAAACTAACAGGAGGCAAAAGTGGCATGGGGAAAGAAGTCTTCTAGAGGGAATAACACGTGCAAAGTGTCGGTGGCAGCAGGGAGGTTGTCCAAAGTGCTGGAAGCAGCCTTCAGTGCCTAGGACTCCATGGTGGTGGGGACAGGTTTAAAATAAAGCCCCAAGTCAAAGGCAGAGGGGGAAGGGCCCGGTGACACCCATCAGAAAGGCAGGCTTTGTCCTGTGTGAAGTGTTTCAGGAAGGGTGTTTAAAAGTCCTTATGAGGAAGAACCCTTTTATATATATATCTATTTTTTAAATAAAAGGCCATATATTTATATATGTGCTGAATTATGTATAGAACATCTTTGGAAAGATGTAACAAAAAGTGGTAAGAGTGAGGAAAACATCAGGTTTTTCACTGTGCAACTTACACAGATTTTTCGAAATATGAAAATATTTTTTAAAGTACAAACTAAGTTAACAGAGGATTTTTAGGGCAGTAAAAAATACTCTATGTGATACTCTGATGGTGGATACATGTTGTCATACATTTGTCTAAATCATTTAATATATATCACCACGAGTGAATCCTAACATGAACGAGGACTCTGGATGATTATGATATATCGGTTCATCAATGGTAACAGAGGTACCACTCTGCTTGATGTTGATAATGGAGGAGGATATACATGCATGAGGGCAGGGGCCATGTAGGAAGTCTCTTTACCTTCCTCTCAATTTTGCTGTGAATCTAAAATGTTTCTTTAAAAAATAGTCTTTAAAAAATTAATACGGAATCCCTCCCACCAAAAAAAAAAAAAAATAGATTTCTAGATGACATCTACAGGGTCCCTGCACTTACTATTTTCTCTGGTTGGAAAGTTGTAACCCTGGACTCTGTATGATTCACACTTTCATATCCATCAGTTTTTGCTCAAATATTATAGCTCATCCAAGAAGACTTTCTTAAATCACTATGTGAGCCAGTATCATGTCACTGTCCAGCCCTTTATTTTCTTGGTTGCACTGCAAATTATAATTTTGTCTCCAATAGGATACACATGTGCATGTGTATTTCACAAATAGGAAATTTGCATCCCATTCACCAATGTGTCCAGTATCTAATACCTAGGACAAAATAAGTATTCAGTAGATATTTGTTAAATAAATGCAGAAAACATTAGTTGATGTAATGTAGAGGCAAAAAAATAGAGTAGAACCAGAGTGAAGGAAGGGAGAAGTGGTTAGAAGACTATTGCCCTCATCCTGGTGAGAAAGTATGGTTGCAGAGAGAGGGAGTTCAAGATACATTTTAGGCAGAGTGCAGTTGCGCATGCCTGCAATCCCAGTGGCTCGGGAGGCTGAGGCAGGAGACTCACAAGTTCAAAGCCAGTCTCAGCAACTTAGCAAGGCCCTAACAACTTAGTGAGACCCTGTCTCAAAAGAAAATGGAAAAAGGGCTGGGAATGTGTCTCAGTGGTTAAGCACCCCTGGGTTCAATCCCTGGTTATCAAAAAAAAAAAAAAATACATTTAGAGACAAGGGAACTTGGTGATGATACACAGGGAGGAGGGGTAGAAGCCAGTGTAAGGAGAATGACTCATAGGATAGGGTGGTGACAATCATTGAGCAGAAGAATTCTGGAGGAAGACAGATTCTAAAGAGGAAAGTTTTGCATTTGATTTCAAGAGTTGACCTTGAGATACTTTTGAGAAAGCCAAAGAGAAATATGTAGAAGTCCGTTGGATTCTGAAATATTTACAGATAAAATGATATGATGTGCTGGGTTTGTTTTAAAATGTGCCAGCCCAGGGTTAGAGGTGGAGCAATGAGACAGATGAAACAAAAATGGTGCCAAGTTGGTTGTTGAAGCCAGATAGTAAGCACTGGTCCTTCATTAAGTTATTCTACTTTGCCATATGTTTAAAGTTGTACAGAAAGAAACAGTGTTTCTTCTATGTACATATATAAGTCTGGAGCTAAGAGGAAAGGCTCAACCTGGAGCTATAAATTTAGATGACACACATTTAAAGGTGTCATTAGAGCCTTGGACATGGATAAAATCTCCCAGGCAGAAAGGATAAAGTAAATATCGAAGGAAGCATAAACCTCATCTTATAGAAATTCATCACTTAGTGACTGAGTAGAGGCAAATGAGCCAGAAGAACAGACTAGACAGAGCAGCCAGAGAGGAGAGGGAGAACTAAGCAAGTGAGTTTGACTCCACGGATAGTTTCAAATCCACACCACAGGAGAAAGCTCTCTAGTAGCTCACAGATAACCAAACAGGATCCCTTTATTCAGGTATCAGAAGGAATGACAAGTGGAAGCTGACTGATTCTTGTGGTCCCCAAAGGAGGACAACATGGATTAGGCGAGAAATCCTCTGCAGGCAGATTTCCCCTGGGGCAGGGGATGGGGAGAATTTTCAGCAAAAAAGGAGGTGGGGGGTCATCCAGAGAAAAGGTTTGCTAAGATATGTTCCTGGTGTTGGATCCTGCATCAGGCATCACAGAGATAAGGCAGAATCCTTCTGGAAGGGTGAGCAGTTATAAGCCGAGCATAGGAAAGAATTGGGATCAAGGGAAAAAATGGTTGAGTGTCAACCAAGAGGCGGAGGAGAGTGGGCACACTGCTCCCTCCCTCAGGCTGCTAATCAGATTCCTCCTCCGTTATTGTTCTTGAAGGTCATTTCTTCTCTATTGGATTCTAACTTATTTTCCTTTGCTTTTGCCTTTCACAGTCCCTGCACAGGAGACTGGACAATGTTTAACAAGCGACAAACAGGGGCTGACAGCAGGCGTGAAGCCCAGTGCTGTCCTAGGCCAGCCTCCTACACAAAGTGTGCAGCACCCCTCCCTGGACCTACTTTCCCCCTCTGTGCAGGCCCGAGGAGGCAGAAGCTAGATCACCAGTGGGATGCGAATCTTGGCTTCCCCTTACTAGAAGAGTGACCTAACATAGCAAGTCACCTTATCTCTCTGGGCCTTAGTTCAGTGTGGGGACTCCCCATGACCATCTGAAAAACTCCTCAGGCTTCAAGGAATCACTGTGGGGAAAGCAGTGATAGCCATACCTGGGAAATAAGAAGCACTGAGTAATTATTTATTATTATTATTATTATTTTTATTATTATTATTTATTAATAATTATTAATAATTATTATTATTTCTATTTATTAATTATTTCCTACCCATCCTGAACGTACCCCCAGGCATACAAGTCCACCTCTGTGCCTCAGTGACCTTGCCAGTGTGTTTTTGTCTAAAGCAGTAAGTGCCTTTCCCATAGCCAACATGGCTCCTTGCAAACTTCTAGGCATCTTTCAAATCTCAGTTCCCCCAAGCCCAGACCCCACAGTGCAATGATGGCACAGTGAGTTTTCAGGTTGTTCTTCCCTAAACCAAATCCCTGGAGGCCAGGGATGGGTCTCGCCCTCTCTAATACAGGGTCTGGCAGGTGGGAGATGTAAACCAGGATGTGGAATTGAACAAACCACCCTCGGAGCCAAGACTCTGTAAAGAAATCTCCAAAAGTGACCTACTCTGTACTTTGGAGCTCAGGTGTGATTTGGAAAAGTGTTTGCAATGTCTGCCTTCTGATGTTGCTGTGATGATTAAAATAGTCAAAGGAATGTAAGAAAGAGTCACTACTACTTCTGCATCCCTTATGGGATTCAGAGTAAAATCCTTCAACACCCACTTGGCCCTCTTCTCATCAGATTGTGAGTCTTCCTCTTCTTATTGCCTGATTTCAGCTTCTTCTGCTGAGAGTCCAACCCCTCCACCTGGCTGGAATTTTCCGTCTGTCTCTTTTAACAAATGCAGGTGCAGCTTCATATAATGGGCTGTCAGTGGGCAGTAAGAACCTGGACTGCACAATTAAATGAAACAAATGCTTGACCATCTCTGCTAACAGCTGTGGAGCCAGAAAAGCCTTATGTCCTGAGAAACTGAGATTCCAGAAACTGTGCATTAAGAGCACAGTCTATTTTTTTTTAATACAACAATGTCTCTGTGCTGTTAGCATTATTTTTCTCTTAAACTTGAGTTTGCACAGAAGAATAGAATGGCAGAGGTTGGGAGAGGATGAAGGCTGCTCTTTAGGAAAATGGTGAACCTGCAAATGTTTGCCACTGCAGATGGAGAATCTTTCCTACTTCGCTTCAGCATCCAGGCCCCTGCAATACCTGGGTTCTTTTCTTCTCTCTGCTTTCCACAGCTCACCCCACACAGAGCTTGTAAGGTTGAGTCCTGTGGAAGCCAGTGTGGGTGTGAGTGAGGTCCTACACACTTCTCCAGCCATCTGGACATCCACAGGACCCAGGTGAGATTGAGAAAAATACCAAACAGGGTCCCATAAGATCATCTGGGGCTTTCCCTGTGCTGTATGTCAGTACAAACCCACCCTTGCTCGCGCGACATGTTTGCTTTAATCCAGATCAGAACTCATTGTTGATTGTTCTATTTATCTCATAAACAAAGACTTGCATCTGAATGCAAGTTCCAGGTTCCCTTGAAGAAGGCATCTTTCAAATGTGGTTGCTTTTTTCAGGTCATGTGAGCTCAGGAGGAATTGACACTAATCGTAGATTATGCTTCTATTTCTTAGACTAGAAAAAAGAACATTTAGAACTGGAGGTAAACCTTGATTTCTGGAGGATAATCAGTCATTGGTAACAATTTATTTACCCATTGCTTACTTAACATTGACTATGTGCTGGGCAAGAGGAGATGCAGCTAACCGTGTCAGAATACATGAGGTTCCTGGGCTGGATGATTAAGACACAGGAAAATAAAAAATAATAGAGAAGTGAACATCTTACCTAGTCATTGGTAAGCTCTATTGCAGACACAGGGAGTCAGGGCTAAGGGATTAGAGGGCCCACACTGATCTGTGAGAGATTCTGAAAGTAAACCTGAGTCCCCACCTTCTCTTGCCTCCGCAAGCTGTGACACAGGAAGGTCCTGACCTTTTTGAACCTGAAGTCCTTCACCCACACAATGGAGGCAATAATCCCTCTCTCAGGTAGTTGGTGTGAGAATGAACATAGGCTATATACCTAGGAGTCCTGGAATGTAGGGCACTCAGGAAGCATTAATTTTCTTCTCTTTAGGAAGGTGACAGTGGCGGACGAAACAGTGGGCCTTGGAATCAGACTGAACCAGAATCGAGTTCCAGTTCTACAGCTTTTTTCTGTGAGAGGTTGGAAAAGTCAGTTACCATCTCTGAGCCTTAGTCTCTTATCTGTGAAATAGAGATGATAATGCCTGCCTCCTGGGGTGGTGACTAACAATGAGTGGTGTATGTGAACCCCTCACAAGCACTGGGAAATCACCCAGAGTCCTTTGGTTTATGTTTTCCCACTACCGTGGATGGGCAGGGACCATGTTTAGATCTGCTCACTGACACAACTCTGGAACTTGTCCCAAACCACCCACTATACAGAGAGCAATGAAAAGTTTTTGTTGAAAGAATGAAACTCCAACTTTGTCTTTAATTTCAACATCATTTCTGGAATCCTTGAAATTGTGAATGATCAATAATCCTATGATTAGTAGAGATAATAATTATATAAAACAAGCACCATGAAAGAAAGAAAACTCCTAATTTTCCCATGGAGAAACAAAGACCCAGAATGTCAAATAATTTACCCTTTTGAGGGTAATTTTATTTTAGGTTAAAAAGTGATTTGAGGATCTTTTCAGGGCACCATGGGAAAAGGAAACAGGAAGGGGCAGAGTAAATTCCCAAAGACCCCAGAAGGGAGGTGTGAATGTCCCATCCACTTGAATCCTGGATTAGAAAATCTGCACAATCCCCTTAGGGCTGAGAAGAAACAACAAACTATTTTTACAGTTTAATCAGAGAAAAGAACTTAGGGGTTTGACTCCATGGAGTGGGGTGGGGCAGGACACTATGATTCTTCAATTCCTTTAAGCTCTACTGACACATTTAGGGAAACCCGCTAAAGTATAGCCCCTGAATTTTCACCTCCACATCATGTTCTGATAAATGCAAAATGGGAGCAGATCTGAACTTGTTTAGAAGAGCTGAAAGAACGATGAGGCAGAACCTTGGGTTATTATGGGCTTTCTGAGTTTTATTACATGTGACACTATCTCATCTTCTCCATGCTGGGAAAACTATGGAAATCATCCTTTTCATCACCAAGCCAGTGACAGTTACACTTAGGAGAAGCTGTCACATTTTTGGGATAGAAAATCTATCTCCAGGCAGCAATGGGATGTGCAGAGATGCATGGAGACCCAGTCAGAACCACTTTGTAAAGCTGTCTCCCTGGCGTTGGCTGTGGGTGGCCAGGGACCCATTAACCAATCTGCAGATCATTCAGGCCCTAAGTCCACCAGTTCCTCCTGATGTCCGACTT
Source organism: Sciurus carolinensis (assembly GCF_902686445.1). Lineage (NCBI taxonomy): Eukaryota > Metazoa > Chordata > Mammalia > Rodentia > Sciuridae > Sciurus > Sciurus carolinensis. Next base: position 134,269,393 of record NC_062217.1, read on the forward strand.
TGTGGATGTGATTGGGTGTAGATCCTAAATCCCCATACTAAGCATGAGATCTTGCATAAATTATACAATCCTTCTGGACCCTGTTTCCTCAGTTATAAAAGAGAAGCAAAACAAGGACCCACCCCGTTGAGTGACTATGAGCACCTAACTAAATAATGCATGCAAAACATGCAGTAAAGCTCTTAGTGTGTATTAGGCTCTCAAGAAATGATTGCTGATATCACTGTCATTGCCATTTTAGTGTGCATTTTCTCATCTGCTGGTAGTTCACACAGAGGAACCTAAATAGAAATTAAGCTATATCTTCAAGTTTATTACCCTAGGCTTAGAACAAAAGCGTTAGTGAAAACACAGGTACTTGATTGAGAAACTGGGTTGCAAATTACCTGCCAATTTGGGTTGAGCCTTGGTGGCCTTCTAGAACTGAGAACGGCAGACTGATTGATGGCCAAACCATGCCCATCTCCTACCTAGGGTCGCTCTGTCATAAAGTTACTGAAATCTGGGTAGGTGCACAGATAGTTCACACTTAAATCCCTTCTTTGTGAGCACCTGATACAACTCGCTGCATGTCTGCAGTGGGTTCGATATCTTCGGTTGACCATTCATCTTTCCTTCCTCCAGGTTAGATTCAGCCTCTCACTTCAGCCTGCCCTGATCCTGTAGGTGTTTGATTCTTCAATCCCAAAGACACATTATTTCTCCTTCTACTAAATCTGTCTCCTTTATCTTTATCCAACCCACTGATAATGTTGGTAATCAGGAAAATAAATGTGTTGCATAGAGCAGGAAAGGAAAACAGAAGCATTTGTAGGACACTATGGCTTTCTGCAGCACTCTAAGTTTGTTAGTAAGCGGTGGAGTTGAAGTTCTTAAAATCACACATTCCAGAATTAGACTGCCTGGCAATACTACTATCTGTGTGTGCTCAGACAAATTACTCAGCCTCTCTGAGCCTTAATTCCTCCAGCTGTAAAATCAAAGGGATGATGATAAGACCAACCTCATGGAATGTATTGCAGCTATTAATTGTGCCAGTGCATTTTCCTGACATATAGTACTGCTTGGTAAACATTAGATTTTACAACTGTCTCATATAATCTTCATGAAAAGGCAGGAGGTGTTTATTATTCTTTCTATTTACAAATAAAGAAATTGAGGCCTAGGTGTTCAGGTAACTTTCTAGTCATTTGCACAGCAAGGTAGACCTGGGAACCTATCTCAGACAACCTGTCCCCACAGACCCAACAGCAGTGCCACACCAGGCTGCTGCCTAGGAAGGTATGTGTTCTGATGAGTGTGTATGCTTCTGTCCTCCATGGTTCCAGCCATCAGAATTCAGCCTCTTCTCTCCTATACTACCAAGGAAGAGAAAGTAAAAATTGGTATCAAGCAACAGGTAATGAGAATAATGGCCCTAATAGTTGATCCTTTCTCTGTTAATTACCTTAGAAGCAGAAACTCATCTGATAGGTCCTATCCAAGGACCCATGTGTGGGCCTGTTTCATCTACATTCACAGTATGTCCCATCAGATAGTAAAACACTTAGCTTTGTATAGGAATAACTTTAGCACAATGAGTTCTACAACACACACACACACACACACACACACACACACACACACTCACTTACTCACTCACTCACTTGACATGAATAGATGTTCTTTGCAGGGTCCCCTGGGAGATATCCTACCTGCAAACCCAGCAAAGATTCTCTACCTCCAGCCACCCATTCCATCCAAAGTTCAGACAAGCATCAACTGTTCTCCTGACCTCTAAGTGTGAGGGGAATAGAGGATAATTCTATCAAGGGTTTTATGGAGGTAGGAAGGGATCTAAAACTGCAGCAGCCTTTCCACAGGAGATCACCAGCTCAGAATGGGATTCTTGGAGATTAAAACAAACAGAGCTTCTATATGCAAAGCAGGCCCAGACAGCATGATGGATGGGGGCTAAATATATTCCAGCCCTGCTGAAATTATTTCCGCTTTTCCTTATTGGAGGATGTGAGCCAACTCAGAGCTGGTCTCTGTGTGTGATGAGTGAGTCTGGAAAGCGCCCTTCCTTTCTCAGAACCAGGTGTCTGGTCAGCCATAGGCAGCTCTTCATATTAGACTTGGCAGCTTCCAGAAAACTAAAGGATGGTGAGAAGTCAATCAGTCCAGAGTTTGAGCTTCCACCAGAGGTTGGCAAACATGCCCGAGTATTACAATCGCCTGGGGAAGCTTTGAAACACTTTCCAAGCCCCGATTTCATTGGAGGTCAAGTAAACCACAATATGCCTGAGGACACAGGTACCAGGGGTTGGAAGGTCTCCAGGTGATCTCGATGTCCAAACAAGTTTCAGAACCACTGGTACAGACCCATGGTTGTTAGCAGGGGCAGATTTTGCCCACCCCACCCCACCCCACTGAAACATTTGGCCATCTTGTCAAAAAACATTTGACATCCTTGGTAGTCACAAGAGGGATGGTGCTGCTGACATCTAGTGGGTAGAGGCCAGGGATGCTGCTTAACATCCACAACAAAGAGTTGTTTGACTCCAAAGGCTGACAGTGTACAGGTTGAGAAGCCTCATTTAGATGCCTACAATTTACAACATCAGCTTGTTAAAAATGCAGAGTCTCAGGATTCCCCAGGTCTACCGGAGCCAAATCAACATTTTTTAACAAGAACTCCTGGTGATTTGTCTGCACATTATATTTTAGAAGCCCTAGTTTAAATTATTGTAGGACTGTTTAAAAAAAATTTAAATTTTATTTCTTCTAATTATTTGTATGTGACAGTAGAATGCATTTGCACATTTTGATAGATGATATATAAGTAGAGTGTAATCTCTCATTTTTCTGATTATACATATTGCAGGATCACATTGGTCATGCAGTCATACATGTACGTGAGGTAACAATGTCAGGCAGAGCCATCAGTTTCATCTCTAGACTGGATTCATCATACACAGCAACCATTCCTTTCACATCCAAAATTGTCCACACAACTCTCAAGCTTGTGAATAGGAACAGTCTCAAATTTTAGAATCAGATCATGTTTGGATCCCAGCTCCAGATACAATCATTTTAAATAATTTAGGCTTGCCGGAACTCAGTGGTCTAAACTGCAAAAAGGGAAATCACATAGAAATGAGGTGAAATGCAAAATTAAAGATGATGTCTGAGTCGTGTGAGTTGGTATCTCAGGTTCACTGATCAGTTTTCAACCATGAGAAATTTATTTTCCCTTCTTGGAACCTCATTTTGCTCACCTGTTACAAACAACACATAATCATACCTGGTCATGGAGAAGGTGTCCCAGGTGATGCATTTTAAGGAGTTCACATGGAGCAGGTACTGATGGACAGTCATTTACTTGCTTCCTAAAATACAGCAAAAGTTCCATACGGGGGATAATTTTTAATTCAAATTGCACACCAAAGCACCATAAACCCCTTCCCAGTATCAGTCTGGCAGGGCATATGCTCACAGTCGTAGACTCCCCTCCATCCATTCCAGGGCCAACACATAAGGATGTTGTCATCTGCTGTTTTGTCTGATTGCTTCTGTTGAGACTGTAACTTGAGGGTGGGTGGCAAGCTTCCTTTCCCCAGAAATCCCACTGCAATCTCATTCGCAGTTGTGGATGTGTGCAAGAAGTCCTTAACAAACGTTTTCTGGCAGTGATTCAGAATTCAAAGGTGCACAAATAGTACAAGGGGAAACAGGGACTCAAACCTGGTGCCTACTCTCCTAAAACCAGGCTAGTTCATGTTACCACACCACCTCTCCCCATGGAAGGTTTTCCTGTCCCCCGCACAACACACATGCACACACACACACTCTCACACACAAATGCAGCAGTCAGTTGACAACCACCAGAGAAGGGGTTTCCTATAGTACTTGAGTATCCATCTTTTCTTCTCACTGGTTGATAAAATGCCTCCAAGCATGGGCCATGCCTTTTTCTTGTTCCTTGTTCCTTGGAGCCCTTAATACATGACTGAGCACACAGTGGAAGCTCAATAAATCTCTGTTATCCAATTGAGTGATTGGTGAGTCAGTTGATTGATTAGGTCACGGTTGACTGGAATAAATGAAGCACAGGCATAAGAAACACACATTGCAATTACATAACTTCCCACTCTGTCTTTAGAAAATTTCTCTAATTTCCTAAAGACTTTACAAAATGCAGGATAGATGCACTCATTAGTTCTCACCAAAAGTTCCCAGAAAACAAATCAGAGACTTGCAAAGTAAGAATGACCAGAAGGGGAAGAAGAGGCATCAAAGTCCCATGTCCACAGCCTTTATGACTTCTGCTACTATGCAGAGGAAGCCCAATAGGACACTTTGGAACAATAATCAGGTTGAGCCTAGAAAAGTGAGAGAAGTAAGACTGCAAGCAGCCAGGAAGATTGGAAGCCAAAAGGTACAACCTCTGTAGCAAAGAAGACAGCCTCTGAGGTGAAGCAATGAAGTGTCCTTGGGTGTGTTTGCAACAGGATGTCCTCCCACTCAGACAAGTAGAACAGGCAAAATTGGGGTTCAGGGGCTGTAGAAAACAGAAACAACACTGACAGGAGCCCAAGGGTCACACCAGATGAGCCAGAACAAGTTTCAGCAAATCTAGTTAGCCAGTAATGCCACTGGGTCCAATTGCCTTGGCGTTAACCCAGAACCAAGGAGCAGGAGTATGGACAGGCTTCAGTTCCAATAACGAAGCATAGACTGGAGCCATTGGAATTGAGCACGGGGATTTTTCCATTCTACTTTTTGCCACAAACAGACTAAGACAGACTAAGCACCTGCTATGTGCTAACTAAGGCAAAGCAGCCGTGGAAAGAAACATAAGTGAGCACTGACTTTGCCCAGTTTAAAGGAAAGCATGCGGGGCAGCCAATTTCTAATAAGAGAAAGCAAGCCAGACCATGGCTGGCTCAGCCACCCTCACCTCCTCTAGGCTGGGCCTGGGGCCAGAGGTGGAGAGGAGAAATCCATCACTGTGTAGAATAAAGGACTTCGGGCAGTCCCAGGACTGGAGCTGTCCAAATTCCTCCCTTTTCTTGTGCTTTGGAAGACAGTTGAGGTTTCACCAGAACAGAAACTAAAACCCCCTAGACCTCAGATTGCAGGGAGAGGGCCAAAGAGTAGCCAAAGGAGAGAAGAGAAAGCCCAGGGAAACCCCAGCCCTGGACCACAGAGCTGTGAGAGTCTCTGGGGCCTGAGAAGCTGGTGGAAAAACAAGGGTTGAGAGTAAGAGAAGGGCCTCCCTGGGGACATTCTCCAAAGAGAGTCTGTGTGTTTGTTTTTGTTTTCTGACCTGGTGTTTATGTGCCACCCATAGAGAAAGGCTATTCAAGTGGCCCAAATAGGAAAAATAACCCAGATCTGTCTGTAGCAAGCCTTGTGATAGCACCTCTTTCATCCAGAGGCCAGGGAAAATCTGAGAACCCTATTTCTCACCCTTCTGAGATTTGGAACAGTTTGGATTTTTCAAACAGGGAGGGATAGACCCAGCTCCAGGACTGAAGTGAAATGGCTTGGCTCTCAGGAAGGAGATGAGACCATATTTAAAGAGATAATAGTATGGTTATGGTATTTTTAATTAATAGAAATTAAAATCAGAAATTATAATATTTTTAACTTAAATGCATGCATGTACACACACCCACACACACCCCTATTCCCCAAAATGAACTTGACTTGCGATGAAGGTAAATAGTAAAGCAGTTTTTCTTTAATAATATAATGAAAGGATCGCTCTGTCACTGTTAGAACTTTAAAAAGGTAATTTTTACTAGGATTAATAGGAATGAAGTATGGTTCTTCAATTATAAGAGAGAAAATGTACAAAATTTTGACCACCTATCACTGATATAAGTAATATCCCAGGTGCTCTATAGATAATTTGTCCCCATTAGCCCTCAGAACAGCCCAGTGGGATAATGTTGTTATCTTTTACTTACTGGTAACGAAATCAAGATTCAGAGAGGTATAATAATGTTCACAAGATCTCACTTGCAGTAAATCAGAGATTTTATCAAACATCTGCAAGTTGACAATCTGATCCTGACTTCTGTCCACTCCCCCACCAAACATACCACCAACCCTAACACCAAACCATTCTGGAGGGATAAGGCATCTCTCTCACACATCAGATGCATCTAGATGCAGACATGTCTTTAATCCATTTGTCAAGTGACCAGTTAACATCCTCCCTTCTATAACCAGCTCCTACTTCCTGCAAAGGATAAGAAAATACAGTGTCATCCCAGAGCACATTGATATTCATCCCGAGTCCCCTCCTCTTTCTTCATTCCAGCAGCACATAAATTACCAGCTCTGTTGTCAAATGCTGCATGTAATTGTGTTTAGCATAACATCCCAGGAGGAGAGAAAAGCCATCCACTCTGTGATGGGCCAAGACAGGCCAGGGTGCACCGGAATGAAGGTTGAAGGCTGGTGTCCACTCTCTCTTCCAGTCTCCCCCACAGCCAGACAAGCTTAGGCTTAGGCAGGGCCAGGGCCTATCAGGAGCCACAACAGGAGTGAAACAATCAGAATGTGAAGTGGGTGAACAATTGTAGTGAAGAAATAGAGGGAGTCTTTGGCTTCTCACACTGTGCAAAGTTAAGCAAGAAAAAAATATTTCCACCTAATTTTCAATTTTCAAAGAATAGATCTTTCCTAGGCCCATTTTAATACATCAGTAGAAATAAACAAAAATATTTAGAAAATTACTATGAGCCAGTTCATGTAATAATGATCCCATTTGATTCCTGTTGTAGCCCTTGGGGTAGGAAAAGCCTAAAATCAACACTGCTATTTGACCTCCCAAAGTGGCAGAACTGCAAAGTATAGAACTAGAGATTTATTACCTGGATCCCTTTTCAGAGTTCCTTTTCCTTATAATTTTTTTCTATGTACTCTCTACCCCCTCCAGGTATTTGCCTTATATCCTGTTCCCTCAGAACCTTGCTCCAACTGATTTGACCCAGTTGGGAATCAACAAACCACAAGGTAACGCTTGAAAACTTTCTGCAAATTGATACACATCTCTTAAAAAACAAATATAAATTCTCACTATCACTACCAATTAGAAATAGTTGCCTTCAGTTGAAATTTTTAAAAAACTTTTAAAAAATTAAAAATCTAAGCAGGGCATGGTGGCACATGGGTACTCGGGAGGCTGAGACAGAAAGACCACTTGAGTCCAAGACCTCAAGGTCAGCCTAGATAACATAGTGAGACCCCCTCTCAAAATGAAAAAGAAAGATTAAAGAAAGAAAGAGAGGGAGAGGGAGGGAAGGAAACCCTGTGACGTGAACAGACAATTCTCCCACTCAAAACAATTTCTGGTAAAGCACTCCAACACAGATAAAGAACTCAGTCTTATCTACCTACTCACCCTCTCTATCTTTTTAGTTCTGTCATTCCAAAGTGTAGCTTCAATTTACAATGTTACCTCATGGTTCAAGCAGCTACTGGAGCACTTGGCATCACCTCTGAATACCAACACAAAGAAGGAAACGGGGAAGGAAATGTTGGCTACCTCTTTCTTAGGAGTCACTTAAAATTTTCTACTTGACAACTTCAGCTTACAATACCAACATGGTCACAGTGAGCTCAAGGGAGTCTGAAAAATGTTATCTATACTGGGTACATTGACATCCTGACTTTTACCTGAACTCTCATCCTAAGGAAAAAAAGAGAAAATAAAGATAATAGTTAGAATATAGCTGTGTTGGGCTGGGGAGATAGCTCAGTTGGTAGAGTGCTTGCCTTGCAAGCACAAGGCCCTGGGTTCGATCCCCAGCACCACAAAAAACAAAAAGAAAAAAAAAAAAAGAATATAGCTGTGTCTGATGCAATCGCCACCACCCACTCCCACGGCCATCATGACCACTTTTTACTGAGGATATTCTATGCTGCACAGCTTTACTCAGTCAATCCACAATAACCTAAGGAAGTATGTGATTCTCCCCACTTTATAGGTTGGGAAATAGGGGCTCACAAGGGCTAAGGAACATACACAAGGTCACAAAAGTGAAGTATATATCTGGAAAGTAGAGTTATTATTAATAATGTGCCCGATGTCAAATTCTGTGACGTTTCCACTTAACATAAATGTCTAAGGTGATAATGTGAATTGCTCTTTAACTTTTCCAAGTTCACTGGAAAAGTAAACATCATATCACTAATCTTTCTGTCTGATGCCAAAGCCCTGGTTCTAACCACTCACTCCACTTTCACCCTCTCATGGTAACTCAATTCAGTGAACAGTGATAGAGAAATTACAGAATTGGGGAAACCTACAAACCAGCCAAGGAGAAGATAGCTCAGTTATGAAACATGCTCAATCATGAACTACTATGGAAATCTCACACTAGGAAGAAGCATTAGTTCCATTCTACTGAAGATACCGGAAAGTGATCTTTCTCTCTCTCTCTCTCTCTCTCTCTCTCTCTCTCTCTCTCTCTCTCTCTCTCTCACACACACACACACACACACACACACACACACATACACACACACACACACACACACCACTAAATCCCCCTTTTCTCAATCATGTGGCAACAATCATCCTTCCGAACACCCAGTTTTTCCTCTTTTGCTTACTCAAGACTACTGTTTGTAGCTAACCATCTATTTCTCCCTTTAGTTTATCCCACTAGGCCCTAAAACATTCTTCATTTTTATTTTATTAGGGAGCTCGTTTTCGTGACTATTTCAAGAGAGAGGCTGACCTAGTTATAACCCTACTCTTTGGTCTGCACATCCTCAGGCCTGCTTTTCGAGTGAGGTGAAAAGGTCACCAGCCAAGAAAAATACAGCTTCCTAGCTGCTGCAGAGAGAAGTGAGCATTCTTATTAGACCTATAAGCAAAATGTCAAATCCTAGAAAATCTTAGCCAAAAGCATTCTGATGTTAGATGGATCAGTCAAGGAGACCTGAAAACTGCATAGTGCAGTTTCCTCAAATTCTCTTCATAGGATTGTTACTACATTATGCCAATACCAATGGCAAATGTATCTTGACATGACAAATAATTTTCCCCATTTACTAAGCACCTTTTCTAGGTGTAGCAACTGTCCATTCTAGGAATACAGGAGCCAGGAAGTTCAAGGACATACTCTACTAACTCAATCTACTGGGTGAGCCTGGTATGTGAGTTAATAATTCCAGACCACAGACTTATAGTGCTGCCTTCTGACATATTAAGTGCTTACAAAATTCAGAAGAGGACCCTGAACTCTACCTGGGGCTATTGAGGAGATTGCATGGAAGAGATGGCACTGGAGGATGGACCTTGACTGTTTTTTGTTGTTCTTCTTCTTCTTTTTAGATATACATGATAGTAGAATGTATTTTGACATATTATATATAAATGGAGTATAACTTATTCTAATTACGATCCCATTCTTGTGCGTGTATTTGACATGGAGTTACACTGGTCATGTATTCATATACAAGGATAGGAAATTATGTCCAATTCTTTCTACTGTCTTTCCTATTCCCATCTCCACTCCCTTCCCTTCATTCCCCTTTGTCTAATCCAATGAACTTCTATTTTTCCTCTTCCTACCCTCCCTTACTGTGGGTTAGCATTCAAATATCAGAGAGAAAATTCAGCCTTTGGTTTTGGGAACTGGCTTAGTATGATATTTTTCAATTCCATCCATTTACCAGCAAATGCCATAATTTCATTCTTCTTTATGGCTGAGTAATATTGACTCTTGATGTCATCCAGAGGTGGTGAGCTTCCCACAGGGAAGTCAGTTCTTACTCTTAAGGTTATAATAAGTACTTTGCCTCAGGCCCAGAAGCAGATACTCCTCCACATGTACAAGTAATAAGTATTAAATTTTATTAAAGATTTTTTGGGAAGATTGAGGAAATTTAAATTTCAATCTTCCCAAGATGGAGACACACTGAAGAAAAAACATAATTTTTAATTCTTCTCGTTGATGAAGCTTGTTTTCCCAGTTTTTCCTCTTCCACTGCACACCTCTCCAATCTCCTCCATACCTCGAGTCATCAGCTTCCAAATATAGCCTAAATGTCTACTCAGCAAAAATGAGGGTCCAACAAGATGGTGTTCAATAGGAGGTTCCAGTTCTCATTCTTAGTTGGCAATCATTCACAGATGAAAATACCTTTGTGGGAGCTCTAAAGATGAATTGAAATTTTTCAGCACCAAAATGAAGCAAAAGCATTCTAAAGTGTACAGATTGAAAGAGGTAAGAAGAGTTTCATCTCATCCCTAAGGCAGTATGGCTCTATGCAGAGATAGATCCCCTCAGCCTGTAATTTTTCTTCCATGAGGGAAAGAGAGAATGAAGGGAATGCCTGCATTCCTGGTCTTGTGGGACACTGCCCAGGATGCCCATATCCATCTTGCTCCCACCTAGAATGACAAGGAGATTAGCACAGATGAATCATCTGGGGACAGGGCAAAAAGGCAGAGGTGTAGACATGTAGTTCTCAACATCCAGTGGTAAGTTTTGTTAGTTAGCTAACCCTTGGCTCTAGCAAGGGTTCTTCCCACAAACCCTGCAGTATAAATTGCTTTTAGAACCACTGAATCAGCTGGGGCACACCTCCAGATCTAACATACTTCCAAAATAGACAGTGCCCTGAACATCCTTGTGCATGCAACACATACACTCCCATAGACAGTACATGGATCCCAAACAAGGATGAGCATATAGAAACCAGCTTGAATCTGATGCTATGGAGATGGTGCAAACCACTGAACACTTCAGAGCACTGCCCCAGGTGAAAAAAATAAAAAATGAAGGAAACTCTCATAACCTGTCCTGGATTTGCAGAATTGAAACAAAGTTTGTAACTATTATTTCCCCTCCAAGGGAAATACAAGGAGTATAGTAAACACAGTCAAATAAAATGTCTGAGAGACCCACAAAATGTCTAGCAGGGCTCAATACTGAAGTACTTTCTCTTCCAAAGCCAATGAGTAAAGACCTGAAGAGGTCATTGATTCTTCAAATGCAAGGACAGCAAAACAAAGCTTCAAGGAACATAATTAGTCAAGACAATATTGCACACCAAAGTAATACAATAAAGCTCCAGTGACTGGCGGACCACTTTAATAGAGATTAAAGTATTGCCTGGAAAATAATTCATCATAATTGTCTTTAAAAAGCTAAGTGAGCTATAAGAGAACACAGATGAACTTTTATAATTGAGAAAAAGATACATGAACAAAATTGGAAGTTCAACATAGAGAAGCCCCAAAACTAAACCAAACAAAAATTCTGAAGCTTAAAAAGTGCAATGTTTGAACTGAAAACTACAATAAATAGAGAGCTTCACTAGCACACTCAGTCAAGCAGAGGGCAGAGTCAGAAAATGAGAAGACAGTTCACTTGAAATTATCTGATTAGAGAAACAAAAAAGAAAAAATAATTAAAAAGTAAATATATGAAATTGGAGAATATCATGCTAAGTGAGATAAGCCAATCTCAAAAAACTAAAGGACGAATGATCTCGCTGATAAGCGGATGAGGACATATAATGGGGGGTGGGAGGGGTTAGCATTAGGTTTAGGGTTAGGTTTAGGGTTAGGGATAAGGAGAGCGGTAAGAATGAAGGAAAGAAGGACTGTATAGAGGGAAAAGAGGGGTGGGAGGGGTGGGGGGGAAGGGAAAAAAAATAAACATCATTGCCCTATGTAAAGGTATGATTACACAAATGGTATGCCTTGACTCTATGTACAAATAGAGAAACAACATGTATCCCATTTGTATACAATTAAAAAAAATAAATAAATATATAAAAAAAGTAAATATAGAATACAGTACTCATGGGATACCATCAAGCAAACTAACAGAAGTTCCAAAAGGAGCAAAGAAAAAGAAAAAGGCTAAAACATATATTTTTTAAAATGACAGAATATTTTCCAAATTAGGAAAGGGAAATAAATATTCACATCCATATAGCCCAAATAAATTTAAATAGTTTGAACATAAAGTTTTCACCAAGACATATTATAATTAAAGTATCAAAAGAGTAAATTTTAACATCAGAAAGGTGAAAGTTATTCTGCATATACAAGAGATCGTCATACAGCCATTAGTATATTAGTATATTAGTAAACTTCACAGATCAGTGTGCAGTGAAATGATACAAAGTACTAATAGAAAAAGAAGAGAAAACAAAACTGCCAACCGAGAGAGTACTATACCAGGTAAAGCTGTTATTCAGAATTGAAGAAGAGGACTAAGAAGCTTTTCAAGACAACAAAATATACATAAAGTTGTTATTTTTACAGAAAAAGTACTCTTCTGTTCCTTTTGCCTTATTTAGCTTTTAATTTTTGATTCTATCATTATATTAATTCATTTTAATTGTGCTGTTTTCCAAAAGAGAAAAAAATTAGAACAACTAAAAAGAAGTATAAGATTTTTCTCAAAATAGGAGACAAAATATTTTTGGTTAAGAAAATTCATACCTAAAAATGAATAACTTACCAGTAGGCAGGGTAAAAATGTGTGCAAAGGTTTGTAAGAGTGTCCTTTGAAGACCATGTGTTAAAAGCTTGGTCCTTAGCCTGTGGTGCTATTGGAAGGTGGTGGAACCTTTAAGTGGTGAGGATAGTGAGAAAAGTTTGTCATTGGAGGTGCACCCTTGAAAGGAATATTTAGACCTTGCTCCTTTCTCTTTTTGCCTCCTGACCACCATGAGGTGAACAGATCTTCTATGACATGCATTTCCTCCATAATGAGCTGCCTCAATCATACCCCCCAAATCAATGAACCAATTGACCATGGACTGAAACCCCTAAAACTATGAGCAAAAATTAACACTTTCTCTTTTTAAGTTAATGATCCCAGGGATTTTGTTACAGAAATGAAAAGCTGACTAACATGACACATACATGATAGGCTTAAGGACAACAAATTTTCTCTACATTCTGAAATAAAAAATATGTGTTCTATGGGTATGCTCTTTAAAAGAAACTTCTTTTGGGTGGTTAAAGAAAATGAGGGCAAGGATGTCAGGGAAAAGCTACACTTCTACATTGCTGGTGGGGTTGCAAATTGGTGCAACCACTCTGGAAAGCAGTATGGAGAATCCTCAGAAAACTTGGAATGGACCCACCTTTTGACCCAGTTATCCCACTCCTTGGTTTATACCCAAAGGACTTAAAATCAGTATACTATAGTGACAAGTCACATCAATATTTACAGCAGCTCAATTCACAATAGCTAGATGGTGGAATGAACATGGATGCCCTTCAACAGATGAATGGATAAAGAAACTGTGGTGTATATACACAATGGAATATTACTCAGTCACAAAGAAGAATAATTTTATGGAATTTTCAGATAAATAGATGGGATTGGAAAATATCATGCTAAGTGAAATAAGTTAAGCCCCAAAAAACCAAAGGTCAAATGTTTTCCCTGATAAGTGGATGATGATACATAATGGGGGTGGGGGGGTGGGGGGTAAGAGAAGAATGGAGGAACTTTAGGTTACATAGAGGGAAATGAGAGGGAAGAGGGGGTGGGGGTATGAAAAATGGCGGAATGAGACAGACATCATTACCCTATGTACATGTATGATTACACAAATGGTATGAATCTACATCATGCACAATAATAGAAACAAAAAGTTGTACCCCATTTGGGTTCAATGAATCAAAATGCAGTCTGTAAAAATAAAATAATAAATAAAATGTAAAAAAGAAAAGAAAACAAGGGTACTGAAATTCATATCTTAGTTGATTATTAAAAACTGCCTTTACTCCAGGAAGAGTTTGGATTTGGAATGTCCCCAAAAAGCTCATGGGCTTGGTCCCCAGCTGGTGATACTTTTGGAAGGTGCTGGAAACTTGAGGGGGGCAGGGCATAGTCGGAGGAGTTAGGTCACTGGGTACATGCCTCAAAGGGGATATCTTGTCCCTGGCCTGTTCTCTCTCTCTGCTTCATGGCTGCCATGAGGTGGGCAGCTCTGTTCCACCACATGCTCCCCATCATGATGTTCTGCCTCCCCACAGGCTGGAAAGAAACAAGGTAGTCACATGACTAGGGGCTGAAACCTCTGAAAATGTGAGCCAAAATAAATTTTTCCTCCCTTCAGTTGTTTTTCTCAGGTGTTTCGTCACCGGGACGAAAGTTAGCTAACATATTTCCTCTTGTTCTCTTCCAATACCATATTGAATCACAAATTCCATCAGAATTTTTTTCTTTATATTATCCCAAACATTCTCCTTGAAAGGTGTTTAAAAAAAAAAATCACACATCAGCTCAGATTGATGCTTGTCTCCCAGTTGTGTTTATGTGAAAGAACTAACAGGTTTGGTTTGACCACAGGTTCATATCTAATTCACAGACTGAAGTGTCATTACGTGATCTTCCTACCACAGAACACTAGAAGAAGGTTAGTAGATGTCACCATAAAAAATAAAAAATTCAAACTAAAGATTGCTACTTCTCAATCCTTGTTAGCATGAAAACATAATTATGTGTTTTATGTTTCTCAGAAACGAGGGTCATGCCTGTCAGCACACCTATTGGTTTGCAATCTTCTTGTCATGATCAGTCAAAAGGAAAGCATCTATTTATTTGAATGGCCTTTGTCAATGTGGGTCTGAGAACATGCTGCATGAAATAATGATTAGTATTAAATTAGTAATGATAATAATCATTATTGTTCATTGAGTACCTTCTATTCTAAGTGCAATCACTCTGAAAGCAGTATGTTATTTAATTCTTACAACAATTCTGTATGTGATCCCTATTTTATTAATGAGAAGCCAAATTGACAGGGGTTAAATAACTTGCTTAATTCAAGCTAGTTGCAAGACTAACCCACATGAATCTCATGCAGATTGTGGAAGAACATAACGAATGATATCCTCAGTAGAAATATTGACACCATAGAGAAGAATCCTGCAATATGTGGCATTGGAAATCATGCCCTGACAATAAAGCTGTGTTCCGTAAAAGTTGTTCTATGATATCAAGAGTAATATTGTGTGCTTGCCTGCTCAGTCTTTCCTATAAAAACTCCTCCTATAAGACTCTCCTAATTTACATGGACATACTAAGGTTCCTGACTTTACTTTATCTGGTTCAGACCCCAGGTGTGATGGTTCATTTTTATGTGTCAATTTGATTGGGTCTGAGATACCAGATATCTGGTTGAACATTATTTCTAGATGCATCTGTGCGGATGTTTCCAGAACAGATTTTAATGTGAATTAATGGACTGAGTAAAGCACCTGGCCCTCCCTGGTGTGGGTGGACCTCTTTCAATCAATCGAAGGCCTGAATAGAAGAAAAAGGCAGAATAAGGGAGAATTCTCCCTCCCTGCCTGATTGCTTGAGTTGGAACATGTTTTGGACTGGACTTTATACCATGGGTTCTTGTGGTTCTCAAGCCTTCAGACTCAGGCTGAAAGGACAGCACCAGCTCTCCTGGGGCTTCTGCTTGCATAGGTCATGGAACTTTCCACCATATTCATATCCTCTTATTCTGTTTCTCTGGAATACCCTGACTAATACTTCTTGGTTCCAGATTGTTGGTCTGAGTCACCCAAGACACAAATCAAAAATCCTTCTCCAGCAATTTCAACCTGAGATTAAGAGAATTTAGATTGGTCCAGTGAACATTCAGGTGCTGTGCTGTGGATTTACCACTGTTTCTACCATGTGACCTGGAGGCAGATACAACCTGTCTGCAAAGAAAGAGAAATGACATGGCCTTAAGAAGAGAGAGAGGTGGGTGAGCTCTAAAAGGTCAGTGGGTATAGGGTTCTGCTTCCCATTGTTTGTCTGTGTTACATTCTCTGAGACCAACCTATATGCTTTTTACAAATCCTCCTTTTATGCTTAAAGAAAATCTTGAGTTCCTTCTTCCTGGAACCAAAACAACCCTAACTACTCAGGGTAATCTGATCAAAGCAGTAGAGCTTCCCAGCGGACTATTCTAAGGAACACACCATGGGCCCAGGGGAGAACTGAGGGAGAAATAATGAATGCATCCCTCAGATTCTCTCCTCCCAAGTGCCACTAATCTCTGCTTTCAGTCTGGAAGAAACTGAAAAACTATTCCAAAGTAACTTTCAGGCAAGAATCTGAAAAGTCAGCATTCTGTGTTCTTGGCTGAATAATGTCTATATCCTGGAGCTGCCAGCCATGATGAGGTGGGAGGTCATGCTTTTGATGTGGTGATTAAAGGTAGCCAGATAAAGCAAGAGCCTTCATGTCCTATATCACGTTTGTGTAGTTGAAGACCTAATAGTAACATTTCCTGATACAGTAAAACTGGGAGAACTTTGAATGCCCAAACCACAAGTTTCCCTCTCAACTCTACTGGATTAGGACCTACAATCAAACACCCTTCTTACTAAAAGAACCAGGTACAGTCCCTCCTCATCCCTGAGTAGGAGGATCTCAATTCTCTGCCAGACCATGGAATTTTTAAACAAATCAAATACATCCTCCCTAAGGAACCAGAGTATTCTCTGGATAATACAAATCCTACCTCCCCCAGGCCCTGGCTATTCACTCTGTTTCTAAGTTCAACCACACTAACGCCTGGTGTGGCAGTATCTTCCACCCCCAGGCTACGAGTATGGATGATGAATAATAAACTGCTTTGGATCTGTGCTGGGTGTCACGTATTTGTTCATTCCCTTAACGTTAAAATGGTTCCCCACTGGGATAAATAGGAGCCAATTCAAGCACAGCAGCACAGGGATCTCCCAGGAAGGGCTATATGAATGACATTTGCCTAGGCAGACAAACACAGCTCCCTGAGAGCCTTCTCAGTGAGGGAATGCTTCCCCAGGTTCTTGTGGGGACATGGGAAATTTCACTGCAAGAGCAACAAGGCATAGCTGAACCTGCTCATAGTTATTATACCACCTGCTGGAGCCTTGTACAAAATGATTCATTGAGAATGAAGAGTCCAACCATCAAGTGGTTTCTAGACCATTAACTTCAAAATAACCCATGTAGAAGAAAGGAAAACCAACCTACACAGAGGTTCTGATGTTAATTTCCAATCCTTATTTATTCAAAAAAATTTTAAAAGATGCTTAGTCAAATGAAACCAGACAAATTGCTTTTACTCTAATTACTACTACACCCACATCTTTGTCTGTTTTCATTGCCCCAGGTCTGATGATCCTCTTTAGTGTGCTCTTGACTTATACGAAATATATTCATCTATAAAATGGGAAGAATAACATCTACTGTGCGTGTGTACAGTACTGTCATCAGAACATTGAGAGCAGCTTCAACATGCACAGGTTCTTTGCATCAGGGAAAATTTTTAGATTAACAAAATAATAGCCCAGAGTTACCATCAATCCAGGAAGACATGAATAACTCAAATGAATCAAACAGAGGACCAAGTGACATAATGTATGATCGAAAATGTTAAAATGTGCAAATCTGACAATCTTCCCAAACAGTCAACAGGGAAAGGACAGAATAGACCAGCCTGGGCCTGTCAGTTAAGTGTTTGAGAAAAGGTCTTGATTCGGGCCTTAATGATGCATAAAAATATTAGAAAGAAGGGAACTGTGTTATATATGAAATGAATCTCTAGTAATTTCTTGCTAAACACAGGCTTATGGTCAAAATATTGTAATTGGAAAAATTACATTTAGAAAAAACATGTTTAAAAATGGTAATATCATTAATCATATATTTATCTATCATCCCCCAGCTCAAATCTTACCCAGAGAAGTGACCTTGCCTGAGAATTTGTCACTGCCTATTCTATGTTACCACTTCCACATGGCCCTGGCACTCACAGGATAGCCTGTGTCCCAGGATTGAATCTCAACATGCAACTTAGAGTCAAGCTTTCTTTACTTTTTGTACAATTCAGCTTCAGCTAAACATGACATGGTTTCCACAGGGCTTATGTACTACCAAGGCAGGAACAGTGGTGGAATCCCAAGTTCTCAAAGTCATCTATCCATGTAAGCAGAGAAGTCCTTAACTCTTCCTGGCCCTAGATTTTGGGTCCATGTGAGTTGCTCTTGGGTCACCCCAGGCCATGCCTCCACAATCTTCAGGTTCAGAGACTGTCTGGACTACTTGCTTGCTGAAATCATCCCGCTATTGACAGGACATATCATCATTTCTTCTCTAGGGCCCCAGTAGAAAGGTCCTGGTAAGCTCTCTCTAGGATCCACCAGTATCCATATCCATGCTCTCTCTTCATCTCTATCTCTCCCTCTCTCTCTCTCTCTCTCTTTCACACACACACACACACACACACACACACACACACACACCCTTAAACCAAAGTACTCCTTTTCAAGTCTAAAGAGTGGGGGAAATTGGAGAACAGTACACTTATTCCTTTTTTTTCCCCCATATTTTTTCCAGGTCATGAGTCCTTTTCTGTCCCCTATTCATCCACTGCACATGTCCTACCACTTCACCTCCCCACACTGCAACCGTTTGACTCTCCACAACTTCACACCCATCCCACGTGTTCATGGGGCTTGGGAGGTATTACTTTCTTTTTGTAAGCCTCAAAATAAATAATACATAGACTTCCAACTATTTATAAGACCCAGAAGAAGAAGATTAAAATATATGTGTGTGCATGCATGCAATTGTGGTTGCTGGACCAGCATCAACCTCAGAAGAACTGGTTAGAGATGGAAATTCCCAGGCTCACCATAGACCTCAGAAAATGTAGAGGAGCCTACTGTCAGTTGTGCTTTAATAAGTGTCCAGTGTGATCCCGTGGCACACTCACATTTGAGAACTGTCTATTTATACACTAGAAAAGTGACCAGGACAGTAAATCATGTGAATGGACAGGAAGGTGGGGCCAGAACATGGGACAACGGGGATGTCTTCCACTTACTGATTTTGCTGTGGGGCATTTCATTTATTCTTTCCATGATGCTTCATTTTTATTTTTGTTTGCTGCCTACAAAATAGCGTTTAACAATAAAACATACTACCATGAGAATGAAATGCAGTAATGTACACAGGAAGGTCTTCATAGTTGTTCAAATGGCATAGAAATATAAGGCAGGCAGGCAGTTTGTAAAAAGCCAGCAGCAGTGGCAGGAGAACAGCTTGATTAGGGGGTCCAGCACATTCTGAACAGTCCTCTGAGGGCCTGAACAGCTGCTGGGATCAGCCCCACATCTCAACAAATTCCAACAGCCATTTGCCTGTCCTTGCCAGCATGCACGATAAGAGAGCCTCTTTTCTCCTTTGCCTGCAGCCTCCTGGGACTCATCTCCAAGAGCAGGCAGCAACTTGTGCCCAGTGTCCTCCTTGCACAGTGACTGCAGATGCTGATGATTTACAAAGGGCATGCTTTACAGATATCTGGCTTGGCTGTTTCTTACTGCACTGTGTTTTCAAATGTACTGGTGAAAGGGGAAAGAGGGAGGAGTGGGAGAGAAATGAGTAAAGGGCTGGATCAACTCTTCATGACCTGTGGGCTTCCTCTTCTTGTCTCAGCTTGGTTTCCTTGGAGGCTCACCAAGGCAGTCAGAAATGAAGGGGTAATTAGGTCACAGACAGAGCAGGGTCTACTGTCCTAGGAGGAGGTTTGATTCAGATGCAGGAAAGCAGTTTGCTCATGCTCTTTCCTGTTTACAGAACAAAAGTGTACAGCACATCCAAGCAGCCCTGAGCCCTGCCAGGAAGGGCTGTCAGTGGTCTCTGTGGGAGGAAGGGCCACAGTACATGAATATCAAAGAGTTCTCCCTACTCTGTAGGTGGACTGTCATGGTTCAGCCTCCTCTCCTGGAATCTCGATTGGCCTCTGAGACTGAGTGCTGCAGAGAAACTGATGAGCATAAAAAATATAGTACAACACTGCCCTGATGGATTCAGCAGATTTACCTGGCATTTTTAAGCATTCCCGATAGAAGGCAGATTTCCCTCACTACCTGTATCTCTCATGGTACTAAGATTGTCTGGCAAAGAAATAGAGCAAACCAGGAAGAATTCCTTGTTGTGGATTTTTATTTTTTTAATCAAGACTAAAAACTGGGGGAAATGATGCCAATTTACAAAAGAGGAAAAAGTGTCTACAAATGATATATATTATTCTATAAATGCATACATGATGGACTCCAAATTACTCCCAATTCTGAAACTCAAGCATCCCAGTAATTATATTTGATAGAAAATAGAGGCCACAGGCTTCCAACACAAAGTTTCTAAGCACCAAATTCTGGAAGGTATTTTTACCTAATGCCTAAGATTATTCTCAGGAGTGTAAGCTTTTCTCTCACCTAAACAGCATGGCCTGGTCCACATTCCAAAGCCACAAATTGAAACGGCATTACATTTTTAGCTCCCAGGTTCTGACAAGAGGCCAAGGGGAAGAAAGGCAGACACAATTGTCACCCAAAGGAGAAAGGATGAATGATTGCCTTTCTTGTGGTTTTGGACAAATTATGTGCATTGAGTTAGAGCTTGTAACAATACCAAGAAAGAAAGGCAGGAGAGGCTGTACTAGCAGCCTTGTGGCTCCATACAGATGGCTTGGAAATATCACTGGCCCTGGCACTGCAGCCAGGAAAGACAGAGAAATGAGAGAATAATCATAAAAAAGGAAGACTAACTGAAGCCCATGATTTTATATGACAATTTCTCTCTTTCTTTCTTACTGGCACTCTCCTAAGCCTGCAGCTATGGTTTTGCACATTTTTATTTGTACTGACGCCAATTTAGCTCAGCAAACAAAATAAACCACAGCTCTCAATTAAATATACTGTGAAAACTGGAAGTTCACATTTGACCACAAGTCTGCAGCCAGGGAATCCTAGATTTTCTTTGTATTTTGTTTTCACTATAAGAGGATCAGGTTGACACATTATCTTCAATTGGAAGGATTTTGGGAATCTGTGCATATAGCAGCATAATAAGAAACTGTAGAAATTCAGTACTGTTCATCTTGCAGCCCTGGGACTGAAAATAAAAAGACTGTCTTATGCTTCTTTGAGATCTCAGAAGGAAGCTATGATAGGTAAAAAAAATAGCCAGTAATTCTTGATGCTCCTTAGCCTCTGTAGATATATACCAGAGTCCTCTCTTTGGCAGTCCTGTGTTCCAACCTCATGTGAATAAAGTACAAGGTTTTCACTTAACAAGTGCCACCAAATGCCCACATCCAGAATTCCAGGTTTGCTGGAAGAAAGCAGGTGAATGTGACTAGGGAGCTGAGAGAAAGGGTCAACACCTAAACTCCAGTCCTTCTTGAGGTTTGGTAAGTTTATTATAAACCTTTTGTCATGCCCTAAACGATTCATCGGTAGGGTGGAATAGTAGAGCCAATAATCGGAAAATGCTTAGCATTAGTTGTTCAGTTAAACACAGGTGAGCAGCCTTTCCAGTCCATTTGGAGCACATGATCATGAACACCTCCCTTCTGGGCTCACCTCAAGGACTCCTTTCTCCTACCTAGGTGGTTGCCCTTTTTCCCAAGGACTGCCTAGTCCTGTTTGAGATTTCCTCTCTGTTCATCTGTCCTAGGACTTTCATTCTCTTAAACTTCCTTGCCACCCTAACACATGTGCATGCTCATGCATGCATGCATGCATACACACACATGCACACACATATGCAAGCACACATGCACACACACTTCATACATTTTCTTCTGCCTTGTCTTTCAGCTAAATAGGTCATCGCTTCATTGCACCCATCGTGTTCCTGGAAGGAGCTGAAGTGGTTGGAATCCTAACACCCAAAAAAGCAATTAGTTTAAAAGAGGGAAAGCACAGAAACTATTTAGGAGACAATTTCAATACTTCGTGCAAGAAATGAGGATGATGTGGACAAGGGTCGAATTAGTGAAGAAGGTGATAAAGAACCAGAACCAGAGAACTTAGGAGTATTTGCTGATGGTGTTGACTGAGAAGAAAGTAGAATGAGAAGTCCTACATTCTTAATTTGAGCAACTGGGTGGATGTCAATGTCATGTGTTGGGATGGGGAATCTGGGAAGAAATTTTGGCAAGAGGTGGCCTTGAAGAGGTAGTGTTTGAACACAAGCCTGAGGGTGCACACTGCAAATCTAAGCAGAAATAGCTGAATAAATAACTACATATAGAAACACGGAGCCATGTGCAGAGATCTTTAAATAATAGTATATCATAACCTATTCTTATCCTTAAGCTGGTGAAGAGAGTTTCATTTCAGTTAAATGAAATCTACTAAAGGTCCTAATATGTTCCAGGAATAATGGGCAAGTTAAGACTTGGAGAGGCCAAGTAATTGGGTCAAAGTCTAAGCTAAGTAAATATCTAACTAGTCTATTTAAATAGATTTCATCTATTCTTGTTGAACATTTTCTAGGTTTTTACTATGTACAAAATACTATAAGAGCTAAACGATGTTAGCACCAAAGAGATAACTGAGACAAAATAAATGCTGATTAAATGTTATTTTTTATTATTATTCATATTGAGGAGCTAATCATCAAGTGAAGAAGACAGAGACATAAACATAATTATGGAAATCCTTGGAAGGTAACCTTGAAGAATATACAAGACATTTTGGCAGCAACAAAGTTTTCCTGGTCCCAGTCAGGGGGTCTGTGTACCTCACATCTGTCCACCTTTTTTCTGTTCACTGTGTCTACAATTAGGCCAAGGGCACCCAGCTCTACTGTGGCAGAGATGATGCTGTAACTGTTATATAACTCCCAATTGGACCTCATGCTCTGGTGACATTGCTGTACTAGAACTTCCAAGCCTTCTCATTTCAAGGAAAAGTGAAGACCCAGGCAGTTGGTCTGCAACTTCGATGACCTGGTTCTCTAGGAATAAGTCTTGGGATGCTTCTTCTTCACTGGTATGCAGGTATCTGCATGATTTTGACTTAGTGATGGAGAAATCCATGCCTTAGTTCTGTCTCTTACATCAAGAAGGGTGTGACCTAACTATATGAGTCCCTAAACATCTGTATCTGCACAGAAAAGAGAACACAGAAAATGCAGAAAACCATAATAGGAGCACTATATGTGTGCTACGTATCAGAAATATTCTGAGTACTTTTTATACATTTGATTTATTTAATTCTCACAACAATCAGGTTAAGAAAAGTAAAATTATCAGCCCCATTTAATGTGTAGAGGAACCAAGATCACCCAGTGTTATAAATGGTAGCTGTGGGATGGGGGCAGGCAATGTAACCTCACAGCCTGCACAATGGATCATTATGTTACACTAAGTAGACATTCTATAAGAGGCACAACCCTGACCCTCATGGTTTTAGGTCCCTCCACATACAAGAAATTACAGTGCCCACCCAAGGAGGGAAATTCCTTACCATACCTACTGCTACCCAGCCTACCTTCTTCCCTCTCCTTCCTCTGAAAACCCTCCTTATCAAGTTGTCCTGATTTACATAATCACTTTGTGTTTCTCTGCACATACTTGATTGACACTGTCCAGAAACCTGCATAAAATAATGGATTCTTCATAGATACTCAGAGACCTTTCCATTTTGCTGCCAGTTTTAAGCTGTTAAACTGCCCACCAATCTGCTGATAAAATACAATAATGTGATTTATCTCCAAGCACAGCAGAAACATCTCAACAAATTGGATTTACTTTATCTTCTAAAAAAAATGTTGTTTGGGGTTTTCAAAGGTGTCCTTTTCACAACATTGTCCTAGTGATAAGTTGAGATGACTTTGAGAAAAAGGAGAGAACTTCATTTACACCCACTCTCCCATCTGATTCTGAGAAAGATTTGTCTGCCCCATGCTCTCCTTGGAGCCTTCTCCCAACTCATGGAGAGCAACTTTTTGTCATTCTCCCTTTCCACTCCTATCCTAATACTTCCATTGTCCCTCCTATGAGAGAGGCTCAGAAATCAAGTAATTAAGTAAGTCCTCTCCTCCCTCTTATTTTGTGTCTATCACCCTTAAGGTCAAGGGGGATCATAACATCCCAGGGTCTTCTATAGTTTGTTCCCAGTCTTCCCCTCTTTACTCTCATTCTCTTGATCTCAGAACTTCACCTTCTTGCCAGTGTCCCAATCCTTTCTTGAGAGCACAGTGGAGTCTCTGTGTCATTATGATCTATCCACTTTCGCCCTTGTTCTTTTCCCTGAATGATTCCCAAACCTCCTTCACATGGGTATTCCTGGTCAATACAGCTTTCTCCCTATCTCTATACTCTTTACTCCTTCCAGAGAAAATGTGATTTCTTTCCAGGGTAATATTAGATGAAGGTAAAGAGTATATCTTTTTCTACGTGCTGATTTTCCCATTCTCAGGCCATGACTCTCCCTTTTCAATCAAAATTCCCCCTGGGTTCCCAACCCCAATTATTCCTGTCCATTCTCTAGTCCATTGATGTCATATCCTAATTATTCTGCTCTATTTGAGTTGACATTTGGAGCCTGGCTTCCTGTGTCCTCTCTTCCTCAAACGTGCCTTCATCCTGTACAACTTCAACATCCACGTGGCTGCCTAAACCTCATCCACTCACACCATCCACATGGAGTACACAGCCAAAATCAAGGTTCCTTGACCTGCTCTAAGAAAAGTTTTAACCTTTTTCCCACTGTGGGGATCCCCTCCCATGGCAGTATCTTGAATTTTCTTCATCTAGAATTATAATGACTCTGATGCCTAAATTCTAAGATTGTATCCTTGCTAGCTTAGTCATTCTCTCCCACTAAGCATGATATTTATTTTTTTCCAGACCTCCCCTCCACAATCACTTCTCTGTTCCTTTGTTGACCATGACCTTGCCTCCCTTGATTTCCTATGTCCATGGCCTTGGAACCCTAGGAACAATTGTTTCAGTGAAATTCCCCCTGTATTTATATCCTCACCTTCCCTTGCTCTTCTACTGCACTATGTGGGCCACAGTACATTGCCCCAGAGGTAATTAGTACAGGATGTGGGAAGTAAGGGTGAGGAGAGTTAATAAGTTGAGCTGGACTCAACTTAACAATTTCATTTGCAGAAGCTAAGCCCTTATTCCCTTATGAATGAAATGACCTGGCACATAATTTCTGAAAATTAAACCACTGGCCCTCTCCCCCAATCCTTAGTCATGGTTTATTATACTAAGTTGGGCTTCTGAACTAATATTGAAAAATTCATAATCAACAAATTTTAGGAGTCCAGTACTCAGTAGATGACTTACAAGACCTAGTACCACCCATTCTGCCCAAAATGGGATGAACTCAGCTAATCAGATTTGAATTCTTAGGAATTTAAGTTGACAGATACAGAGAAATCAAGCAGCTCATGATAGGAAGCGATTTTAAGAAAGAAGAAGAAGGAGATTCTGAGACATCTCCAAGTAGATCAGTGTCCATGAGGAGTCAAGAGGAGACAAGAGCAAGCCAAACCCATGGGAAATGAAAATTAAGATAAACAGAAACTCCAAGTAATCCAAGAATTTTTTACACCAGATCATTCAAATTCATTTTCAACTTTTGTCTCATCCTTATACCTCTCAAGTCCCATTTAGCCACTTGGTCACCAAGTCCAGCCAATTCTGCCATGACTTCAACCTCTTTTCTTTCCTCTGCCTTTGCTCTACCAAGGCTGCTTTGCTTTCAGATGAGCTATTTAAGTCTTTCACCCAGTCTTCCAGTCATTTTCTCTTCCATGCTCTCCACACTGCCACTAGAACTGTTTCTTAGAAATCAAAACTGAATTTCCCCCACTACCCTTAAATACTTCAGTTGTCTTCCCACTCCTTCCTGAAAGTGTCTCCAACCTCCTTCATGTGAACTTCATGTTGCAGATCTAAGAAAACAAACAATGTATGGATGAATTTATTTATACTATCATCAACTTTACTCTATCTTCACTGTATCAACACCATGGTCATCATCAACTCCCTCCCCTTCTTCCATGTTCCCTCCTCTTTAACATACTGAATTTCTTTTCCCAAAATATGATCAACTCCTTTATGACACCAAGATTTGCTTTATTTCCTTAAATCTCTGACTCTTAACTGACTCAACTCTTACCTCCTTCTTGAATTGATTATTACTCTAAGTAGAGTGGGTCCTCACTTACTATAGGCTGACATAGCACTCTCTTATGTTTGTTTTACACTTTCCCTGATCCATTTCTTTGACAAATTAAAGATGGCCACAAATTCTTGCACATACCACCCACTGAAAGGAATAATCTATGATCTGTCCCCTTAAATCTAAGTTGGTTTATGACTATACTAAGCAAGAGTAACTCTAGACTTTGAGAAACTAAGCCATCTTCCACCATTCAGACCACTCCATCCACCCACCAAGTGGCCTTGGTGAATACCACATTAAAACAGAAAAATTGCCCAGAAGAGCACTTCCCAAATCCATACCAAAAAAAAAAAAAAGGATAATGAGATAGTTGTTTTAAAAATAGAATGGTTATTATATAGTAATAAATAATCAGCACAATATTATACCCTAGAAGCTTCCAAATGGAAACATCAGGATTGATTATCTGTATCTGCAGAATTCTCATATGCTACTTGTAACTTACATATGTTGAATGCTCAAATCATACACCACTCCAATTAATACTTTGTGATGTGTATTTCACACACACACACACACACACACACACACACACACACAAGGCTGAAGAGCCATATGCCTACATACTATAAACTCCACATCTGTTTTTCTAGGTCAAAAGTATGAGTCAACTGAGACAAAAGGAATATGACAATTGGAGAAGTCTACTTTCAAATAGTTCCACACATTTTCAGGAATAGACTCTATCATCAGAAGACCTGGCTTCAAGTCCTGACTTGCATGGACAATTTTACGTAATACCTGTGCTCTGAAGGCTTAGATGAAGAGGCAATCAACTTTTCTTTAAATAGCCACCTAATAAATATTTTAGGCTTTACAGTTCATAGAAAATGCATTACTCTGAAATTATAACTCCAAAGAAGCCATATACAATACACAAATGAATGGGTGTGGCCATTTGCAAATAAAATTTACAGGCACAGGCTACAGCTGGTTTGGGCTTTGAGGCAGGAGTTTGCTAACCTCTGGCCTATACTTTTACATAGAGATTTTTTAAAACACACAAATAATAGCTGTGGGCATTAAATGAATAAAGGCATGCCAATCCTTTGTAGACAATAATGTATGACAGAGGTGAGAAGAGACAAAGAGCACTAAAGATAACCTTGCCTTATCCCATCATTTGCCTGCTCTTTGTTATGGCCTATCACGTATAGGGTGGCACAGAATATGAGCCTGAACCTTCATTCTTGCTCCTAGAGGCCAAACTTAAAATAACATTTAAAATCCTGTTCCCTGAAGCTTGAGTTTAGGTTTAGTTTAATGCTTTTCAGAGTATATAGACTGGGGTGCAGTTTTTCAAGACTGTACTAACATCTTAGGTGATTGATCATGTGAAAAGTTTTGGGCAAGTAGTTCTTATAGCTCTGTTCTTTTATTAATGAACAAAGAATTAATGCTATTTTAGACATTGTGCTAGAAGGCTATGGGTAACAGAAATGGGTAAGACAACATTTTAAAAATTTTTTCTCTTAGTTCTTTGGTGTTTCAATTTTACATTATCATTTTTATACTTCCAAGATTTTTTTTGATGTGAGATGTGACCCAGAAACCCAAATTCATCATTTTTTCTATGTGGCCAAGAAGTTACTTCAATGATTTTAACCTGCTGAACAGTCCCTGGCTTATAATGGTTTGATTTATGATTTTTCATCTTTACATTGGTGCAAAAGTGATATGCATTCAGTGTATACCATAATGCAAATTCTGAATGTTGATCTTTTCCTGGGCTATGAATGTGCAGCATAACATTGTGATGGTGGGCAGTGACCATGAGCTGCAGTTGCTAGTCAGCCATGCTTGTTCACAGGAGTGAACAAGCAGCACTACACAGTGTGCGCACTGTGTTGCTGGATGTACTCAATGCATTTTCCACTTAGGATATTTTCAACTGATGATGAGTTTATCGGGATCTTGAGAAGCATCTGTATAAAGATAGCAATAGCAGAATACAAGACTGATTTGCAAAAGAGAGGGACTGAGTGGAAAGCTCTTTCATTCATGTTGCTTCAAATCTTTTAAAACCTTCAAGATATGTTGATAAATTTCCACATTTTAAATTCTTCCTTCTCAATATTAAGTAAAAAAGAAAAAATAGTTCCTATCTCCTTGCTTGTAGAATATAGGTGTGTGGATTTTTTTTTTCCACCAATCAGGAAAAACTACAAAAGAACTGGATTTGAAAGTGAATTATGCCTGGGGTCAGAGAAGGACACTGCGCACCACCACCACAAAGTGGGGACAGGTAGTAGCAGAGGAGCTACAGTATGGGAGCAGAGGCAGCAGCAGTTTTCTTACCAGGTCTGGATCGGTGCGGTTTCTGGAGCTGCTGCTGGAAAGTGAATCTGGAGCCTTCTGACAACTCGGTAAACTTTCTTACTTCCTCAATTAATTCATCTCTGCTTAAACTAGCTAGAGTGAATTCTTTTGTTTTCCACTTAGAACTTAACTATAGGTAAAGATTGTTACCTAGGATTAAATGACAAAAGAAAGTTTCTCAGAGGCAGTGATGTTAAAGACAAGTCATCCCAGGACATTCTAGACAACAAGAATTGTCTCTGCAAAGACCCAGAAGCTTATGAGAGCATGCTCTGTTCAGGAAATGAAGGTGACTGTGGTTGAAGTATTTGGAGCATAAAAGAAGTGACAAATGATGGTGCCAAATATGTAGGCAGAGATCATGAAGTTTCCTCTATGCCTCGGTTGGGCATTTGTATACTGAATACATAGAAAGTCATTAAATGACTTGAAGCAGGAGATTGTCAATATCATATTTGCATTTTAGGAAGATCCCTTGACAGTAATGTGGAGCACTGAATGCAGGGTAAGAGACTACCAGGGCAGGGAGAGCTATTAGGAAGTTGGTGTAGTCATCCAGGTGAGAGATAACAAGATCGAAGAAGAAGCCCTGGTGATTAAAACAGAGGGGGAGAGCAGATTGATTTGTTCTGCTGAGGTTTTGATTTAATCAGGAAAGAAGAAGCACAGCAGATTCACCAGTAGGTTGCCTCTCTACTGGGAAAGATAATATTCGTTTAAAAACATGTGAATGGAAACCTTGGACCTCCATTTTCCCAGGGCAATGCTGCACAGAACCAGTGTGTGCAAACCCATGTGGAAACTGTCGTGAATGTTCATGTGTCTCTAGAAGTGGACTGGATGCCATGAGATAAAAAGTCTGTTTATGACTGTTGCACAGTGTTTCTTTCAGGAGAAGAGGTGACTGTGGGACAAGCTGTGAGATAAATCTCAGAAAGGTGGCACTGTGATTCATTTTTGCAGAGTCCTGTTTTTCACTGGGTTTCTACATCCAGCCTCCATGCCCTTGAAGGGCAACTCATCGAAAAATTTTTCTACACAAGGATAATGGAATTATCAACCATATATGCCCTCTAGAACAAAGGCTTCAGGTTCCTAAGGAGGAAAGAGGAACAGGTGTGTGGGGTTCCAAAAGCTAGAGGGTAGGAGAGAAAGCAAGCAAGGACAGCACATACGTTCTCAGATGACCCTTCCTGCAACACATCTATGTGATGCCTTTTTCCCTTCCTGCACTTTAAATTGTAAAAAATAAACAATATTAAAAGAAATCTATTTGAGATGACAGCAAATCACCCACGATTGCAGCATCCTTGCACAATTAGCTTTCATTTTTATACACTTTCTGCTAACCCTTGCCCTCCACTTGGGTTGCTCATTATAGAGTTCTCATCAGAATATATTCCTTAGCCCCAGTTCCCCAGAAAAACATACTCTGTCTATGCTGGATGGCCATTGGAGAGAGTTCTTGGATATAGATAGCATTCATCAGGAGCAAGGGAAGCAGAATTGGTCGAAGGGAGAAATCAGATTGCAATGAAAACTATAGAGACCTCAGCCCATCCTGGGACCTCTCAGAAGCTTGGATGGTCCCCCAGAGTTGACCCAAATTAAAGCAGGTGCCTGCCTTTACATCCTGCATCAACCTGCTAGTCAATTGAGACTGCCTCTGGATAGAACATGAACCTTAGACCAGGAACGTTGCTAAGCCTGAGTTTCTTTAAGATTTGAGAAATCCTCATACTATTGATGCCAGAGTTTAGGGAGCATTAAACAAGATAGCATGTGTAGGGTATATAGCACCTAGTAAGCACTAAGTAAATCAGTTATTATGATTAGTAGCATTCAGTTCATCCTTGGTCTATTGACATGTTGGATCTAGCTAGCCTATTTAATGGTTGCATAATACAGGTTGAGTACACTTTATTCAAAATGCATGGGAGCAGAAGTGTTTTGGAATTCAGATTTGTTTCAGATTTTGGAATATTGACATACACGTAATGAGGTATCTTGGGTATGGAACACAAATCTAAACACAAAATTCATTTATACTTCATACCCTAGTTTATACACATAACCTAAAGATAATTTTATGTAATATTTTAATAATTTTATGCATGAAACAGATTGGGCATGTTGAACCATCAGAAAGTATCACTTGTGGCATCGTGTCAGCACTCAAAAAAGGTTGGAATTTTGCATTTTCAGATTAGGAAGACTCAAGCTGTATTACATCATCACAAACAGTTGCATTATTTTACTTAACTGCCTTCTACTCTCTTACACAAAAATTGTTACCAATTAATCACTGTTAAAGATATCATAAAAATGAGCATTTTCACCATGTAATTTTGTTTGTGTCTTTTAAGTTGTTTCTTTAATTTCTTTAGATAAAAATCCCAGAAATTATATTCCCATTATCAAGTAATTTGAACATCCTCATGGCATCTGTACATCCTGATTTTCCAAGTCATTCTCTGCAAGACTATTATGGGCCTCTTCTCTCAATGAAACTACTATCAACCAAAATTTCTGGTGGAATAGCAGCTGTTTTTTCCAGCTTAAGCCATATGATTACAGAATTTTTTAAAATGTTTTTATTAGTGCATTAAAGTCATACATAATGGTAGGGTTTGTTTTGACATATTCATAAAAGCAAATGACATAGCTTGCTGCATTTCAATCCCCAGTACTTCCTCTTTCCTTCCCTCCCTCCCTCCCCCTAATCCCTTTCCTCTCCTTTATTGGTCTTTCTTCTATTATTTTTAATTGGTGCATTACAGTTATATATACAATTGGAATGCACTGCAATATATTCATACATACACATAGCATAATTTACAAAATATAAACTTATCAAATGTTGATCAAGTTGAAGTTGTGTTTTAATTTGGGTCAACCATATCAAACACACACACACACATATACACACAATTTCCAAAGTCAAATTTGGACAATTCAGACTTTTGACTTCATAATTAAGTTTATTTCATACTTTTCTTCATTGTACTAAAATAATTTATGGTTCTAGTTGCCATGTTTTAAAATATACATAAATTTGAATAATATGACATGGAAAAGAAAGTTGATTAAAATACATTAACATCAAAGTAAACCTAACATAACTAAAAATGACTGCATTAATAGGGATTAATTTAAATGGATGGATAATTAGAGGTTTCATTTTCTTCACACTTTTAAGTACTTAACAAGTTTTCCACAATAAGCATTCTTTGAAGTTCATGTTCACATCCACCTTAGAGACAGTACAGGGAATCAATGAAAGTTTTGATGTTTGTCAGTGATAGGGATACAAAACCTGCTCAGCTACTCACTTGAACCTTACTTGCTAGTTCACAGGGTTTCCATGATGACTAAAATGTAGTCAAGCAAATATAACTGCCCCTAAGGAGTACTAGACACTCTATGAAACTAAGATTCCTCCATCTCTGTGGAGGTGAGAAAGGTGACACCCAGTGACTGCTCCAGCTGCCAGTACCCTTCCATCTGGCCTGGTGAACACTTTCCACTCACACATCCCTAGGGCCACTCCCTACAAGGCTGTGCCTCTGAAGGATCAAAAATAAAGAGCAATTATATAACATATACTGGTTAATCAGTTAATTTGCATTTCAGAGATAAGGAAATAGGAAACTCAAATCCCGCAGTATAAGTGAACAGCAGGTTGTATCCAAAGGAGGGAGCTGATAAAAAGTTACCACTCAGAGTCTGTGGTGACCCACACCCACCCCAGCCTATCTGACCTCTTGATGTCTCCTCTCACCTTGTAAATCCTTTATCATGCTCTCCTGACCTTTCCCTTTCTCTGGATCTCCTTTGCTCTATTGCTCCCATTCTTACTTCCCTTCCCCACCCCCATCCCATATTTCTGTTTTCTCCACTTAAGGAACTAAGGAGTTTGGGGTTTATATTCTTTCCTATAATACAACAGGAATGGAGCCTTTGATTTTTATATTTCATTGAGATTTTTATTTAAAAAGGTATATATAACATGAAAGAAGTTTCTACTTGAGTCAGTGGGAAGGCACAGAAGGAAAGTCCCCCTGTGCTTTATTGTTAATTTTGGATATTCTGAGCCTGCTTCCCCATAGGGGAGCAACAAATTCTAGTCCAAGCATATTCTTAGGACTTCTCAAAGAACTAACCCAGATAACAGAAAAGATTAGCAACCCTCCTTGTCCTCTAATTCCTGGAAGATTTTGATAAAATTATTATCTCACAAAAGTCATTAGTATCTCAGACCCAGCAGCTCAATGGGGCAAGGCCAGAGTCTGGGCCTTGGGCTGTGATAGGAACCAAAAAAGGGGATCACAATAACTCTGATAACCAAATGTACCTTCCCAGGAGGCAGTAAAAACAATGATACAACTAACAGTGACTTCTGTTCTCATATGGCCCACAGTCTTCTGATCAAGTTTAAGTCAAGAACTCAATGGGTTGTGGAGTCTGGGAGTTTAGACAGCAAGGACAGCGTAGGTCAGCTGTCACCATTTGCAACAGAATCGATGACGATGGTTCTTAGTCCATTTTCTGTTGCTATAGAAATATACCTGAGGTCTACTCTTTTATAAAGAATAGAGGTTAATTTCACTGGCAGTCCTGGAAGCTGGAAAGTTCAAAAGCATGGTGGCTGGCATCTGGTGAGGCCCTTCTTGCTGTATCATAACAATGGCAGAGAACATTGCGTAGCAAGATAGAGCCAGCATGATACTTTGGGTCTCTCTCTGTCTCATAAAGCCACTGATGCCAGAATGAGGGCCCACACTCAGGACCTTATCTACTCCCAATTATCTCCCAAAGGCCCCCACCACCAAGTACCATATGCATATAATTTAGGGGATTAAGTTTCCAACAAATGATTTCTGGGGGACAAACATACCAAGCCACAGCAAATAGTGAGAGAGTTTAGATTGACACAGAAAAGCAAGTTCTTAAGAGCACATTAACTCTTTGACCTTTATCTTTGTCTGAGACATCTGTCCAAATGGTCTTTGGACTGGGTTTTATTTCATAGTTCCAAAGACAGAGGGACATACCATCCTAAACATTTAGAATAGATGATATAAAGTCTTGTATGGGTGTATGTGATTATTTTTGGTTGTCAAGCAATCAGAAGAGGCTATTAGATCCCCTGGATTTTCAGAAGAACCCAGCCACAACAAACTTTAATTCACAAGAAGAGCACCCATATCCCAGCTCACACCACCTGGTCTTGACATTTACTCCTACCAAATTTGACAACAGGTAAACCCAGATTTGCCCCACTCAGATCCAATACCATTAGAAGAATCCCCCAGACTGGTCAACTCTCGACATGACTCAGTTCTCCTTTCCTAGGGTTTCTCAGGAGACTACAGTCAGATGGGAACAAGGGCTGGGCCTCCCAAAAATGCATTCTCCCACAGATCTTTCTGGAAAGATGGATTATCTCTCACTTTGTGATCTCCCTGTGTGGGCTTCTTTACGTGGATCCTGAGGATGACGACTCTAAGAGGACAAGTCCACTGTCTGACTGCATCCCACTGGTTGATGCTATTGGCCTAATCAAGTATAAGGGCCAAACCCAGAATAACAAGATTATGAATCCTGGGAGGTGGGATACATTGGGAGCCACAAAGTAGTCTATCATGTGTGCACTCAGTAAATCATCTTTGCATTCCCAGCATTTTATCTGATTCCCTCCTATTTTCCATTTGTACTTCCTATAGTTTTTGTGAACTTCCCTCCTTCTCTCAGCCAAGTCAAATGAAAAACAGGTGTTCCCCATTTCACTTGGAGGTTTTAAAATGAAAGCAATGCCCACTACCCTGATCTACTCCAAACCCATGTGCAGATGTACACACACACACACACACACACACACGCACACACAAACACACACATACACACACCACAGTAGTGGCATTGGTAATTGGTTGGAAAAGCACACAGGAAATGCTGAACCCTGGGAATCCTCTTTTCCTCTATTTCTACCCAAGAGTCTTCCCTAAAACCACCTCAGCAGTAACTTTCCAGTGTCCTGAGTTTGTTTCAGCTTTTAAGGGAAGCTATTCCCTTTCATGAGGGACACTGATGTATCACCAGTTACAATAAAACTCTATCAAGACTCTAGGACTTTCAATACAGTAGCCAGAGCCCAATTACCATCTGATGCTGTTT
This sequence comes from Sciurus carolinensis, assembly GCF_902686445.1. Taxonomy (NCBI): domain Eukaryota; kingdom Metazoa; phylum Chordata; class Mammalia; order Rodentia; family Sciuridae; genus Sciurus; species Sciurus carolinensis. The sequence goes on from NC_062217.1 coordinate 134,303,927, forward strand.
TAACCTTAATGTCATCAGACCTCTTAAAAGATATTCTCTTGAAAATGAGTGAAGACTCTCTATTATCATAGAACAAATTCTTTACTGGTATCCATAGCATAGTAATGCACTGTGTTTAAAAGAACTTAAAGTAGGAAATATGTCAATCTCTTTGTTAATGGAAAACTTGATTGAAATGGAAATTTCATGGACCTCTCTCTCCACTGATCTAATCACTGAACAATGCTAGGGAGAGTTCTGCAAGCATTTCTGCTGCATTTTCCACCTTCTATTTCTTTTGTGTGTAGGAAATATTCACATTTAAAGAAATGCATTTAAACTAAATAAGGATTGGGACAGGCACAGCAAAATTCAAGCAGAAAATTTGCAATCTAAATAACAAAGGATTCCAGGAACTTAATCTGGCAGCAATCTAATCAGCTCCACTTTTAAAACAGTCATCCCTCAGTATCTGCAAGAGATTAATTCCAGGACCCCCTGGGGATACCAAAATCCTGGAATGCTCAAGTCCCTTAAATAAATGACATAGGATTTGCATATAACAGATACACATCCTCTGGTATTCTTAAATCACCTCTAGATTACTTATAATACCTAATACAATGTAAATGCTATGTAAATTGCTGTATTGTATTGTATAGGGAAAAATGACAAGGAAAAAAGCCCATACATGTTCAGTACAGATGCAATTTTTTTTAATTTTTTTGATCAGCAGTTGGTTGAATCCAAAGATGTCAAACTCTTAAATATGGAGGATTGTCTGACTATACATGAAAGACAGAGCTCTTACAGCTCCTACCCACTCCTTCCTGGGATAAGGAAAATAAGAATTTCCCTAACCCCAGAGTTCATCAGCACCAAAGAAAAAACATTTACAATCATAATTATTGTTGCTCATTTCCTAGGCAAGCACTGTGTTGGAGATCTATAGATCATCTGTTAGGACACCCATGGCTTTTCCTCCCACTTTGGAAGAGATGGCAGTTTCTTCCATTGAACTTTAAGGTAAAGCACTTGGCTCAGATGTAAAGGCCACATGGTACAAAGACTGTGTGTTAATGCTAGAATCACTCTCAGTGCAATGAGAAGCTTCCCCCATGAGAAGCAATCAGAAACTGAGCCCTGTTCTCCAGCCAAACACTCTTGGGTCTGAATCATATAGTAACTGAATGGACTTGCTGGTCTCTTCCTGTGGTGTTCATTCTCTGTCTGACCTCTGCCAGACACAAGTTGTTGAATTCCTACAACTCCACTATTTTTGGTCTTTCTCTCACCTTCTGGCAACTGTTCCAGGTTTTAGGAGGCAGTATATTAAGTAGTTTAGAACAGGGATCAGACCATCTGGTACTTATTAATCAGTGATCTTTACAAGACACTTAAGTCCTCTGCTTAATGTTCTTATCTGAAAAATGGGGATAACATCATTCACTCACAGAGTTTGTGTGAATGAGGTACTTACTACAATTCCTAATTCATATACACAGTCAATAAACACCATCACTAGCAGCACTGTTGTTGTTATTAACAATTCAGGTTTTAACGCACAGTCCTAGGACATCCAGCCTGCAGACCACACCCAAACTTGTCCACAGGTGGGAGAAATGTAAGATGTCCCACCATGGGGCTCACACTATTGACTCAACACCAAGTTCATACTACAGAGTACCTGGCTTTTACCTTAGGACCGACGCCCATTTTCAGATACTAGGCCCTTTGGTGCAGACTGTCATATTTTCCCCCAGGGGAACCCAAGCTCAATCCCCCAATGCCAGACTTTCCGCCCAGGACCCCAGCAGTCCTTGCTCACCAAATTGAGACCTTTTATTCCCTCTTATTAGGCTCCCAGAGTTCAAAGTCAGCTCTCCTGCTAATTCCCTCTACTCTGTTTCTCATATCACTGAATTCAACAAAGCTTGCTGTGGCTCAGGATCACCCATGACTACCCATTCCTGGCCTCACAGGAACCTGGTTTCCAACATTCCCAGCTCCACAAAATAATAGTGAATAGATGATATACTGAGCATATACCAGGTGTTGCTTAAGAGCTTCACACAAAGTACCTCATTTCATTCTCACACCAACCCTATGAAGCAGATATTATTTTATTTTTATTAATAAGGTGACTGAAGCACAGAAAAGTTAAGTAATTTCCTAAGAAAACACAGTTTCTAAATGGTGGTGCCAGGACCAGTTCTTAAACTGTAGCTCCAGAATCCATTCTACACTATATAGGAAAGTTCTCCTAAAAAACTCGGGTTGTTTTGTTGTTTATATATATATATATATATATATATATATATATATATATATATGCATTTTTTGTGTTTATGTGTGTGATACGGCACAAAAAATACTTTTGGAAGATGCTAGTGAAATATGAACTTTCTCTTTTATCCCAGAATTTAATACAAGGTCTTGCATTTAGGAGGCAAACAGAAAAATATTTAATAATAGATCAACCCTAGTAACTAAAAGACATCTTGCTCACGATAAGGCATCTTGCTCCAAAACAGGGCATCTAGATTCTTCAGGGAGTAGATTCTCTGTTCCTGAACACACTTGTCCTTGGCTTCTGCTCTGCAAGGCCTGCAGATTGATGTCTTAATCTCACAACACCTCCTCCTGTCATTCCCACCAATCCACCTCCACATGTAGAAGCAATTGGGACCTGAGGCTTGCTTTGAAGCTTGGTTAGTAACCTTCATACCCTGGTTCACCTTTCTGCCAATCTTACTTAGAGTTCATGTGCCCATAAGTACATCCCTCAAATTCTGACCTTAGCCTTTCTCCCATGGTTGAACTTTAAGCTTTAGTATGAGGGGATAGAGGGTATCTGCCAGAGTACAGGATTTTCAAAAATAAAAAGATGTTCAGTTTCCGCATCTTATGAGCTTCTTGTAAGACCCTAAGTCATTAAACTACTAGCCAGACCTTCCTATTGATGACTTCTTTAGAAATGAGTGAAGTCATTTTAACACATGAAGAACATGAAAAATTATAAATTCTTATTAAACACTGGATCTATATATAAGGTATCAACTACAGTTATAGTTCTTTCAATCTTTACTTCATCAGGCATTCTTGAAATGTTTTCTATGGAAACTCAAAAGCTACATACTACAAGTGTACCTAGCATGTCATGTGATTAAAATCCAGCTTAAATTCTAACCAAAATATGCAAATAACTAAAGCATGCCTTTAAAATGAGATACAATATTATCATCATTTTGTCAGTACTGTATTAGTTACTCCATGCTGGGTAGAATCTAATTCAAAATCAATTCTCATCATCCAGTAATCATCAAACAAACTGACTTAGAAACTGTCATCAGGAGGATAAATAATTTGTACAGAAAAAATACATTGAAATTGTACAGCTTCTCTGAGAAAAAGATAAATTCATGTTTCCAGTTGACTGGGTTTGCCTGGAATCACCCAGAGTTTAGAGGAAGATGCCAAGAACTATCTCAGCTCAATGAACATTTATAATAACAGTGATAAAACATTACAATTAGAAAACTCTTCACCAAGTGTGCATAATTTCATTTAATCTTAGGACAACACTATGACATCAGCATTATTATCCTCATTTTCTAGCTCAGAGAACAGAGGTTATAAGACATAAGACTTCCCCCATATTACAAGAAGAATTAGCTCATTCATTTCATAAGCATTTATCGAAAAATCATCATGTGCCAGGCATTGAGATACATATTGGGGAACCAGGGCTGAATAAGACATTTCTCTGTCTGAGTAATATTTAGAGATATAAAGCTATGGGATTTCTTCCTCCCATGTTTTTCTTTTTCCCAGCCTCTCCCGTTCTACTTTATGTGAGCTGTTGGCCAGCTCTGAACTCATAGCCTCAGGGAAAACATTTGGCATGGTAAAAACAAAAGTAGCTCATACATCTTTCTGGCTGCAATGTTCCAAATGCCTAAATTCTTAGGAAAACCTTGAACATTACAGGAAAAGAAAAAAAGGGGGTATGTCTAGAAGAAACTTGAAGGAAGAATTTGTCCCAGACTAGACCAAAAGCCTCTTTGTGCTCAGAGGAAAGGAAGAGAAGAAAGGAGTCAAGGGGTCTTGGGAGAGAAGAGGTCCCATGTCTCCCTCCCAATGATACCACCAGAAAAGTGGGTGACCCTTGAGGGGAAATGGCAGCTTATCTGTCTGAGCATCTGGGAATTTAGGTATTTGTACGGTTGGGATCAGCAGAGACCTAAGTGATTTGATGGGGTCATTTACAAAGGGACAAAAGATGACTCTATAGTGATTTATTTTGAACCAATAATTATGGTGGGTCACTTGACTTTGGGAGGGGTGAACAAGTCTGAAGTTAGGGGCTTTATGTAGAAATAAAATTTAAGTATAGAAAATAGATACATTTTCATATGCCTGCATTTATAAACTGAGATTCATAGTGAATACACAGATCATGAGAACCAGAGGGTAAGGGAGCCTCACCCCTGGAAAGGTGGCTTAATTTCCCAATAGAATGAATGATCCTCTTGCAAATACCTAATATAAACTCTGGACACAATGCTAAAATACTACCTGAAACCTCTGCTGGTGGAATTTGCAAGGGAGTTGAAATTTGGAAAAATTCCAAGGTGGGATTGGCACCACCTTGATGGCTGGGTGAACTGTAACCATGTCATTGTCATGGAGTGGTTTCAGAGAGAAAACCTGTCATATCTCTGTCCAGAGAGGGAAAAGTCAGGACTTCCAAAGTTGCTGGAAAGTGAGGGGGCATTCCATAAAAAAGAGAGCCCATTGTCCTGTTTAAACTCTGTCCAACTCCCTGAGTGATTTCTGAGTCACAAATATGGGGGTCTGGGAGATAAAGGAGTGCAAATATTCCAATGTAAAGTGAGAGAAGCTGAAGTTGAACTGATATTGGTACTGCAGCCCAGCTATTATAACTATGTTCAACAAGGTCAAGAAAAGTGTGGTCACAATGAAAGAAATATTCACAGAAGAATAGAAAATATAAGAAAGATCCAAATGGAAACTTTTTAACTGAGAAATACAAATTATATCTGAAAATTACTTATCCATTTGATGGACTTAGGATCAGAATGGATAGAAAAAGGAGTCAAAGACCTTGAGGATTAAAAACTGAATAAAATATTAAATTTAAAGAACAGAAAGATAAAAGTCTGAAAAAAATTAAAAGAGCCTGTGAATTTGAAGGGCAATCTCACCCATCTCCAGAAGGAGAGTAGAAAGGGAATAAGGCATACAAATACCTAAGAAATAATGACTGGCACCACTTCCAATGAGTGTTCTTCCCACACTTCACCTCAACACTAAAGAGGCCTGGGGGATCCAAGATGGCGGCCTAGAGGGATCCAAGATGGCGGCCTAGAGGGAGACTGCACCCCCAGTCGCTCCAGAACCCTGGAGTTAAGAAGGGGAGGCATTGAGAGACT